>NC_043701.1:101504266-101574932 GCF_006229205.1 Suricata suricatta | reverse complement strand
CCCCCCCCCCCCCCCCCAGTGCCTCCAGAATAAAATGGAGGCATGAAATGCAGGGAATTTTTTGATAATGGAGCAGAGAGACATTTATTGTTTCAGAAAGCACTTCCTGAACACATTTATAACCACGGAGCCAGTAAAATGACGGGCTCAGAGATAAGTTATACTGGAAGGAGACAGACCATTGCAACACACGACAGACCCTGCAGAACCACTCTTGTGTTCCCAAGCTTGAATTGTTCACGAATACAAAGTCAGACTAAGAGTTCCCCGATGTCGCTTACACAACAGTGACCAAGCAGAAGGAAAAGGGCTTGAATGAATCGCTCTTAATCATGTAAATATAGCCTGGTTCGACTCCTCTCCAGAATGGGATAATCTCGTAGCCATCCAGTCGTCCTTTAACGTTGGAAGGACGAAATTCTACTCCAGGAGATCGAGTATGGAATCCAACGTAAACACCTTTATGCGCCGGAAATAGGAAAATTATGTAAACGATGTAACTATAGATAAATAACAATAATGTAAAGATATTATATAATAATAGCCATATCTACAGATGAAGGAATTTAGGAAGATAACCAAAGCAAACCAGGGAAGAAGAATGTACAGAGATGGGGGTGGATAACGGCCGTGCCTACTCCTCGGGCACAAGGGGGATAAGCCCCACTTTATCTTCTGGGGCGAAGGTAAATTACCAGCCTCCATCCAGATTCTTCAAAGGCGTGTCGTGTTGCCTCCCCTGTGTCTACACGGCCACCATCCACAGCCCAGATGATACCCACTGTTGTCCCCACAATGTCTGTTGCCCCCCCCTATATTCTCTCTCTTCCCAGTGGGCTCTCCCTTGCTAGCTGAGTCCAACACGGACTCTCTTTTATCCCCTCTAAGGTCTCCAGGTAGTACTCCCCTGTGTCAGAGGTAACCCACATGAAATGGATCAAGTGACAAAATAGTTGGGTCCTTGAGATGCATGGCTGGGTATGTCTTGCAGAGTGAGCAAGAGGTGATGCTGATGGTATTGGCCGTTGGGAAACTCAACTCGGGAGGTCCTTCAGGCTCTTACTCTTCCTGACTGATGGGTAGGTGCACACACTGGCAGACCAGACAAGAGCAGATGCATGGCCAGTGTTCAGTACAAAGGAACCGGTGACAATAATTTTGTACATTGTACTGAAGGACAGTAACTTTCTGGTCTAGGACTCTAGAGACCCAATGTCTCTAAATAGACTGAAGAAGTGATAGAAAACATACCAGATGCCCCAGGCCTGAGAAAAGCACAGACAGTCCAGACCAGCTCTGCAGACCCCACTGAGCAGGTTCAGAAGGGATCCTGTCTACCCTGGAACACGCACATTTCTGGGGATGCACACTAACCGTCACCGAGAAGGCAATTTGAACATAATATTAAAGCACTGCAATCAAATATTCATCACTTTCCATAAATTAAAATGGGAAAGAATTCAACAGGCAAATGTAGGTAGCCATCGTTTAATTCCGTGAGTCGGATGGCTATTGGTGAAGGCTTACATGGAACCCATGATGCTGAGTTCCAGAACTCCAGAGATGGGTTCATTCACTCTTACACTCGTTCATGTGTTTGACCTAGACTTAGTGAGTACAGCCTCCAGGCAGTGTGGACATGGCAGGGATGCAAAAAGGAAAGAGAGAAGAGTGTCCCCATCTACAGAGAACCGACCTCCACAAATGTGGAGGAAATTGGCCACATTTTTTGGGTGTCTTTTGGACTCTGTTGAAGGCGGCATCTTCCGAGATGGCACACGAGCTCCATCATGTGTTCTGGGACAGGTGGAGTCAGAGGAAACGGGAGCAGAGAGCTGAAGGATTTGCCCATGGGGTGACCAGGCGAAGTGTCCAGAAAGGACTGTCCCCACCCCTCCTATTACCAGTCTTCAGCTGCATGAGTCTCAGGTGTGGCCCAGAATGCTTGGGATACCAGCGATGACGTCTAGGAGG
Source organism: Suricata suricatta (assembly GCF_006229205.1). NCBI lineage: Eukaryota > Metazoa > Chordata > Mammalia > Carnivora > Herpestidae > Suricata > Suricata suricatta. Next base: position 101,572,958 of record NC_043701.1, on the reverse strand, counting down.
GGAGGGGGCACTTTAACAGCCTGAGGACATGTTAACAGGAAGTGTTAATGAAGATAGACAGACTGAGAGGCTTGTGGCCAGGGTGTTTGCTTACCTGAATGTCCCCCAACCTTACAGGATGGCCACGGGGTTTTAGATTGCTGGAACTGAAAGGCACAGAGATCATGGACAATGACACGGAAGCCAGATGCCCCAGCCCCCAGCGGTGGTAGTGTAGGGGGCAGGGCCCCTGCCCCCATGCACACACCCCTTCCCCTGCAAATGCAAACCAAGGCACAGCTGTGAAGGCATTTTGCAGGTGTGGCGAGGGTCCCCAATCAGCCTGCCCTGGGACAGGGGGGCCATCCAGGAGGTGAGCCCATTGGAAGAAGCAGAGGGGACTGCGGTGAGGCCGTCGGCAATGCGAGCCGCCCACAGAGGTGACTGGGTCACGGAGCCCAGAGCTGTCGGGGAAAGGGGGACTTGAGTCCTGTGCTCACATGGACATGAATCCCGTAGCCAGTGAGAGTGCTCAGCGGAGGGCCTGGTCCCAGCTGGAGGGCAGCTCTGGAGACTCAGAGGTGACCCTCGGCCACCCTGCGCCTGGGCTGTTGACCCAGGGAGGCCATGGGACTAGAGCCACCGATGTGAGCTAATGTGTTGCCCAGCAGGAAGCAGGCTGAGAAAACAGCTCCAGAGACCAGTTGCTCCTCATGAGAAAGGAAGAGTCGGTGCACGGGAAGAAGCGGCCGGGCAGCGGGATGGGCCCTGGACCCGTCCCATTTCTCCCCTGCTCTGCAGGGAGTCTGCAGTGGCCCCACAGCTGTGAGTCAGGTGAGGGAGGGCGGATGATCAGCCTTGGATCCAGCCTGTAGTGAGGTCTGGGGGCACCTGCGAGCTTGTGGCCAGAGGGCCAACTGTGCTCTCTGCTCGCTCTCCCCCCAGGGCCCCAGGCGGCCTTTGGAACAGCCCCATGGGGAGGAGTCAGGGGTCAGTTAGAGGAGGCCCCAGCCCTGCAGGCCCCTCTGGGTGCTCTCTGTCTCTGTGTCTCTCCCTGTCTCTCCCTCTCTCCCCTTCACCCAGGGGAAGAGGCGATAAGCCCCCAGCTGCCTGGCCAGATGCCAAGGATAAAGACAGCCTAACCGGCCACCAGCAAAACTGATGGTCCACGCTTCTCTTTTTTCTTTTTTTTTTAAATTTTTTATTTTTTAATTATTTATTTATTTTTTAACATCAATTAAACTTTTCTTGGCTCTAAATGGAACAGTATATTGCAAGTCCTCATAACACACGAGCTCAGTATGGGAAAGTTACCCTATGGTCGCAACTTCTGTAATCTGAGGCTGACTTCCTGCTTAACAGATTTCACTTTTCAAAAAAAAAGAGATCATGAGTGGCCAGTATGTATACTTATCATGAAAAATGCAGTAAAGGCCCCAATGCTCAGTCCACAATACCTAAAATGAGCAAAATGAAAAGGCTGTAACTCATATTGGATGTCAGTTGACAGATTTTCCACTAAAATATCTATTAGCTAACGTCTTCAGTACTGCTGTTATAGGGGCACTCAAAGCTTCTGTCTGCATGTTGGAAAGATTTTCTTTAAAGCAACATTGGTCCAAACATACTAGAGTCATACTAGAGTCAACATATTTAGCCATCTTCCTCTGGAGGGGTGTACCTGCCATTTTTCTCATGTATCTGTACAATGGAACTATAGGATTGTTGGGCTCTTGCTAGATTATACTGATTCTTATTTGCTCCAAACTGCACTCAGGCTTTGCCTTTGACTAAGGTAGCACTGATTTGCATGATGACCGATTCTATTGAGTAGGCACTGCTCCAGCCCTGTTCTGTGAGGAGTCCCATACCTAGTGCTCCACCACCCAACACGTCCCCTCCTGAGAGCACAGGTAACACCACTTGAACAAATGGAGGATCAAATGGAAAATTATCCTTAAAAGAGAAGTTAAGCAAAATACATTCTATGCCTTCTTTTTCTTTTAAGATCTGAAGATCACTGTGCAAAGAACTATCAGGATCGACCTTCTGCAGTTTAACATGCCAGTCATATAAACTGTCATTTAGGAGTTCCACTGAGTAAATCCCTGCTTTATAACTCTGTGGTCTGTATATGTCCCTGAACTCTTTCCTAAGCCTATCTGAAGCTTGCACAGACCCACATACTGCACCATTGAGATGGTCTTGCCTTTGGGTCTTCCTAATTTTTTCTAATATTGCCAAGTTTTCTTTTTCAATTCCTTCATCCTCTGACTTTTTTCCACTAACAGGCTCCTCTTCCTTCATCTCATAGTGATCCAAGTCTTCTGTATCTTCAGCCATCACTTCTTCTTTCTCCTCTTCTGAAGTTATATCTTCTGTTATCCCATTCTGACCCGTGGGTGTTGGTTGATCTAGCATCTCAACATCCAGGTGCTTAGGAAGGTTATATAATCTGCAGAGTTCACATATCAACCACTTCAATTGCTGACAAAACGAATTGTTGTTCTTAGCGTCTTCTAGATGTTCTAGCACTGATGTCAGATTTGGGTCATCAGAGTCCACAAACCATATTGGTGAAGAAGAGGGGTAGGATTCCGTGATGTTGCAATGGAGCGTGAGTGGAGGTGGGGGCGAGTGCGGGCTGCCGGGCGGTCCCTGAGGCGGCGGCAGGAACCAGCAGTGGAGCTCATCCAGCTTCCAACTGATGATGCAGAATCGCTCGTGGTTCTTATCGAAGATGGACGCCAGGAACTTCAGCTCCGCCTTGAGCCCTGACACGGACATCTTCCCCTCATCTCCGGCAGAAGGGGTGCGATAGGGGAGCCGGAGTTGCCGTCATGGCTGCGACCACCCCGCAAGGCCCTTCCTGTTTTCTTTTTTAATAATTTTTAACTTTATTAATTTTTCAGAAATAGAGGAGGGAGGGGCAGTGAGAGGAGGAGACACAGAATCCAAAGCAGTCTCCAGGCTCTGAGCTGCATAGAGCCCAACATGAGGCTCAAACCCATAAGCCTTGAGATCATGACCTTGGCCAAAGTCAGAGGCTTAATCGACTGAGCCACCCAGGCAGCCCTCTTTTTTTCAATGAGAGAACACACAAGAGCAGGGGAGGGGCAGAGAGAGAGGGAGTGAACGAATTCCAAGCAGACTCCATGCCGTCAGCATGGAGCCCTACTCAGGGCTTGAACTCAAAACCATGAGATCATAACTTTAGTAGAAACCACAAGTCACTGAGCCACCCCGGCACCCCTGTCCACGGTTCTTTGAAAGCACCATTGGAGGCATGGAGGTTAAGCAGCTGGAGCCACAAGAATTTGCAGAAAAGTGGACTCGGCCGAGGTAGTGGGCAGGCCTCCTCCTGAGCCAGCCCCACGGAAGGTGTTCAGGCGAGGCTTCTGGACTGGGTGTGGGGGATCGCACTGGCCTCTGGGTGCTGCTAGGAGGGGATCCGGCTGACCCCCTTTTCTTGCAGTTCTTGCTGGTAACTCTGCTCCTTGAGTGGGTTTTGTCCCCACTTTGCAGCGACAGGGCCACACAGATTTGCTCACGGGAGGCCCTGGTGGAGCAGGAGAGCCGGCCTTGAGCCCCTGGCACCCCCAGGGCATCCCACCCTCCACTTCCCCAGAGAGACAGCCCTGGTGGGTCCCCCACGGACGGCAGAGATGGGGCAAGGACAGGTGGCTGGAGGAGTGGATGCTGGACCCGGTCTGACAGCAGGGCCTGCCGAGAAGCCCGGCTGGGGAGCCTGGTTGCCCTCTCCCCCCAGGACACTCCGGTCCCTGGCAAAATACAGCACTTTCATCAAATGAAGAAATAAAAAACCAGGTAAGGCCTGAAATGATTGTTCACGTGGACATTTCTAGAGCTGCAGGAGTCCAAAGAGAACGCAAAAGGTAGAAAATGAATCCTTGACCATAAGCACTTAAGACAAACGCCCACAGGCTCCCATGCACACTTGAAGCCTTGACGAATCCCAGGCGGTTAGGAAGTGCCCCCGGCAGAAGGCACACAGACATCTGTATTTTCTCTGAACTCATGAGTCATAAAAAGTAACGATTTTCATTTGTGCCTTATCTTGTTCTCATCTGGGGGCTGCCCCGCCCCTAAAGCACGGCTTGCTTGCCCCCCTCCCTGTGTGGCTGTGTGACTCGGGCCAGCTCCAGCTCCCTCTCTGGTCTGTTTTCTCTCTTCTAACCGAACACGGTGATCATGACTCATTCCGTGAGGCCACGTTACTATCACAGGCCAAGTGCCCTCAGCAGGCAGGCCTCTGTGTGTCTCTCTCCTTCTCTCTACAAAATCTACTTCCCTCCCAAAAAATGGTCCTTCCTTGTAGCTAAACTCACTCTAAGAATGCACTTCCCTCTCTCCTTCCCTACTTAGTCCTGATGTCTGTAACCACGGGGGGCCATCTGGGCCTGCCCAACACTGCTGGTGTCTTAGGGGGGGTCCCCCAGGCAGGGGCGCTGCAAAGTGGGCCCTGAGATCCCCTGGGTCCGCCAAAGCTGGCCGCACCTTGGACTTGGCAGCCTCCTGGCTGCCCCCTGCCACTGGCAATCCACCCTCAGGGACCCACCAGAGGACGGTTCCCAGAGGGAGGTCTCAGGCACACTTCCACAGCCACTGAGGGCACACGTGGCTGGCCGTGACCCCACCCGGGCTGCAGGGAACACGGCTTCGCTGTGTAGACACGGGCAGTTCCCGTGGGCTTTCTCGCCTGCTGCCTACGCCACACCATGAATGGACTGCATAGAACTAAGCAGTTTCTGATTGAGACCGTAACATTTATGTGGCCAACAGAGCTGTCCTAACTTGGCCCGTTCCTGGGGAGCCCTGAAAGATCTCTTCCGAAGGCAGGAGACGGAAACATACTAGGAGGACAGATGGGAAAGAGGTGGAAATGCTGGAATCTCCACAGCCCCTGTGGTATCTGCGAGGGCTGTGGGACCAAAGCACCAGATGCCGCTGGGTCCCCACGACACACACTCACTCCTCACGTCCCGGAGGATGGAAGGCTGTGATCCAGGCGTGGCCGGCCCTTCCTGAGGCCGCACCTGGGCATGTCCTGATCTCCTCTTGTTGTTTTAAGTGTTGATTTATTTATTCTGAAAGAGAAAGAGGAGAATGTATGAGCAGGGGAGGAGCAGAGAGAAAGAGAGACAGAGAATCCCAAGCAGGCTCCACGCAGTCAGCACAGAGACTGACATGGGGCTCGATCCCAGGAACCGTGAGATCATGACCTGAGCCAAACTCAAGAGTTGTTGGACACTCAACCAGTTGAGCCACCCAGGTGCCCCCTGATCCTCTTACAAGGATCCCATTCAGATGGGATCAGGGACCACCTTAATGACCTCTTTTAACCTTGAGATCTCTGAAAAGGCCTCTCTCTAAGTAGAGTCATATTCCGAAGTGCTGGGTTTAGAGCTTTACCATAAACATCTGGGGGGACACAACAGAGCCCCAGCCTGAGCATCAAACAACTTTGGTCGTTTGCAGACTACGTGACAAAGGCCAAGAGCCATTTACAATGGAGGAAAATATTTTTCTCTATGACAGAATTCTGGACAGCGGGCATCGGTCTCTAGCAAAAAGTGTCTTGATCTGGTTGAGACCAAAAGCTCTACTCATCCCAGCACTTATCAGACCAGAGGAGAGAAACGCCTATCCTTCGCAAGCATCTGCTCGCTCAGCTGGGACCCCGTCACAGCCTGGCGGGGGGTGGGGGGTGTGTCCCTGTGCTCACTGAGCACATGCGTGTGTTGGGGATGAGTCAGGGGAGGGAAGGAGGCCTCCCTTCTCCTGGGCCTTGAACTCGCAGGTGCCGGAGAACAAACAGGAAGTGAGTGAGTTGGGGAGGGAGGTCCCCCCAGGGAGAGTTGTAAAGTGACTGGGGAGTTCCTGGAATGTTCTGGAAGGGACTGAGTGATCTGGGGTCAAGCAGAATGCAGAGTCAGTAAGGGTGCGGACCACAGCCTCCCACCCTGCTCCTCGGAGCCTGTGCAAGCCTGGAGAGCCTGGCCAGCCTGCCGGAAGGTGCTGCCGGCTGTCAGCAGGGCCACAGCCTATGGACCAGGGTAAGGGAGCAGAACATGCCATCAGGACGAAGGTCGGATCTGGCCCCCCGCAGGCCGGAGCCACAGCTGAGCGACAGGGGCCCCAAAGGCCCAAGACAACGGGCAGGCTGCTGGGCACGTGTTGGCATGGGTCAGTCTCGCGCCTTGGGTGGGGGCCTGGTTCCCAGCATGCACTGCAGCCTGCAGAAGAGGGGCGCTCCGCAGGCCCCCAAACAGACTGGCCCTGTCTCTGGAATCCTCAAGGGAAGCATGGACACAGGCTGGGGCGTGACATCATTTTTTAAATTTTGGAAGCAAATTCAAATAAAAACATCAGGGCCTTACAGAGTTCACAGCTGGACATCTCTCCTGCCAACCTCGGACACACGGGCAAGGTCTGCCTGTGTCATGGTCACAGGGAAACCGTGGACATTGCCATCAATCTGTGTAGGGCAGCTCCTGTCCTCCACCCTGGCCACACTGTCTTCCTTCCAGCCCCTCATCGCCCCGGACATAGTGAGGAGGCTGGCAGCCCTGCCCCATCTTCCCAGCCCCTGCATGTCTCCGGAGTGGCCCAGGCAGCATCACATGTGGGTGACCGTGATCTGCGCCCCTGTAGTCCAGCAGCCTCAGTGCCAGTGAGTGCTGGGCCCTCTGCACACTGTCCTCCTCCTGGGAAGGACCCTGTGGGCCACACAGAGGGTGCACGGCTCCCAGAGAGTGCACCTGCTGTCGTGGCTGCCACAGGCCCCTCTGGGCAGTGCTGGCGGGAGGGTCAACAATTGCTCCTCAGCTGTCAGAGACCACGGACCACAGACCACAGACCACAGACCACAGACCACAGATTACAGACCACACACAGAGCACAGACCATAAACCACAGACCACAGAACACAGAACATAGACCAAAGAACACCAACACAAACCACAGAACCCAGCACTGGCTGCCTCCTGGCCAAGCGTCACTTGCTCTTCCCAGGTGCGCACCTGCTTTGCAGGCTCCAGGGCCACATAGAACTGCCGCACCCCCCTCCCCTCCCCCTGCCCCTGCCTCCCAACAGACAGGGCCACGCCCTCCCTCACCTCCCCCAGGGCAGCCTGTTTCCAACACTCGGGTCTTTGGGGCTCCAACTGTGAGGCCAGTTTCCAACGCTGTTTCCAATATTAGCCGTATGGGGTTTTTTTCAATTTTCCATTTGCCTGAGGCTTTTAACTCTATCTCACATATTTCAGGTACATTTTGATAAAGCTCACATAAAATTGAAACTAATATCATCAAGGTTGTAGTATCAAAGCTATTGCAATGTTTTAGCAATCTCTGCCAGATTCTATCAGGAGCACGCAGACCTGGGCAGTGCATGAGGAAAACTCGCAAAATGCGACAGCTGAGGGAGGCCTGTGTACATTTTCTTAACATCCCAGGACGATGCATATTTGAACGAAAGTGCCCACACATCCTCAGATCTTCTCAGATGACAATCCCTGGACAAATGTGTCCACACAGTCTGGGACCAACCAAGCCATCATCCGCAAGTCCAAGTACGCACAAGATAAACCGCATGCATTCTGCATACTCAAGTGTAAAAATCAAGAAGGGTAGACGCTGGAAGTGATTGGATGCTGAGGAGGTGCACTGGGCATAGAGCATCTTCTCTGGAAAGTGCAGGAGACCTGACCTGGTTCGTGACGCTCACTCAGCGGGGTTCTGTGACTCGGCCAAGGGTGGGTGGGAAGTCTGCTCACTCAGAGCATCCTCAGGGCTTAACAACGCTAGCAGAGCGTGGTTGCAGTTCATACTCACTTCTGACTAAGTGGTAAGGGTGTGTGAACAGCCCACACTCCAAAGAAATTCTACTGAACTGTGTATCTTTTGTTCATGCCAGCCCACGGGGATATTTTTATAGGGGTCACTGACCCCATCGAGGCCCTGTGCACCCCAGACCCTGAAACATGGAGAGCGGCGCTGGAGTTGATGAACTTCCAGACAAGTGATAACGACGTGACCCAGTTAGAATTGGGAGAAAGAGCCACCAAAGGAATAGTCTCTCTGAAGGCGTTGCTGGCTGGAATGTGTTCGGAGCTGCCCTGGAGGGTGAGTGCCACCTTGTCCACGACACATGCAGAAACGTTATTCACATTCGGTGCAGAGAAAAAAGTGAGCAATAAGCCATGATCGGCATCTGCCCCGCGATGTGGGGTCGTGGCAGCAACATAGATGGGGAACCACTGAATGGCACACTGGTCACAGTAGATGTGACCAGCTCGTGGCCTAAGAAAGGGCCCTGTTGTTGGTGCAATGTCTACATCGGAGTGGCTGCCCGTCACCGTAAGTCATTCTTAAAAACACTCTAGGGGCACCTTGATTTCAGCCCAGGTCATGATCTCACACTTCACGAGTTCGAGCCCCACATTGGGCTCTGAACTGGTGGTGCAGAACTTGCTTCGGATTCTCTCTCTCTCTTCTCTGTGCACCGCCCCCACCTTAAAAAGAAATAAAAACTGGGGAAAAAGAGCCCACTCCAGGCCATGGCCACTCTCAGGGAAGGACACCACACAAGGGTGGACCCCCAGTGTCCAGACCCCCAAGAGTTCGAGCTGCTGCATCAGGAGCCCTCTTAGCCAGGAGGTATGGGGTGCATGAGGTCCTGGCTGAAAACAGAAGTTGTATTTACCCAACAGCCTGAAGGAAGATGAAACAGCAGGGCTGGACACTTCTTCCCCCTGATGGGCCACCTCACCCAGCATCTCCTCTTCTGTCCCCCTCTGCCCAATCCCTGGGGGAAGGAGGGGACGACAGGGGCCAGCCTCCTTAGGAGACAGTGATTCTGACACCAATGTTGCCTTGTGGGCTTTTCCCCACCCCAAGCAACACTCTGATGCCAGCTGTGGCTCCAACAGTGACAATGTAGCTCAACTCAGACACCATGTGCCCAGAGAAGGTGTCAGACCCACAGGTTAAGGGCTTCATCCTACAAGGACCCCTCCCCCACCCCAGAAGCCAGTCCCCTCCTCACCAGGGTTCTGACCGACAAGCTACAGACTAGAGGCGCCCATGGCCCCTCCCTGGTTTGGTGAATTGGCTGGAGGGGCTCACAGGACTTGGGGCACAGATCACTCACTAGATCCTTGGTCTGTTATAAAAGGATATAACTCAGGAACAGAGGGAAGGGAGAGCTGCCCAGGGAACTTTCTGGAGACGGGCCGCCGAGCTCCCACCCCTCCCAGGGCCCACTGTCCCCCCATCTCCACATGCTCACCAACCCGGAAGCTCCCAGGACCAGATCTATTGAGGCTTATGGGAGTTTTGCATGGGCACCACTGACGTTCAGCCCCCCTGACAGCCTGCACGAGGTGAGGTCCAGAAGTCACTCACGATGACACCATGGACTTTGACTGTGCCAAACCCCAAATACTCCAAGAGCTCAGCCTGAACCCCTGCAACCTGCTGCCAGAACGGACTTTGCTCCGTGAGAGACTTAGAACCAATTCTGTTCAGCCAACCTGAGATTTCTGCTGCCAACGCCAATCAAAGTGCTCTGTGTGCCAGCACTCCTTCTTGTCTGTTAAATCCACTGATGTGTGGGGGCACGTGGGTGGCTTGCCCAGGTGAGCATCCAACTCTTGATTTCAGCTCAGGTCATGATCTCACAGTTTGTGGGTTCAAGTTCTGCACTGGGCTCCATTCTGACAGCTCAGAGCCTGGAGTCTGCTTCTGATTTTGTGTCTCCTTCTCTCTCTGCCCCTCCCCGACTCGTGCTCTGTCTCTAAAAAATGAATAAACATTAAAAAATAAAGAAAAAAGAAGGGGGTCAGCCTGGAGTTACCAGGCCACATGTCACCTGGGAGGCTCTGCGTGAGATACTGGTGGGTGGGGTGCAGGAGTGTGGTACGGGCCAGGAGCTGGAGAGGTGAGGGGTCCTCGAAGGCCCCAGCCAGCTGTGCCCAAACCTGACAATGGGACCAAGGCCCGAAACAGGGACAGCCCAGATGCTCCTGAATCCTCTCCCCCTGTCTCCAGCTCTGTGGGGCTTCGTCTAGAGGAGGGACAGGGAGAAACGCGCCCCCACCCTCCCCCCACCTCCACACACAGACACTCAGGACAGCTGAGGAGACACATCAAGGGCAGTTTCCTTTGTGAGTCTGGCCGTTGATGAGGAAGAAGGACATTTCCAATCAGGACATTGGCATTCCAGTTGTCAATTGAAGAGATGTTTCATGCTGATTTTCTCATTAAGGAGATAGGGCTGCTGTGGGTCCCCATGTACCCACCGTCCAGCTTTGAAATCTTTCCACCCAGTGTCTCATCTTTATTCCACCTGCAGGCCCCTGGATCATTTTGAAGGAAACCCCAGGAGCAGATCATTTCATTACTAATGCATTTAGTATGTGTCTAGAAAAGATAAGGACCCTTCTTTTACCAAAACCACAACCTTACAGTCACACCTAAGATTCCACTTTTTTATTATCATCAAATATTCATTCAATGTTCAAATCTCACCTGTTTGGACAAATTTTTTTAATTTCTGAAATGTATTTTGAGAGATAGACAGTGAGCAGCGGAGGAGCAGAGAGGGAGAGAAAGAATCCCGAGCAGGCTCCACACTGTCAGCACAGAGCCAGATTCGGGACTCTGTCCCATGAACCGTGAGATCACGACTTGAGCCAAAATCAACAGTCAGATGCTTAACCGACTGAGCCACCCAGGCTCCCTGGACAAACACTTAAGAGGTAGAGTATCAAGTTGAGGGCTCTGAATAGGAAAGCTTGATGGGCCTGATGGGTAAGGGTGAGACCAAGGGGGAGGAAAGGAGGGGGTCTCAGGAGAGCTCACAGCTGGGGTCCAGGTAGAGGTGTTGCCCAGGGGCCAGACAGAAGTCAATCAGTTTTGGGGACTGGAGAAGAGTGCATTCGCATGTTCACATGGTCTGGTGTGCATGAGACAGATGACCTGCAAGTGGGTCTATGGGGAGAGAAGGGCCTTTGGGGGACAGAAGAAGAGAGGAAGGGAACTGGTTGCCAAGTTCCAGTTGTGTATTAGTTCCTTTTAAGAACAGAATTGTGATCAGAAGCCTAATATGCTAAGTAGAAAACATGAAGATTTTTTAGATGGTCAACGCAAGTACGATTTACAGTTACCCATTTGCTAAGTACAGAGCAGGGGTGCGGTTATTGTGTGAGCACCATTCCATGCGGTGTTAGGGACGTGGCCTCGTGTCTGTCAGAGCAAGGACCCAGATGTTTCTAGGCTTGGGTTGAACAGGACGAAGGCTCTCATGATTTCACACAGATGACTAGTTGCACATGGTAACATCTTATAAAGAATTTAAATCGAAATCTTGGTCGGGATTTCATTAAAGATTTAAAACCTTAAAGAATTACAGTAAAAGTCGCTGAGCTGGAATTATCTCTTGCTTATCTCACACATGTTAAATTTAGAAGGACTCCGAGAGCAAGATCCCTTGCCAGTTTACCCTTCCTAATCTGGAGAAAGGAATGTCTAATGTATCTTGTGATCATATGAGAAATTCACATTAATGTGTTAAAATCTCATGGATTATGAAGCGTGGTTTCAAAACCTAACCTGTCTTGTTCTCCACGCAGTGCCCTCCGGGCAGATTGGATTCACTTGCTGACACCTTTTGCACAGTTAAAAATGAAGGAAATTTATGACCCTGTTTTGCCAAATTATGCTTTTTTAGATGATTCAATATTAGCAAAGTGCATAACCCAGCTCGACCACATTGTGCCTGAAGATGGTATTTGTAGTGGGTTGGTTAGCCAGGGGTAAGCAGGAGCCACATGTGCGGGCATGCGTGTGTGTGTGTGTGTGTGTGTGTGTGTGTGTGTGTGCGTGCCCTTTAGCAAAAGCAGCCAACACACTTGGGCATGAAAAGTATTTCAAACTCACTCCTGTCCCATGACAACTAACCCATCACTGACACCATTCCAAGTTTCTCCATGAACGTGCAGTTTGGGGTAGTGCAAGAGCCCATTGCTGCCATTTTGTTTACTCAGGGCTTGCTGGGAAAACACCTTCGGGTGACATTTCCTTCTATCCATGTTGTGACATCTGGAACATTTCAACGACCCAGTCAGATGCCACAGCATTTGTGCCAACTCAGCTGACAATGTGTAGGTACCTAATACAAATCCTTCCTTCTCTGGTGGTGTATAAGATATGTTTGTGCGTGCATGCATGCATGCGTGCATGTGCGTGCATGTGTGTGTGTGTGTGTGTGTGTGGTGTGTGTGTGTGTGTGTATAAACCATTCTACCATTCTACTTATGGAAATGAAAGTATTTACTGTAGAGAGTTCTGCTCTGTGCCTTGTTTCCCTTCATACTGCGACTTACATGTAAAAGATAGGATGTAATTATGACACAAATACGTCATCATTTATCTGTGATCCCATCTGGATGACCATTTTCCTTCTTTCCAGCCAACCACTAGTGCCGACAGTGCTCCCAGGAAGTAGTTTTCTGAGCATCTTGCAAATACATGCAAGGATAATGATAGAATAAATTACTAAAAGAAGATTGCTAGGTCTCTAAAGACTATTACCAAATGACACCTTAAAGATGTGGCATCAAGAGATGCTGTACACCATATGGGTCCTGTTTGGGCTGGTGGTTCATCTCGGCTGAGAAAGAGCAATGACAAATACGTGCCACACGAGAAGTACTCAGTCCACACTCAGTTCAGAGACCACTTGTAACTCACTGACAAACATAAGACATGAGGACTTATTCCTTAAAAAATAATAAGAATGTTGGGTGCCCAGGTGGCTCCGTTGGTTAAGGGTCTGACTCCTGGTTTCTTGATCTGTGCTTCCGTAGAGGACTTCTCTTTTCCTCATTTCTTCTCAGATAGATCCAGTCCTGGGACCGGTCTCGTGAGTGACCCACAAGACAGGTGATGGAGCATGAGGCCAGTTTACCCCGTGGAGGGGGCATCTCCCAGTTGGAGCAGCAGTGTATCCCCCAGGAGCTGGGCAGGTGGGTTAGTCTCCTCCAAGGGAAAGAGAATATGGGCTTCCTCTGAGCCACAAGCTGGTCCCCCAGCTCTTTTGAGGCAGGTGGATTTGTGGAAGCCGAGAGCCTTCCCCACCCGCCTGCCACTGCTTTCCGCCTGACTGAAGCAGCCCAGCAGGCTCCCTGGGGATGTTCACATTTGCGTTTCTGAGGGGAAGGTCAAGCTGGACACTTAGCCCTTCTGAGACCAAGAGGCAAACCATCCTAACACTGGTGTGTGACAAATGCCGGCACCGACCAAGGTGCAGATGAGGCTCGAAGAGCTAGAAGTTATGCAGAAGCATTTTATGTAAACTTGTCCCGGAGAGAGCAGCCTGAGCGCCCAAACGCGATAAGCATAATAAGGGACAGAAGACAGGACGCGCTCACTTGTCCCAAGGTCGACTTTATCTGGAGGCCAAGTTTGATTTCTGTGTTTCCTTCGGCCAAGCTCATTTCCTCAAGGCTCATTAAAACAGTTGTCTGGTGGCGCCCAGTGTCCACAGAAGCCCCCGTTTACAGAGCCTGAGGCAGCTTTCCAAGGAACTGGGGACAGATGTCCACCCTTTCCCCTCAAACCCCGTCAGAGACAATAGTGGTCAAATGAGAAGCCAAGATGATGTTGCCACCATTTTGTTTGCTGGTGTTCTTTAAGATCCCAAACTCTCTGTGACATGTCAGTAAAGACTTTTCCTTTGTCAGCATCCTTTCTGGTGTCTTACTCACTGTAAGTGGCGTTAAAATTTGGTACATATGGATGAAGGTTTGGAGAAGGAGAAAATTCGAGGCTCAAATCCAGGACCGTTAAGAAAGTTATGGCTTCAATTGAGACACTGAGCAGACATTTTTCAGCTCCATACTGATGTTTCCTGACATGTTAATTCTCACCAGTCGAGTCAGCAAAAAACTGAGTCTTAGCAGTTTGATGGATATGTTCAAAATCACTAATGAGTGAAGAAACTCTTCATTTTTTATTGGTGATTCCTGTCTTTTTCTTCAGTAAGTGGCTAGTTGTGTCTTTTGTCCATGTTTCATTGGGTGGTCTGGGTTTTTTTTTTCTTCTTTTTTCTTTGTACATGAAAGATAAATGGATAGATGGATAGATAGATGGGGACTGCATTTCAGCTGTATGTATTATAAATATGTTCTTGCTATTTTAGCTTTTTTCTTTTGCTTTATATAAGAATGCATGTGATAAGCAGATGTTTTTCATTTCAATGGGGGGAGACTTCATCAATCATTTCTTTTGTGATTAGTATTTTGTGTGTTTTGCTTAAGAAATTCATCTCAGCTCCAAGGTCAGAATGTCATCTATGTTGCATCTACCAGTTTCAAAGCTTTGCTTTTGAACATCAGTCCTTAATCCATCTGGACTTAATTTTCCTATGGTAGGAGGCAGAAGCTTATTTCACCAATTCATTGTAGAAATGAATTTTCTTAGCTCAGTACAGTATTTTGTCCCATCTTTGAAATAAGACCACCCATGACACTATCGCCTTTATCAGAGTCCCATAGTCTTTGGTCTGTGTCTATAGTCTGTGTTCTATACTCTGGTTCATTAATTTATGCACTACCCCTCTTGCAAGGTCAGATTAGTTGTTGTGGTGTCATAATAGATCAGTTAGGGTAGTATCTGCCTTTGTTTCTTTGTAGACTGGGGGCTCTTTGAAGATGGGCAAGAAGAGCCTGTTGTCAGATGCATAAAATGCTCTCAATAAATACCTTTCTGCACATGGTAACATCTTATAAAGAATTTCTGGCAATTTTATTATACGATACTCCTTCCATCAAGATGTGGAGTCTCTGTTCTCTGTCCTTGAAACACTCAACATCTTGCCCTCAGAGTCCTGATCCATCCTATAAGAAGGCTGAGCACCCCAAGATGACCCTTCCCGAAGCCAAAGCCACATGGAGAGGCCATGGGGAGACACTCCCATCCGAGCATTTGAGTTACTCCATCCCCAATGCCAGGCAACAGAAGAAAGAATCCTCTGGGTAATTCTAGTCCCAGGCACTTTGGCTAAGCCCTAGCTATTGAGTCTTCCCAGCTGGCGCCCCAGGCATTGTGGGTAGTGGGGAGCCAACCACACTGTATCCAAACCCCTCACTATGGAATTGGGTGTTGCATAAAAAGGGTGTTGCCTCGCACCACCACGCTTTGCCCCTCTTTCTAGGTACGTAGGCACCTGTTCAAGGAGCTGGGGAAGAGAGTGGGGACAGGAGCAGAAGCAGGGGCCAGGCTTTGGGACGCAAGGCCTTGGCTCTCGAGGGAGCCCTTTGCTGCCTGCACCTCCTCACATTCACGACCTCAGTGTCCACTCTGCAGAACCTGAGTTCACTTAATAATCGAAGTTTCCATCTGGCTCTACTGCCTCCAGATGGAAACGAATCCTCCTGGATTGTCTTGTGATCGAAAGCCAGAAAACACTGATCAGTTCACCTCAGAACTTCCATTTCCAGGATATGCAGTGTGGATGGGGGCTCACTTCTCTGTTCATGTTTTTTATTTACTGGATATGTAACGTGCCAGACCCCAGTTTCTTAATAAAAATGATTTGTGGTTCACAATGTATATTCTTTCCAAATGTAAAAGGATTAGGGACTGTATACACATCTACCAGATAGGAATTTAAAGGAAATATAAAAGAGGGAGCATACACCAAAATCTATACAAACATATGGCAATGGACTTACAGTGCCCCTAACAGTCTTTATATCCAGTCCTGGGTGATCTAGAAGCAAAGGGAAACATGATGGGTTATTGAACTTTATGGTCTGATAAAGTTTGGTGGCCAAACATCCGAGCAGTGACCAGAGTGTTCTGATGGATGCTGTAAACAAGAGGCATAGAACTTTCAGAATCTAGAGATAGGGTCTCATTAATACGGACAGTACCCTAATATCACAGTATTGTCATTCTACAGAAGAAAATACCGAGGCTAAGGAATGTTAATGGCAATCACTTGAAGTCATACACCTGCTCAGTGCCAGCACAAAGACTCAAATGTAGATTCATCATCCTAAAATCAACCTCACTCTACCAGGCTTGTAATAAATTCCAAATTCAATTTAACCTTGGGACCTCACACAAGCACGTGGGCCAGCCTGGGACCAAGGTCTTTGAAAGCCATTGTGCAGAAGTACAGAGATATGACTTTTCTCTGCATTAATTTCCCCAAAAGCTGAAGTTACAAAGATCATGGAAACTCACCAACATGATACAGGGGTGCAGTTTCTGGTAGGGGAATGGGGAGACTAAGCAAATGAAATTCAAGAGCGATAAAAATAAGACCCACAGCAGAGGGAGGAGGAGCGACTGACCTGCTTCTCTCCTTATTTTTCTCAACTATCAAGCCTCCTCGACCAAATCTCTGATAAGAATCGGAGAGCAAAGAGTTTGAAATTGGTCTCTCGTGGCACATTGCAGGGATAAACACCATTAAATAAATTTATCATGGTCATTGCAACATTCTGTACTCTCCTGCACAGCAGCTAAAGAGCTGTGTGGTCCCGAGATCTTCGGTGATGCTTTTGGGAGGAAAGAGCAGGTGCCTTTTGGTTCAGTCTCACCGGGCGTTCTTAACGTTGGTACATTTTGACTTGTGCATGTGCTCTGCTTTGAGTCATGATAAATATCCTATGGGATATGTGGTCTTGCCTTTCAACATGCTCTGAATGCAGCCAGAGTTCGAAACCTCCTTCCTCATCATTCCCCCTTCAGTGAACATAAGGAAGAATCATCCTAACCTGAAATGCGTCCAGGCAAAAAGGTTTTATTTATTATGAGGGAGAGGAAGAGAGTGGAGGAGGGGCAGAGAGACAGAGGGACAGAGAGAATCCCAAGCAGGTCACGCATTGTCAGTGCAGAGCCTGATGCAGGGCTCCAACTCATGAACCATGAGATCATGACCTGAACCAAAATCAAGAGTACAACACTTAACCAACTGAGCCACCCAGGTGCCCTGTTTTCAGGCAGTTTTATGTAACATGTCTTCCCAATTCTTTTGGGCCCTTTAATTTACATGAGTTTCAGTAAATGCTCATTCATGGATAAATTAAAACTATCCACAAATAAATAAATAAATAAATATATAAATAAATAAACAAAACAGAGCAAAACAAATACCTCTTAGAAATTGGAAATAAAAATACTGAGAGAGATTTTGAAATCGCCCTCAATCCAAACTTGCAAGGGATTGTCTTTTTAACAGTTTGCCTTGATTTAGACTTTTACGTTCAGTCCATCAGTAAGTTATTCACAAATCCACACACACTCCTTTTCGTTCGAATCCCACCAGGCATTAAACAGGATAAAAATCCTGGGCTCTTCCCTGTCTCTTTCTTTTAGTCTCTTCCCTTTGCCTAGAATGCTCTGTCCTCCCCTTGCCCTCCATGAGTGAGCTTTGGATAGCCCAACTTTCACCTTGTGTTGGAAATCTTCACAGTCTCCTCAGAATTGGGGGTCTTAGAAGCTACAAGCTTATAATAGTCATCTGGTCTTTTTATCTCATTCAATGAATAGTCATTGAGAGCATTCATGGATTCCTTGGCCACCATGGGTCTTGCACCACTCTAAGTCTAAGGTGATGGCCGTGAGGGAGACAGAGCAGCTCCTGGGTTTGATGGGGGTTAGAGTGGAGTGAGGGCAGTGCAGAAGCCAACAACGAACACATTTCTAACATCATACCCTATGCACATAAGAGAAAAGGATAGCAGGCAAGGTGCTGTTTGGCCAGAAACCAGGGACCCTCCAGGGAAGGTTGTTTTGGGAAGAGGGAGGAGCAAAGCGGAGCCTCTAGAGTAAAGGGCAGGTGGGATGCCGGAGGGCAAGCAAGGGGCCAGTGAACTGGAGTGCCATGACTGAGGGCAGAACCAGGCAGGAAGAGTGTGGGCATGAACCCAGGGCCAGGTCATGCAGAGCCCATACCACATGGCCAGCACTCCGGGTCTTCTATGCCCAAGAGTGCTGCTTATGGGGTGACATGGTCCAATTTGTATTTTAAAAGCATCAGTGTGACCACAACTATCCCTACAGCCCCCGATCCACCTTCACTCAGGCTCTTTGTCATCTTTGTACAATTCCCTCTCCCCACTGAGGGTATAACACGCCGTGTCAGGTGGGGTGAAACCCTAAAAATCTAAAGACAAACCCTCTCAAAGGCAGCAACGAGGCAGAACTGATGTTGAGAGTTGGCACAACACACATTGTAATTCAGCTGGTTGGGCTGGATGCCCTGGGGTGGTCACAGGCTCTCCGTGTGGACCCTGGAAGGCCAGTGGCGACCTCGCCTTACAAGTAACGCCCCACGCCCACTGAGCTTAACCTCCCATTGAATTCAATGACTGTGGGAAGCTGCCAGAAGAACAAAGATCAACCACCTGCAGGCAGGGCAGTGTCGGCCCCTCAGGCGCTGTGCTAAAACTTCAGTTTGGTTCCTCCTTTACCCTAGCCTTTATCACTTGACCCTGTTTCTTAGCAACGGACCTAGGTCAGCTGCCTTGCTTCCCACCTTCTACCCTTTATGTGTGTGTTCTCTCAATAAACGAGGCTTGATCAGAGACTTCGTCTTGCCTCCATTCTCTGTGCCCCCTGCCCTGCAATTCTCACTCCCTCCCTCAGGACCTGCGTTGACCAACCTGCTGGACTGGTCAAATGACCATTCACTGCCTGCCCGATGAATGCTCTTTACAAGAACCTATAACCTGGAAACTTCCCAATGTTCAAATCCATAACAAAGGTCATTATTAAGCATTACTCTCTACTATGAAACACAGGAATACAGGAGTTATAGCTGACGAAAAAAACAGGTAACACAATCTGACCCACAGGCTATCTAGATTTTGAAGATAGCCAGAAAAGGCTTAGAACCAGTTATACTTCAGTGTTCAAGAAAACAAAAGATATGACTGAAAAAATGACTATAAAGTGAAATCTCAATTGGGAATTGTAATCTATAAAAAATAATCAAATGAGAATTCTGGGAGGAAAATACAATGTCTGAAATAAAGAACTTATAAGACGTATTTAACAACAGAGGGTGCAGGTGAGGTGGGATCATTTTTTATTGGAACACCATCAGAAAATATCCATTCTAATGGACAGGGAGAAAAATGTAAAAAGAGGAAACAAATATAAAATAAGGATGGGATTTAGTGAAAGATCTAAGCTAGCATGGGACACAGCCTCTAAAATGGGTCCCAGGGAAGCCTCAGGGTTACAGTTTTTTGTGTGATCACATCCCTTAGTGTGGGCTGGATAGAAACTCCCCTCCAGTAGGCACAACGCAGCCAAAGAGATGGGTTCTGTCATTCAGCTCCTAGAAGATTGTGCTTCCATCTTGCTCAAGAAAAATTTCTAAATCTTTGTAAGAACACTGAGTTTTGGCCAATGAACTCCCTCTAGACCCAGACTCTGCCCCAGTTTGCCAGCAGCCTAGAAAGCAGAGCCACCTCCCAGACCAGTGCCAGCAGCAACAGAAGGGGCTTCGTTCATGAAGAATCTCAGTGACTAGTTGGGACTCGTCCAGTAGTTCCTTTGAAAACTGGCTTGAACCCCTTGCCTTTACTTTGCTGACCTCAGAACTCACCTAGCATAGAAGCTGTTACCCGATGGATATTCATCAAAAATACTTACAAGCTAATATTTTAGTCACTGCTGGTGGTGAGATTGAGACAATGAGCAGATTACTAGAATTTGAGACGAAAAGGCTAGAGAGTAAATTGCTTTGAGAGATAAAGGCTGTCAAAGGCTCTGGCATGTTCCTGGAAGTCCAGAAGGCTGTGCACACACCCAATGACGATGTGGGGAGGCTCTAACCTCTCACCTGCTGACACTGGATCTGCGCCAGCAGGACATGAAGGCTTAGGCAGAGTCGTGATCCTCTTGACCGAGTACCGGAGGGGTGCCCCACATACCCATGTCATCACTGCTCCACCACCTGGAGACTGCACTGGCCACACACCACAAGAATACAGACTGCATAGAATTTGCTCAGAAAAGTCATGAAAACACAAGAAGTAATAACTACACCAAGAGGCAGCAGCAAACCGTTGAAAAAGAGAAAGGACAATACAATTTCCAAAGTCACTATATCATAATATTCAATATATCCAGTGTTCAACAGAAAACATTAGGAAGCAAGCAAAGAAATAAGAAATATTCATAAGAAAAAGCCAATTCATAGAAATAGTCCCTGAGGAAGTTTACTGCACAAAAACACTAAAATAGCTATTTTTAATATGTTTAAAGAACTCAAAAGGAAATCATATCTGCAGCACTAAAGAATAGTGTCTTACCAGTTGAGAAATTATACCAACAGAGAGCTAGAAATTGTACAAAGTTCTGGCTTTATAGATATAAAGAGACAGATCTTGCAAAAAGGAACAAAACGCAAATCTAAAGTCAACAGTAATGAATGAAAAGGTCATGAGAGGAACTCAAAAGCAAATGAGGGAACACAGAAGAAAAAAGTAGCAGACTTGAAGACTGGTCCACTGAAATTATGTAACCTAAAAAACAGGCAGAAAAAAAGAATGAAAAATAAAAAAGGGAAGAGCCGGAGATGCATGTGAGATGTCATCAAGTGTTCTGATGTATGTATAATCAAGTCCTGGAAAGAGGAAGGATGAAAGGAACAGAAAGAATAGTTACAGAAAGACCAGCCACAAACTTCCCCAATTTAGTAAACCACACAAATCTATAATATATACAAAGAGCTCAATAAACTGTGAGTGGGATCAATCAAATACACCCACACCATGACACATAATCTAGTAGACCACAATCAGACAAAAGTGACTCCTCACGGGCACAGAGTCTCTCGTAAAATTAACAGTGAGCATCTTGTCAGTAACTATGGAGGTGAAAAGGCAGTAGAATGACATCTTTAAAGTGTGAAAAGAAACAAAATAACTTCAAGAAAGCTGTGTACAGCTGAAAAAAATATTTTCCTTGCAAAAGGAAGGAAAAATATTTCCAGATTAACAAAATATGGTAGAATTCGTGGTTAGCAGACCTGAATCCCAGGTAACACCAAAGGGAGTCCTTCAGAATGGAATGAAAGAGTGCTAGACCTTGACCTAAAGCCACAGAAGGAAGAAACAGCACCACCAAAGGTCACAACAGCAGCAAGTAAAACCAAGGTGAAAGAGACTTTTCCAATTCAAAGGCACAACAGGTTAAGCAGTAACCAGGCGGAGGTGAAGTAGCTGTCCTAATACTAAACAAAACAGACCTTAAAACACACATTTGTCAGAGATACAAAGACATCCTATAATGATAAAAGGGCTAATTCATCAAGCGATATAACAATTATAAACATATACCAAATATAAACATAATACCAAATATAAACAAATATAAACATATACCAAATAATAAAACCATAACACAACAACAGAGGTGACAAAACTGAAAGAAGAAATAGACAATTATCTTTTTTTGTTTATTTATTTATTTTTAAAGAGAGAGAGCACACATGTATGCACATACATAAGTGGGGGAAGGGGCAGAGAGAGGGAAAGAGAAAGAGATAGAGAGACAGAATCCCAAGCAGGCTCCATGCTGTCAGCAAGGAGCTTGATGTGGGGCTCAAACCCACTAAACAAGATGGTGGCCTGAGTTGAAATCAAGAGTTGGACACCCAAATGACTGAGCCACTCAGGAGCCCCAGAAATAGACAATTCTTCAAGAACAGTCAGAGACATAACTATGCAACTTTCAATATTGGGTAAAACATCCAGACAGAAGATCGATCCAGGACTTAAGCAACACTGTCAACCAACTGGACTAACGGACATTCCCAGAACACTAAACCCAGCACAACACACACACCAGTATCCATGGGGTATCTTTTTGGATGAATCACATGTTGGGGCCACAGCAGAGATTTCAACATATTTTCAAAGACCGTATCACACAAAGTATCTTTTCTGACCACAAGAAAAGGAAATTAGAAATCGATAACAAAAGACAATAACAAAAGAAATCAATAACAAAAGAAAAAATAAGACAACCCATTCATAAATAACTAGTTAGCCAAAGGAAGAATCACCAGAACTTACAGATGTAGTGAAACTTACAGACGTAGTGAAAACCGTGGTCAGAAGGAGATTTACTGTGGTTGTTGCCTGCATGAAAAATGAAGAATTATCTCACATCAAAACCCTAACCTTTCACGTTAGTAAAGCTGGAAAGGAATAACAAACTAAACCCAAATCAAGAAAGAGGAAGGAAATAATAAATATTACAGCTGAGACAAAATCAACAGAAGAAATAAAATCCAAAGCCAGTTCTCTACAAAGATTAGCAAAATTGATAAAACTTTAAACTGACATAGAAAAAGAGAGAGAAGACTCAAATTACTAAATCAGGAGGAAAGCGATGACATTATTACAAACACAGAAATAAAAGAGATTATAAGAGAATAGTAGGAACAATTATATGCCAAAAAATAAATAACTTAAGATTAAATGAAAATTCCTAAAAAAATACAAACTACCAAAACTCGTCCAAAAAGAAAATCTGTGATTTTCAAGTAAGCAAGTAAGATGTCAAATCAATAATCAAAAAAAAAAACAAAAATTTCCAGGGTGCCTGGGTGGCTCAGTCAATTAAGTGTCTGACTTCGGTTCAGGTCATGATCTCATGGTTCATGGGTTTGAGCCCCGCATTGGGCTCTGTGCTGACAGCTAGCTCAGAGCCTGGAGCCTGTCTGGATTCTGTATCTCCCTTGCTCTCTGACCTTCCCCCGCTCACATTGTCTCTCTATGTCTCTCAAAACTATATAAAAAATAAAAATAAGAAAAAAAATTCCAACCAAAAAAACCACAGGACCAGATGGTTTTACAAGTGAATTCTATCAAACATTAATGTTAATCATTCTCAAACTCTTCTGAAAAATAGAAGAGGAGGCACCATTCCAAACTCAGAGCAGTCTGACCGTGACACCAAAGTCAGGCAAGGAGATTACAAGAAAAGAGAACTACAGACCAATTGTCCTTGTGAATACAGGTGCCCAAATGGTCAACAAAATACCAGCCAAATGGATCTAGCAGCTTCCTGAAAGAATTATGACCCCTGAATACATCAACAGCTTTCCAGAGAAGCAGCACCGACAGAATATGTGTATATGAACAGAAGAAAAGGAAATAGACTTTAAGAAACTGACTAACAGTACTGCAGAGGCTGGCATGTCCAAACTCTGAAGAATAAGGAGGTAGGCTGGAGACTCACCAGAGAGTTCGTGTTGCATCTCGAATCAAGGGTGGTCTGGAGGCAGAATTCCCTCTTCCTTGGTAGACCTCAGTCTGTTTTCTTTTAAGGCCTTCACATGATTAGATCAGGCCCACCCACATTGTGGAAGGTGATCCATTTTACTCAAAATCTACTGATTTAAATGGGCATGTCATGTTAAAAAATGCTTTCACAGCATTGTTTGTCCAAACATCTGGGTACTGTGGCCTACTGATTTGATGCATAAAATTAGCCATCACAGTGACCAAGTGGGATTTATGCAAGGAATACAAGGGTAGTTCAACATACAAAAATATAAATAAATGCAATATACTATATTAATAGAATAAAGAAAAAACACACCATAGTTTTAAGTGAGGCAAAAAAATTGACAAAATATCTCACTCCCTTACATTTAAAAACATTTAAATAATAGAAAGAGAAGGGACCCCTTCTCAACGTGATCAAGAGCATCTATTAAAAGAGCACTGTTAACATCATACTTAAGAGTGAAATACCAAAAGTTTTCTTTCCTATGATCCACCACAAGAGAAGGATTTTCCCTTTGTTACTTTTATTGAACATTATTCTAGAAGTTTCTAGTTAGGGTAATTAGGCAAGAAAAATAAATAAAAAACATTCAGATTGGAAAGGAGAAAGCGAAATGACCCCATTTCATAAATGACATGTGTTTTATATAGAAAAACCCAAATAATTCACACAGAACCCAAAATCTTTAGAACAAATAAGCAGGTTAACATGGTTGCACCACACGAGAGCAACATACAAGACTCATGTTTCTATGTACTGTCACTAAACAAGTCAAAGACAAAATAATATGAAAACTTCCATTTACAGTAGCATCAAAAAAGAATAAAACATTTATGATTCAATTTTTTAAAAGAGATAAAATATTGAAAACTACAAGACTTTGTTGGAAGAAGTGAAGTAAGACAGAACCAAATGGAAAGACCTCTATGCTTTTGAATTGGAAGATTTGATATTTTTAAGATGGCAATATACCCCAAATTTATCTATCAAAATTCCACCTGCCTTTTATAAAGAAACAGACTAGATGATTCTAAAGTACATAGAGAACTGCAAGTAGAGAAAACAATATGAGAAAGAAGAACAAAATTGGAGGATTCATACACTATAGGTATAAATCTCTGTGACCTCGATTAGGCAACAGTTTCCTAAATATGACACCAAAAGCATAAGCAAGAAAAGGAAGAAAAATAGAACTGCACCAAAACTTAAAACTTTGTACAACAAAGGACACTATCAAGAGAGTGAAAAGACAACTCACAGAATGAGTGAAAACATTTGCAGATCTAGCGTCCAGACTACGTAAAGAGCAATTACAACTCAATAATGAAAAGTCCAACAACCCAATTAAAAAATGAGCAAGAGACTTCCATAGATGTTTCTCCAGGGAAGACGTGCAAATAGCCATGAAGCACATGAGAAGGTGCTTATCGTAAACAGTCACTGGGGAAATACAAATCAAAATCACAACGAGGTACCATATAACCCTCACTAGAAGAGCTATAAAAAATGGACAACAATAAATGTTGACATGAATTCAGAGAGATTGGAGCCCTTCTACTTTGCCGGTGGGAAGGCACAGTGAGAGAGCCGCTGAGGACAGCATTCTGGCAGTTCTTCAAAAGGAGACCCATTGACTGCACCTGTGGAACTGAACACACATGATCAAATGAAAGCATGAGCACGAGTGTTCACAGCAGCATTTATTTACCACCACCCAGTAGTGGAGACAATCTGAATGGCAGCTAGCTGATGAGAGAACAAATAAAACATGACCTAGCCATGCGAAGACACATCCTGCCATCACGAAAGGACACGTGCAAAACTGAAAATTTGATGCCAAATAAAAGAAAACCCAGATACAAAACAACAAATATGGTGATCCCATTTCTCCAAAATGTCCAGAATAGGCAAATCCATAGACAGAAGGCATCTTAGTGGCTGTCTTGGACCAGGAGAGAGAGGCAAGGAGACATGATTGCCTAACTAGCACAGGGTTTCTTTTCGAGGTGATGAAAATGTTCTGGAATTAAGTAGTGGGGGAGATGGTTGCACAACATCGTGAATGTAGCAAGAGCCACTAAATCGCACCCTTCAAAACAGTTAAAAATGGTGAAATTTGACGTGAATTCAGCCTACTTTTTAAAACAAATATGTTGATCAAAAATACATCAATCTTGACAAGCCAGTAAAAATTCAGAGAAAGAAGCAAGAGGACTTGACTTAGCACATATAAGCTATACTAAATTTGCTAATTATAAACTATATTAATTAAAACAATATGAATATGGTGTAGGGCTTGAGAAATAAATGAATAGAATAGACCCAAAAAAGACCGGGGTCTTGGCATACAATAGCAAAGCTATTATAAATCATGCAAAGAGAGGAATTTATTTATTAAATCATATTGGGACAACTGGTTTTCCAAATAGAAACAATAAAATTACATCAACAGCACCATACCTCAAAATAAGTTCAAGATGTGTCATAAAAGACTAACTTTGAAAACAAAAAGCTTTTAAATTCTTGAAAGAATATATAAAAGAATGTCTTCATAATTTCTTAAATTGAGACCACAAAAGTGGGGGAAAAACCTGAAAAAATATGACTCCATCACATTAAAATAGCATGACTAATTACACCATAAATAGTTAAGAAATAAGTTGCAGACTTGAAGGCATAGAGAACTTTATAACCTACTTCACAGAAGAGTTGAGTCTCTAGACACTAGGACCAAATGACCAGAAAGAGAAATTCAGAAAACAATCCCATTTACAATAGTATCACAAAAAAATAAAATACCTAGGAATAAATTTAACCAAGGAGGTGAAAGCTATAAGACACTGATGAAAGAAATGGAAGACAATACAGATAAATAGAAAGATATTCCATGTTAATGGATTGGAAAATCTAATATCATTAAAATGGCCATACCCCCAAAGAGACCTACAAATACAATGCAATGCCCATCAAAATTCCAATGTTATTTTTCATGAAAATAGAAAGAAAAACAATTCTAAAATATGTATGGAACCACAAAAGACCCTGAATAGTCAAAGCAACTTTGAGAATAAAGAACAAAGCAAGAGGTATCACAAGTGTGACTTCATTAGCCAAGTGTGCCGAGGTCATAGACAAATAGAAATGTGATAGCTTCTTGGAAGGAAAATTGACCCAAGGTGATGTGACTGGTAAAACTTCCTGGATGGAAGAATGCCTAGCTGACCTCTCCCTGCAGCCCCCCCCCCATCTCTAAGGGAAGTCTGGGGGGACATCTTTGATGCTGGAGGTACTAAGGAGTGGTGTAGTGTCATGCACTTTACATTTAGGCATCAGTTAGTCATGGGCTTTGTCTGGAAAAGCCAACTCCCAATACCTGGGAACTTTGGGACCCATGGGAAACTCCCATTACAAGAGGGAGAAAGACCCAATTTCCGGGGAAGCAAAGTCTTATTGATACTCTCTAGAAGAGGCCCCACCCGGCCCTAGACCTTATACCCGCTGTCCACTGTCCAGGAACCGGCTATGAGCCTCCCCGATTATCATTTAAGGTCAATAGTGAGAGAGTGGCAAGTTTTAAGTCATAAAATCATGAATATAGACTTCGACGTGGTGACTCTACAATGTTTCCCCAGTCCTGCCCACTTTCTGGTTCCCCATGCTTCCTATCACTTGCTGGATGTGTTCCAAGGAGGGAGTGAGGGAGTCCATCCCTGTGAAGGACACAGCTGTCAGGCAGGCTGGCCAATCAATCCTGTCAGCCAGGGAAGAAAGTGGAAGAAGTACCAACAACTTCCAGAAAATGCTGGAAATCATAAATAGGGAACACTGCAGCCCTTAGGTAGATTGAGTATAAAATTCCTCCAAGGTGAAATGGTAGGTGCTACCAACCTCTCTGATCGGAGAAGTTCACCGGATGCCTGGAGTGAAACAAGCTTCTAATGCATTTTCGACAAATGAATGAACTGAATTGAATTGAATTAAATTGAATAATTCCTTTGTTTCAGCTAACAGTTCAGAATTGGTATCAGTCGCATGTTATTTTAGATCATGTGACTTGGGAATGAAGAGCCCAAAAGATGACGTTATTGGGCAGAAGAAGGGTGTGATTGGAAGGGAACTAAGGAATGTTCTAACCCGGGGCGGGAAGACCAGCAGGCGAGAAAGAGATCCAAGAAAGGGGGCCTTGAGAACCATCCAGGCTGAGCCATCCAGCTGGCCAGTCTAGTCTTGACCAATGCTGCGACCCAAGGTCAAAAACAGTGAGGGAGGGAACATAGGAGGTCCGTTTGAAGAAAAGAGCAGAACACTGTCCTCTTTGGGACCAAACAAACATGATTTCAGCATGAGGTTGATAATGAGAAGGGTCCACAATTATCATATCATGTTGGGACTGTCTTTAAACCCCAGAAATGGTAAGTGACACTTGGGAACACATTTGGGGACACATGTCTGTAGGCATGATGTCCATCTCCCCAGCACCTACTGGGTTCAAGTAGCAGCTGTTTTGATACAAGTGGTTGGAAATACGAAATACATTGAGATGCTCAACATATGTGAAAAATCCTAGGCTGCCTGTAAATATTACTGTAAATTGTTGTGTGGTGTTTCGCACCATTTTCCACTGCTATCTGTGGGTACAATTTGCTTGTTTGTTTGTTCTAGAGATTTTGAGTTTGAGTTCTGGGTCACCTCCAGTCCCCAGGTTCTGCCACAAGACCGTGTTTCCATTTGTGCCCCTATTTCCAATTACTGTGTGGACGCCCGATGCCATTTGTTATAATGAAATTTTACTGGTTTAATGGTGCGGTTAGGCCCATTTGATATTTTCCATTCACAGATCTCGTTATAAATTTGGAAAAAATGTACACACTGTGGTTGTGACCACACCGCCCGAGGAAGTTTGAAGTCTTAAGAATGCCATCCACAGTCATTTATGGCCCCGAAGGAAAGCAAGGAGGTTTGGCACTTGGCAACAGCCGAGGGACGCTGATGCATTTGCATGATGAAAACTTTCCACTCTGCCCAGATGTGGAGGCTGAGTCAGTGTCCCTGGCCCTCTCCCACTGTAGATCTGTCTTCGTTTGCTCGAAAAAGCATATTTTTCTTAAAGTAGTCCCGACAGAGCCATGGCTCATGGCAGATGCTGTTTACCCAGCTCCCTTTGTCTTTCCTGCAGGGAACAGGAGCCTGCCCTCCGGTGGGTCTGCATGAAAGGGGGAAAGTCCACATTCTCAACCTGGGAAGGTCTAGCATGGTCACGTGACAGCCAGCCAGCCTCTGGAGTCTATTCACCCACCAGTATTTCCCAGCTCCTGCCCTCAGCCAGGGACTCTCCCAGGGGCTGCGAGTCTCTGCACCGATATGAGGACCGACTGAGAAACCACCGGAACGTGTCTTGAGGTTCGATGTCTCCATACTGAGTGTCCCAGGG
Organism: Suricata suricatta; assembly: GCF_006229205.1. NCBI lineage: Eukaryota > Metazoa > Chordata > Mammalia > Carnivora > Herpestidae > Suricata > Suricata suricatta. The sequence goes on along the minus strand of NC_043701.1, from coordinate 101,544,196 downwards.
GTGGAAACAGCCGGAACCTTCCAGGGACAGGGCCTGTGTCTAGGTGGTCTGATTCCCACAGCAGGGCAAACTCTGAAACTGACTTCATATTCCTCTCTCATCATTTTTAGGAATCTTTCATTTCTGTCTCATAAATGCTGTTCCCTGCCATTCTACATTTAGGGGGAGGCAGGAACTTTGGGGAAGCAGGCCATCGATGTACCATGCAAAATCCAAACACCAGAGATTGGATGCTGTATTATTATGTTAGGTGTATATTATATTATGTTTGTTTTATGAATGAATCCATGGAGAAGCACAGCGATTAGACAATTTATGTAAAATTTTGCTACGGAGAGGCGGTGGGTGGCTAAGTAGGTTAAGTGTCCAACTCTCTGGGTTTCGGCTCAAGTCCTGATCTCACGGTTTCATGGGTTCGAGCCCTGTGTCAGACTCTATAATGACAGCTCAGAGCCTGCTTGGGATTCTCTGCCTCCCTCTCTCTCAACCCCTCCCCAACTCACACTGTCTCTATGTCTCTTAAAATAAATAAGTAAACTTTAAAAAATAATAATAAAATAATGGGCGCCTGGGTGGCTTGGTCTGTTAAGCTTCTGACTTCAGCTCAGGTCATGATCTCATAGTTCATGTGTTCAAGTCCCACATCTGGCTCTTGCTCATAGCTCAGAGCCTGGAGCCTGCTTCAGATTGTGTGTGTCTCTCTCTCTGCCCATCCCCACCTTACACTCTGGCAGTCTCTCTTTCTCAAAAAATAAATAAACGTTAAAAAATGATATAAAATCATGCTATTTATTAGCAGTAGAACTGTAATTTGGTTTTCATGCAGTTCAACGTTACTTTCAAAAACTGCACAAACAACCTGAATTACAAAAAAAGGGACAAAAAGGGTATTCAATCAGTAAGCCCATGCCTTTTAAAATATGATTCAAGGAACACTATTCCTGCCGGGTATTATAATAGACATTATGTAATGTTTTAGCCTCCAAAGAATTTGCATGGCTCCGCAATAAAATTAAATAAGCCTGTTTCTCCAGGACTTCTCAGAGCCTTTGTAATAAGAAGGTATATTGTGAATCTTGAAAACACAAGGACAGCGTGCAGAATTTTCTCCATTGACTTAGGCTATTAGAAGCTATTCTTCTTAGAGCATTTTAAAAGACTGGCATTCTGAAAAATCAACTCAAAAATTCATAATTCATTAATTAAAGTCAGACCCTTGGTGAGAGCATTCAAGATACAGAAAGGAAAAAATAAAACTGAAAGATGTCCTACCTAGTGCAACATAGTGAAAGTTCTAACAGAGCTCTTTCTGATATTCAAGAAAACCGAAGTCCTAACATGTTTTTAAACATCTACGTATTCTAAGTGCAAAATGACCCTCAGCAAAAACAAAACAAGGACAAAGGCTGTCATGGCAGACTGCATTCTCAAAACATGAAAAAAATGTTCAATTTTATGCACTTTATACTCCTATGATCACATAATGACTCACACGGCCAAATGTAACATATATTTACTCCACAATTTGACATTGACATGTATCAATTCACCTTTTATCACATCGATCGCTGAAATACAAAATCTGGCTGAGCGAAAAATATTCAGATGTTTTCGGGTGAAGGAAAAGACACTAAGTTGGTTTCAGAACAAAGCACAATATTCACAGAAGCGCAAGTTGAGTATGTTGACTTTCGCTTTACTCTTTGCGACCTTTTATTATTTATGATTCAATAGCCCAGCGGTGAGGGGTGCAGCTTCCAGATCTCACGGTATCCCCAGGAGAACGCTTCCCTTGGTGGAAAGGTGCCACATGCCTTTACCGCCATCGTGTGGGTACTATGGTCACTGAATGTCTGGAAAGCACACGGCATGAGAGGAAGGTATGTCGGGTCTCTGGTGTCTTGTTTTATAGGAGTTGTTACGAAGATTCATCAGATGGCTGTGGGTGGGAAACAGATGTGTAAACTTTACATCGCTTAGTGAATGCTCCAGTTACAGTGGGGCCTGGTCTTCAAAACGGTGACCTGAGGTCATCACAGAAAAATATCCTGTCGTGTCCAGTAGCCACTCAAATCAAAAGCAGTATGTTTTCAGGGCTCCCCAAGAGCAAAAATCATGTTTTCCTTCACTCACTGCTGAAGCCAAAAATTCAAATAACCAGTGAACCACTTTCTTTAAACCCGACTCCAGTGCACTGGCCAAATGGGGAGAATTCTCTACAAACTCATAGGAAGGCTCTGGAATTTTCTCAACAGCTGGCACCGCTCTCCACTTCTTGTCTTTACGTGGAAATCCAGATAGCAGATCTAAATTGGATACAAGATCCATTTACTGTGACTGTGATGGTTACCTAAGGCAGCCCAGCTGCTGTCGGCACGGTGACCGCCTGTGCAGGCGCAGAGCCTGGGTGACAGCAGGCATATGGCATCCGGCCCGCTGTGACCTGCAAGGACGAGCCAGGCAGGATGGTGGCCATGGGCCCTGTCTCCTCCAGAACACAGAGATTTTAGAACTCCCTAATGAAGCCTTCAGTGGCGTTCCTGGTTTAGCTGTTGTCCGATTTTTGTTTTAGCGTCGCTGGAATTGACACGTGCCAAAGTTCGACAAAACTTGACTAATGTGCATGTCTGTTGAATACACACGACCAGCAGCAGATTCATGAGACGTTGCCCATCCAAATCTCCATTTGTGAGATTTTCTAAGGACTCAACTGAGCGAGAAATGGCAAGTTTTCAGTGAGAAATGTTAGAACAGACCTACAAGTAAAAGGCATGCTGCCTTTTCCACTAACTGTACACTTCTTCCCCAAAAGACACCCCCCACCACCAGCTCTGCTCAGCTGCCCAAGAGGCCTTTCTGGAACAATGCAAAGATATCTGCCTTGCCCAGTGTGGCCGCATGTGGATGCATCCACTGACCCTGTGGAATGTGCTTGGCGTCACAGAGGACTTGAATTTTTAGTTTTACTTACATTTAATAAATGCAAATTTAATTTTTTTAATGTTTATCTATTTTTGAGAAAGAGTGTGAGTGGGGGAGGGACAGAGAGACACAGAATCCGAAGCAGCTCCAGGATCCGATCCGTCAGCAGAGAGCCTGACGCCGGGCTTGAACCCACAAACCATGAGATCACGACCTGAACCGTAGTCAGATGCTTAACCGACTGAGCCACCCAGGCGCCCCAACAAATGCAAATTTAAGTAACCACATGTGGCCAGTGGCTACAGTACAGGACACCTCACCCTCCAGAATCTCTCCTAAAGGGAAATAGCATGTGCAGTCGAGTCAACTGCTTAAAGATCTCCATGATTTATTAAGTATGATTACCATTGAAAAGCACTTCAAAAGAGCCTTCACCTTCCCTGCACTGAATAGAGCTGCGTGGGGGCTCTGGCGTGAGCCCGTGCACTGCATACTGAAGGCCTGCCTGGGGTCCGCCCGTCAACGAGCGCAGGCACCTCATGGATCCTTTGCTCTGCAGAAAACACACTGTCACCAAGGGGAGGGTGGTGTGGAGCCTGGTGTAAGGGTCTGAGCCCGTGCACCCCAGCACTCAGCAGAACAGTCAAGTCACCCGTGCCAGACCCTGGAGGCCAGTGGTTCTGTGCGGGGCCCATGCGAGGAGATAGGGTCCTCCACCAGGGTCCCCTGCTGCTGCCTGATCCGGGCAGTCAAGCCAACCACGCGGAGACACGGAATGCACATCTGGACTGCTGATGGCAGCAGCGGCTGACGCGGCAGAAGCCATCCAGCGTCGGAGTTGGGTGTCCAGCCCAGGAACCTAAGGCCTGAAACCCAGGGAAGTGTGTTCCGGAAGTTGGCGTCATAGCAGGTGCCGCAGAAGATGAGGTCCCAGCAGGACCCTTGGTAGTAGTGACGTTCAGCCTTCTTCGGCTGGGGCTTGGGGTTCCCCCACACACGTATACCGAGTCTCCCATCTCCCCCCCGACCCTAGAACCCTTCTCTTTTCCTCCCATTAGCAGATTTCACACGCAGATTTCCTTTAGCTCCTGGGATAAGTCAAGATAAGTTGGCCAGCGCCACTCTCCCGACAGGGTCCATTGTTAACTATCTGTTTGCCTCTCTTCCTGACAGATGGCACCTGGACCAGAATCACTCATTCACAAGTCCCTTCGATCCCTCTGCTCCTTCAGCAATTTTTTTTTGTTTGTCCCTCAGTTTTATTCTGAACATGATGTTAATGTTTTAGAAATATTCCTTTTTTTCTCATTTAAAAGTATACCTCCAGTATATATGAATACATATCTGTGAAACCATTCACTGTAGACAGATAAAGAAATATCCAGAAATTCATCTGTATGTCCTTAATATGGAGCACATCTGGTCCGATTTAAGATACTTGGTTGCAGGGGCGCCTGGGTGGGTCAGTTGCTTGAGCATCCAACTTCGGCTCAGATCATGATCTCCCGGTTCGTGGGTTCAAGCCCCGCATAGGGCTCTGTGCTGACTGCTAGCTCAGAGCCTGGAGCTTGCTTCGGATTCTGTGTCTCCCTCTCTCTCTGTTTTTCCCCTGTTCACACTCTGTCTCTCTCTGTCTGTCAAAAATAAATAAATGTAAAAAAGAGAAATTTAAGATACTCAGTTGCAGAAACAGAAATGGATGGATGATATTACTGTTATTGCTTTTAACTCCATATGTGCAAACTATCAGGGTAATTTTCCACTGGAAAAATATTTTGCTTTAAGTTGGCAATATTCCTTGTGGCAAATTTTAAAATATATGTATTTAAAATATATGTATAAATTAACATGGGCCTAAAGACCTAAAAAAAAACAGAAAATGATAGTGATATAAAAAGTGAGTATTTTTAACATGTAAGACATTTGTCACATCATTTCAGTGTTTTGAGTGCCATGATTGCTGTGTTAATAAAACTTGTTTTTATGAGGTTTGGCTCTAGCTATACCCAAAGGTATTAATGAGTTCATTTGATAGTTTTAGGATTTGGCTTTGAAAAAATTATCCAAAACTTGGAAACCAGAGAGGGGCTGTTGGCCGAGACATTGCTATTTGCAGAGATTGTGAAGTTAGTAAATTTGTAGATTTCCACCCAGGACAGAATATAAGTAACATTGAAGGTTTTCCTATCCTGTAGAACACTAAGTTTTGGAGCTAACCTATCAATCTTATTCAAATATATATATATATATATTTTTTTTTTTCTAAAATCCCCAGTTCCTAAAAATGATTAGTGACCAGTTGGGCCATTTGTCATTCCTTCATTAATTAGTTCAATATAGTTTTGACAATTGTTTTTTCTGAATGAGAGCCACATTTTTAACTTAGGGAAATTACACTTGGGCATGACGTTTGATCATATTTTGCCACATTAATCAAACATTAACCAAGTGGGAGCAAGAGATTGACCTCTTATCAGACTGAAGTCAGCCTTCCTGAATGTGGACCATAATGTGTTCTCTCTCCTCCCCGGGGGACCAGCTTAGAGTGGGGAATACTCTAAGTAGAAAGCACTTAGACTGGAAAAGCTGGACACCTGCCTGAGATATCACCACTTTGTATATGAAGTTGTAAAAGTGCCCTCCTCTGCCTTCCTGATACAGGAGTTTAAAAGTTTGTGTGTGTCCTCCTGACTAAGGACTTAATACAGCTCCATCATTTAGTTTGCTTATGATGATTACAAGCAGGAAACTTCATTGGATTCACATGTTTTCAACGTTTTACATTCACTGCTCATCTTCGAATCATTTCTGCTGGAGGACATCTCTATGTGTACGAAGTAAACCCATTTTCCAAGGACAAGCTCCATTTAAAAAAAAATTTTTATGTCTTTTATTTATTTTTGAGAGACAGAGAGAGACAGTGCAAGCAGGGGAGGGTCAGAGAGAGAGGGAGACGCAGAATATGAAACAAGCTCCAGGCTCTGAGCGGGCTGTCAGCACAGAGCCCGAAGCAGGGCTTGAACCTGCGAACCGTGAGATCATGACCTGAGCTGAAGCTGTACACTTAACCGACTGAGCCACCCAGGCGCCCCTCCAAGGTCCAGCTCAAATAGAAGCTTCTTCAACACATTACCCACACACTTGCCAAGCCAGAATCCCACTGACTTTCTGTGTCCCATTTAGACCCTGCCATCTTTAACAAGAAGGATCACATACTAAACATTCTTATATAGTTCATGATGCTCAACACAAATGCCAACTTAGCTATCTGCAAACCGTCCTTATGAATTAGAACTTTAGTCCCGAGCCAGAGTCCCGGCCCTACCACCATATCTGTTACCTCCATCCATCACCTACAAAGTGACAGCCATTTGTGAGTCTCGTCCACAAGACCATGATACAATAGAAAGAAAATGAGATTTGGAGTTGGACCTGAGCTCCTATTCTGGCTCTCTGTGTAATAACTGCACCCTGTTCATAAAATGGAAATGAAAAGAATTAGCCTTTTGGATTAGGAGCCCCGAATCAGGTGGCTCTGGGAAATCCTCCACCTTTAGTAGCCAGTGCCTGCTAGGTTTTCAATAAGCCCTCATTCCCCAATCACAAAACTTTCACCTGTCCCCTCTGACCACTGTCAGACACACTGGAGCAAATCCAAGGTCAAAGGAAGCACGTAGAGCCCTGAACAGTCTACCTCATATTTTGTATGAAAGGCATCAAAAAGGGGAGTCGATGTAGAGTCATTTACATGCAGGGAGTCCAAGAGCGATAACCCACTACCGTCTGCTTCTGGGCTTGCACTGAGCTTATGATCACCAGATTTGGGTAACCGCATGAGCTCTGCGGTTGTAAAGACAATGGAGGCTTACCCAACCATGCAGCCCTTCATCTCTCCTCTGAAGTTGCTTCTTTTGGCCCCTCCTTCTTTGGTGGAGCTACTACCCCCAGCTCTGGGTGTGCCTTGCCTACCATTTTATCTGGCAGAAGAAGGCTACCCCTTGGCCCATTGCTTTCCTGCTCTTTCCCTTTTCTTGGATGATTTCATCAACTAGCTTTGTTGTTTGTATCTACCTTCTGTGTAATGCTGAATTTTTCATGCGTCTGTCTCTCCCCACCTTTACTACCCTGTACACAAATTGCTGTTGAGGGACTGCACTAACGTGTCCTGAAATTCCCAAAAATTTAGTGTGCCCAATGAGAAACTTTTCCTCTTTAACCTGGATTATTTCTCGTATGTTCTCTATGTCAGTTGTCAGAACTGAATTACTCTAGTCTCCAAAGCTAGAGACTTGGTCACCATGGGTTTGAATGGGGGTGAATTGCTACCTGCAGAGACGTGAGTAAGGTTGAGGTCTGATGAAGCTCTCCTGGATTGGAGAGAGGAAACGGCACCGACAGAGCCAGTAAGACACAGAACTGGAAGGGGTACTTTCTGGAAGGAGGGAATGTCAAAGCCTTTGGCACATGCTCATCTTTAATGCGCAAAGATGTGGAATGTGATCTAATATCAGGAGGGAATTGTTCCATTATGGAAAGAATTCCCTCCACAGCTGCCTTCATTGGTCATGCATTTCAGACAACGTGTCTCATGCTCCTTCTTGCCATGTCACAGTTTTGCATACCCAGCCCAAAAGGTTACGGACAGTGGCACCTCATGACCTTTCGCTGGTCCACTAGACTGCGGTCACAGTGACTGTAGAGAGGAAAGTGGTTCTAAGACTTCACATGGCATGTGAAAGACGTCTTTAGTCACTGCAGTATTGGACACCTCGTTTCAGTCTACCTCAGAGGACACAGGTTACAAGACAACTAACTTCTCGCTGTTGGTGTTGGGTTGTTGGAGGGTTTTTTGGTAATATTAAGAAATATGTTCTCAAAATGAGTGGACCTAAAGTTTGAATATATTGCTGGAAATGTTTCTATTTGGAGCCACCAAAACAAATGTTTTTGTCAAAAACTTTTAATTCATAATGTGTGGAGGAGGAAATTCAGTCGTATTTCCTCCTAAAACTTTAAGAGATTTTAGAAGCAGAGGCTGGCATCCCAGAGGCCCCCATTCCCTCATCCGCAGTGGGTGTTTGTCTTGGGTGTTGAGAGAGGAAATACATACGGACCTCTGGGTCATGCTCAAGGGTCAACATCTCTGTGAATGTTCCTTAATCTCAGAATGTATTTAGTTCAGTGACCTTTTCGCCAAGCCAAGGTGTGTTCACCAATCACAATGTGGGTCTGAGGCAACTGGACGTGTGGAGGATGAATGCTGTGTTTCCATTTTCCTTGGAAATGAGTCCAGGAATGGATGTCTATCAGCTGCAAAATGTTACCTGTTGAATAAAACATTTCTCACACAACTTTTCTGGTGCTTTGCTAAATTTAATCCACATAATTCCAGATTCTGCTTTGCTTTCCTTCTTTTTAAATATTAATTTATTTTAACAGAGAGAGAAAAAGCAGGGTAGGCACAGAGAGAGAGAGAGAGAGAGAAAGAGAGAGAGAGAGACAGAATTCTAAGCAGGCTGCAAGCTGCCAGCACAGAGCCCAATGAGGGGCTCGATCTCATGACCACAACCATGAGATCATGACCTATCCGAAATGAAGAGTTGGACACTTAACCGACTGAGCCAGTCAGGTGCCCCCTTTTCCCATAATTTTCTCCATCCCTGTCTTTCATACAAAGTAGCAAGGATAGTTTGAAGAGTTAATATCACATGCCGCTACTCATAGATTTTTAAATACTTAGGTGAATAACAATATTATATTATTAAACATAAGACTGTTTTGTCTCTGATACAAAACCTCTACAATTATTTCCAGAAGTCTTGCTTATATTACACTGAGTTAGAGATGATAACAGTGTTCTTTATGAAACTCTTCCCACATTTTTTGATCTTGAAAGAGCTAGAGCAAAATTTTAAAGACAAAAATTGTTGAGACTGAAGTTCCCCCACTGTTTCTGGATTCCTTTATGTTTGTAGAAGCTGGTGGTCCCTGGAGAAGGTATGACTTGTTTCAAAAATTTCAGAGGTGAGTTAATAATGTTGCCATCGGGTTGTTAAGTTATTGAACCTCATAACTGTTTACTTAGGATTAAAGTCTCACTTCAGCACCACACAGCAATTGGAGTCTTTTACGAGTGAACTGAGGAAGAAGTCACAGCCGGAGCGTAGCCAGGAGACATGGCAGGACCATGACACAGGTGCAGGACTCTGGACAACACTGTGGCAGCTTTGTTTGGATGAAGGTCAGAATTCATGGCAGGCCTCCTTCTGTGGCCCCAGCTGCTAAGTCACCATCTCTGTGTCCTTTGTTGAGGTTTACCTTTTTGAGTGGCAATATGCCGATTGTCTTCAGCAAAAAAGCAATACTTCCGCCAAAAGAAAAAGTGAAATATTGCCTGTGTGCCACGAATCTCTGGGGGACCAGAAAGAATAATTCTTTTGAAGACACAGTTCGGTCTTCCTCCGGCTTTTTTTGGAGGTCAGGGCAATGGCCAACATCCTTTTTTTTTTTTCACTTTTTTAAAAAATTAATAGCCTATTACCAAGTTGGTTTCCATATAACACCCAATGCTCTTCCCCACAAGTGCCCTCCTCCATGACTATCACCCCTCTCCCCTTCCCCCTCCCTCTTCAGCCCTCTGTTTTCAGTATTCAAGAATCTCTAATGATTTGTCTCCCTCTCTCTCTCCAACTCTTCCCCCCACTTTCCCCTGCCCATGGTCCTCTGTTAGGTTTCTCCTGTTAGACCTATGAGAGCAAGCATGGTACCTGTCCTTTACCACCTGACTTATTTCACTTAGCATGACACCCTTGAGGTCCATCCACTTTGCTATGAATGCCCAGATTTCATTCTTTCTCATGCCATGTATAGATAAACCATATCTTCTTGATCCATTCATTCGTTGGTGGACATTTAGGCTCTTTCTATGATTTGGCTACTGTTGAAAGTGCCACTATGAACATTGGGGTACACGTACCCCTATGCATCAGCACTTCTGTATCCCTTGGGTAAATCCCTAGCAGTGCTATTGCTGGGTCATAAGGGAGTTCTACTGATAGTTTTTTGAGGAACCTCCACACTGTTTTCCAGAGCAGCTGTACCAGTTTACATTTCCAACATCCTTTTTAAAAAATGGGCTCTGGCCTTTTGGCAAAAGTGTGGGGCCATGGAAATAGTCTGACCCAGAGCAAAGAACTGCTTAGCAAGCTTTTTTGGTAAGAGCAACTCAAGAATGGAATATATCCAGAAAGGGGAAATGTTAAACCCAGCCTAAACCAACACTGCTCAAATCCAAAGTTGAATATAATTTGGAGATAAATAACCTACCATGGCCAGCATCAACCCAACAGAATATTGTGAGTCATAAGACAAGAAATGAGATATTGTCAAAGACTGATAGGGTTTCCCATTTCCTACAAAATAGCTGCAGAAAATCCGTGTGCATAATCTTCTTCTTCCAATGAGAGCAGTTCCATTTATAAGTGGTAGAGGGTGAAGAGCCCTTCACATCCAGCTTTGATCTATACAATCTTGAATAAATTACATGTAAGACCCTTCATCTTATGGACAAGAAGGGGTGATACTGATAAGAAAAGTCATAAACCCAGGATTTTGTGATGATTAAAAATATCTTGGAAACATCTAGACATCTGTCCTCAAAACCTAGATTCCGCCACCTAATTGTTCTGTACTTTTTTTTAACAGTGAAAATGGAATGCTATTGGCATTGATTCTATAGGGTAAAGGGTCTGGTCACCAATCCTGGGGCACGTGATGGTGACACCAGCTGGGTATCCTACAAATGTCCTCTATTCTGACTCTACTTACCTGCATGCAGCATTAATCCCCACTGGTTAAGGGTTCAGTCCTACAAGACTGCTTCTCCCCTACTTCAGAGGTCAATGTCACATCTGGGTGGTCGTCTGTGCTTTTATAGATCAAAGCTTCCAGGGACCCATCCTTGGGTTTGATTACTTTGCTACAGCAGCTCACAGAACTCAGGACAAGCACTGTACTCAAGAGATCACCAGCTTACTGTAAAAGGACAGAACTCAGGAACAGCCAACGGAAAGAGAAGCAAAGGGTAAGGTCTGAGTAAGCTCCCATGGCCCCTCACTAACTTGGAATCTCTCTGGATCCCGTCCTGTTGAGGGGTAATGGGGGTTTCATTACATGAACATGACTGACTAAATCACTGACCTTTGGTGATCGATTCCCCCTCCCAGGACAGAGATCTGTGGGGGAGACTAAAGTTCCAAAACTCTCAACAGGATCAGTTTCCCTGGCAACAGCCCTGTCCTGGGCTCTCTCCAAACATCACCTCATTAACCTAACAACAGACACCTGAATACTCTCACCATGTAGAAAATTCCAAGGGTTTAAGGAGCCCTGTGCCAGGAATGGGGACCAAGACCAATATTATTATATATTATAAATTATGTATTTCTTATTATAAATCACAATAGTGCATGTGGCCAGGGTGATCATTTATGTGAAGTGCTTTGCACACTTCCTGGTCCAGATTGAGGCTATATGCATCATATCATGGAGATACACACAAGGAGGAGAAAGGATACCTTCCCAGTATAGTTTTGTATAATTCCCAACAAAATTTCATCTTGATTTATGACATATTGTACTGTCAACATTGATCTAACTATGACTCAAGAGAAAATGATAGTGCTTACCTAAGAATATTGCTCCAAAGAATAAATAAGATCCTAAGTGTTCATCTTGGTCCGTGACATGACAGTATCCCATAATAACCAGGGTTATCATTATGATTATTGTCATTGTTGCATTAGTAAAGCATGCTCAATGTAGACACATTTTAAAGCACAAATAACAACAAAAAAAAATTACTAAAACATCCCTCTCTCAGAAATAATCATAGCCGCCATGACCTCTAAAACAGAGTTTAGGAAGATGTGCCCATTGAGGACTATCCCCCATCACCAAAACAACCCCAAAACGTGCTAGAGCACATGTATTTGCATAGATTGATCGAAAAGCCATAACATGCAAGATGTACGAGTTATACTACATGCAAGATACACAATCTCCAAAAAAGAACAAAAGGAAAGTACAGTGCATAGAAAACCAGGCAGAAAATCAGAAAGTAAAATTTCACACAAATCCATTAAGGCTAGTTCCCAGGTCACGTGTCCCCTCACCCTGACAGCTGCCCCAAAATATGTCTACGTTGGTTTCCTGTTGAGCATAGCCAACCCCTGCGGCCTTCTAGGTTTAAGTGTCTGCAGGTCATAGTTTGGGTAAGGGTTACTGGAGTCTCATTCTAGTGCAGCTCAAAGATCAGAATCTCATCATCTGATCACACCTCAATCACTCAAGAGCCTAAAAGTCCAAACTGTTGTCATCGATTATTGTCTAAATCCAGACCGAGTGAGGCTCCTGGGTGCTCGTCATGGAATACCGCAGCTGCCTCCCATCTGTGGACTGGGACTAGGGGCCATGTGTCCGCAACCCCCCACAGGCAGGGGACATTCTGGTTCTAGAAGGAGGGGGGAAAGGAAGTGGCTGGCCCTGGTAATTCCGAAAGCCAGCTCGGAGCATGGGAGCACCTGGGCCGGTTTCGGTGCCTGGAAATGCTTCTCCAGGACCCACAGCTCTCCCCCTGGGCTCTTCGTTCCACCCACAGAGCTACCCTTCCTTTGACACAAAAGGCAGCACAGGCTTAGCCCCGAGTGGTTTTACCAGCCTGCTTTCCACTAGTAGAATTTAGGAGTCTAGTAGCCTCCTGTCCTCCTGTCCCCACTCTGTCCCTTGTGGTCCACGCTGGCTGTGCTTCCGATGAAGATCTCTGTGGGTTTTCCATGGATTAGACTCCATCAGACAAAAGCCACATCCACACAGATGTGGATCCACACAGATTACACAGATCCAAGATCATCCCAACTCTGTCTCAGGTCCTTAAGCCTCCCTTAAGGATCATACACTTCATGCCTTGCAAGAGTCCTTGGCAGGAGGGGCCGCTCACATGCTCAGCCTTTCCTTGGTGAGAGTTTTCAGCAGCTCTTTCTCACATTTAGGATCCTCTGCCCTCTGGAGAGGCTAAAAGCTCCAGAATCACCCGGTTCTGGTTCCTTCAAACAGTCTTCCTCCAATGCCTCTCTTCTTCTCTGAAAACCAGGCATGTGATATAACCGCGTCTCCCTTCTGCCCCTTTCTCTCTCTCAGAAAAAAATTTACAAAGGTAAAAACTAAAACTAAAGTAAAAGTCTTCTAAATGCCTTCCAAAAAAATTTCATAGTAAAACCTTGGCTCACGAGTAACGTGCTCTGTGAATGTTCTACAAGACAATCAAACCTTCCTAATAAATTGTAACTTGATAAAGGAGCCAAGTCTTGCAATACAAGCCATTCATGATGCCGACATCACATGATCACACCTGAGCCAAAGGTTTCTGAAATTCGCTTTGAGAGACAAGCATGCTTCCAGAATGAATTATGCTAGCAAACCAAGGTTTCACTGTATGACATAATGTACACAATTATATAATACTGTGATAAATATGACTAATATAAAATATTATGACAATGTTGAGATCAAACATGTTGTAACAACAAACATGGATGGACTTATTTCACCTAGTGAAATAAAAGTATGTGCAATCTGATTCACAAGCCAAACCCTGCTCTGCACTGTATACAAGAGACGCACCCGCCACGGGGTACTGGACAAGGCTGGAAACAGTGTTGGGGGAGGAAGCAAAGTCAACTGAGAGAATTAACAAGCAGGCCAACACTGTTGACACTAGACAGTTATTACCGTGTTTTTAGATGTGACAAGAATGGCACTTTTAATGCTAACCCGTGATGGGAATAAAACACGCACGGAAGTTTACGCGTTGGATAAGTCAGCAGTGTGATGAAGAAATAATAGGGGTGTCGCGCAGAGTGAGACACAGAAACCCAGGGACAAAGGTGATTCAGGTGATTGCACAAGAGAGATCGGGGGCCACGAGAAAAATAGCTGGACCGTCAAAGGACAGAGTCAGGGAGCAACCTCCCGGCTCCACACGCACCGGAAGGTTGATGCCGGAGAGCGCGGATGCCTCTCCCGCACACATTCACGGAGAAGCCCGCTATCAGTCGGCAAAGAAGGCATCAGCGTTCAGAGGAGAGACTTTACCGACGCATGCTGAGATCGCAGAATGATGAAGCTAGAATTTACGAACAAAAACCAAAGACATGGTAACCCTTCCACCTGAAAATTAGGGAACTCTCACAAAACTACCCTGCGTGAAAGGGGAAATACAAACTTAAAATGATAAAAATGAAGATGCCCTATGTTGGAATATATGGGATGAACACAGAACAGCAGTCAGAGGAAATGATGAACATTTTTATCAGTAGGAATGAGAAAATAAAAATAAATGAATTAAAATGCTAAGGGGGGAAGAAAGGCTCACGGAGGAAATAACAAAGTCTAAAAAGCAGAAACCAATTTTAAAAAGCATTAAAAAATAACGTTAATCAAAAATCAAATCGTGTTTTTAAATTAACAAAACAGACAAACCACCAGCTAACTTAATTAAGACATAAGGAAGAAATCACAGAGTTAAATAAGAAATGATATATGTAAATTATATGTAATTACATTGGGACAGGAGAATTTTTTTAATGAGTCTCTTTTAGAAATCTTTATACAAATAAATTTGAAAATCCAAACTAAATGGAAATTTACCAGGGAACTGTAAATGACCAAAATGGCCTCATTAGTGCTCTAAAGCTTAAACAGAATTATTTTCACAGAATAAACAGAGAAATATGTTAAGGAACTATTCCCCAAATTATGTGGGGCCCATGTGGTTTCCGAGGGGAGACCCTTCGAAGGTTCAAATGCTCTACAAACACTCTCAGAGCACTGAAAGAAAAGGAAAGATCAGGAAAGACAACTTTCCAAGTCCTTCGTGAAGCGAGGATACATTGATACTGGAGTCAGAGAAAGACTCTGCAAAGGAGAAAAACCACCCAGACACCATGTCTTCAGGCAGAATCCAACACCACATCGGGAAAATCATACGCCACAACGAAGTAGGATGTGCCCCATGGATTCGATCTTCGGAGATCCTTATATACGTGAGACAACATATTAATCAACCTAAGAACAATATCTCATTGTCTCAATAGGTGTTGAGAAGATTCCTGTCAAATCCAGCCTCTGCTCACTATAAAACACCTCAGAAGAGGGATGCCTGGGGGCTCCGTTGGGGAGGCATCTGACTCCTGACTTCAGTGCAGGTCATGATCACAGTTTGTGCGTAGATCGAGCCCCATGTCGGGCTCTGTGTTGACAGTGCAGAGCCTCCTTGGGATTCTCTCTCTTTCTCAATCTCTCTGCCTCTCCCCAACCTGTACTCTCTCTGTGTCTTTCAAATATAAATATAAATATTTAAAAAAAAAGTCACAGGAAGTGAGGTCCCTCATCCATTGCAGGGGCTGGAGGTGCTGCCCGGCTCATGGTAAGGGACAAAAGGGTGGGCACTTCACTCACCCAACCCCACGGGCTTCCCCATGGCCTGCAGAGGCCCCCTCACTGCCCAGGCGCAGACACTCCCTAAGCACTGCCTCTCCCCTCATGTCAATGCCTCTGTAAATACAAGTCAGTCCATTCAAACTGGCTGGTTGGTGACAAGTGAGTTTCCAACCTTGAACTCTTGGCAGAGCTCAGACTCCACACGGTGCAGGGAAAGCTCTCTGGAGAGGGAAGGGCTCCTAGGCCTGTTGAGTATGCACAACTGGATGCCTGGAACAGAATGGAAAAGCTCTGAGGCCTCATCCCTCTGACTTCCTCTGACAGGAACAGCATTGGCTGCTGTGCGGATTGGCCACCCTGCTGGGCACTGAGCCGGAGCAGAATCCGGAAGCTGGGTCACAAGGTTACCATGGTGAAAATGACAGCACAGGCCAGCACGGACAACAGGTGTGTGCACCCAGCCTGGTTCACCTTCTGGAAGGTTCTCCGAGGTCAGAGTCTAAGGAGAGTCTCCTGCTGTTTCCACAATCATCACCACAGTTATGACGGTGGAGAAGATTCTTTAAAACATAAACAACTTGAACTGGCAAACAATGAATGCCCATTTGCTATCAACTCTTTCCTTGCCTTTCCTCCAGCTGACGGCCCAGCCTGCATACTCCCCACCACCCCCAGCCACCCACCCCCTTGTCACATTCCCAAGCATCACAGGCCCCACCTACACACCCACCTGGCCCAGTGGGAGCCCACCGCCCGGCGTAGTCACCGGACCCAGGTGTGAAGTCCCTTCAGGGTCCCAGGGCAGGTGGAAGGCTGGACTTTGTAGAGACTGTATAGAAAAATCTCCCCTCCCCACCCTCCTTCCTTCCGATCACCAATTCTTTCCTTTACTAAACATCCCCAACTCAAGATACGTTTCCCATGAGACTAGAGTTCTCCCATCTGCTAAACATCGTGTGATCGTGAACCATGGTGCAGGGCAGGGCGCTTGCCTGTACAAATCCCTAAACAAACAGGAAGGAGAAGGAGGAGGCACCACAGGATCACAGACTGCGGCCCTCGCTCAGAGGCTTGGCCGAGACCCCCATCTTCCTGCAGAGACCCCAGCCTCTGAGGAAGCCCCGATCCTGGAGCTTTACTTCTGGCCAGAACCACACCTGTTGGTCTCTGAAACCTTGATGAAGAGGCTGACGTGGGAAAAGGAAGGTGACACTTCCAGGGGCACCTGGGTGGCTCAGTCAGTTAAGCACCCATTTCTGTTCAAGTCATGATCTGTTCATGTTCTGATCAAGTTCATGAGTTGGAGCCCCGCATCAGACTCTCTGCTGTCAGCATAGAACCTGCCTCAAATCCTCTCCCCCCTTCTCTCTACCCCTCCACTATTTGCACCTTCTCCCCAAAACAAATAAACACTAAAAAAAATGAAGGTGACATTTGCAGATGGGCTCCTACCTAAGATGTCTGTCTTGAAATATATGGAGATAAAAGCCCTGGTCTGGTGCTCCTGGGCCATGACTCTGGGAAACGCCTCCGAAAGGCACCCATAGTGACATAAATACAGAAAGATCAAGGCCAGGCTCTCTGTTCTGAGATAACATCCTCCAATCCAGGGGGTTAGAAAGCATCCTTTCTTTCACGGTCTTTGCAAATGATGGTATGTGTTTGCCTGGGTGCTGGGGGCGTGTAGGAAGAACATAGGAAGCCACAGCCTCAGGTGACTGATGACCTTGGGAGCCTCACTACCCAGTGGCATGGGGCACACATGCCTGCAGGCAGAACCCCTGAAAGAACTGGTCCGGATAAAATAACTCATTTGATGAAAAGAAAATCACAGCCAGGGAGACAGAGCGCCCACCTTACCGGGTCCCAGCCCAGCCTTCAGAAAGGGGGAGTGGAGTGGAAATTGGGTTACCAGGAGATAATGAGCAAAAGCAGCATATGACCTCTCAAAGGCATTATCACTGAAGAGGCCAAGTGCAGCTTCTACATGTCTCCTTCAAGGTCCAGAAGAGACAGACCCCACAGGTAGGGGACAGGTGCATCCCAGGCACAGGGAGCCGTTCTCTGATCCAGGACAAGTAGTTGTTCCACCCTCTGTGACCTCGAGGAAGCCTCGGTCCTTCTCTCCTCACTCCTCAGAGGACCTCTGAACTCTGCAGTCTGAGTGGGGCAGGGTGGGCGGAGCCAGGGGACCGAGCAGGGACGGAGCCCAGATCCCCATTGAGAGATGGCAGACCAGACGCTTGTCTGAAGACCTTGCTCGCTGGGAAGAGCACGAGAGGAGCTGAGGGTTTGGCCTTAGGGAGCTGGGTGGGTGGTCGTGGTCTTAGGGATGCACATTGGACAAGGCGAGGGCTGTGTGACTGGCTGGGGGTGTGGCACTGAGCCTCCAGGGACCGTTGGAGCTGCAGATGGGAACTGGGGGCAGTCGAGCATTTCTGGCATTGAAGCTGGTGGTGGAGGAGGCGGTCTGCCAGGCACACAGATAAACCGCGACACAGGAATGGGACAGAAGGGAGGAGATCGCCACGGCCCAGAAGTCACCAGAAAAACAAAAGTGACAAGAGAGACAGTCCAAGTTGACAATAAACTATAAAAGAAAAAGGCAAAAAAAAAAACCCCAAGAGAGACAGCATCTTCATTGCGGGACTCTAGTAGAACTGATCCGTGGCTCTTCTCAGATCATGCAATTTTCAGTAACTTTGGGCAAATTACGCTAACTGGCAGAAAGAATGGGGATCATTTCTCATCGTCCCTAATGCTTTTCTGAACTTGTAAATATTTTAACTTGGCACTGGTGGTTTTGCCTGTGTCAATTGAATGGCCCCATTTAATTTTCAGAGCATTTGCTGAATTTCAAAATGTGCTGACCATCAAAGGAGGTGAACACAGAGCAATGAGAAAATACAGCTAGAATTCTGTTTTCACTCTTCTAAGTGTTTTATCATGGAGAGAAAATTGTATCTCTAAGTACAGAGTCTCTAGCCTGGATCAAACAGAATTTGAGCTAAGAATGTGTGTTGGGGGGGTTAATAATTACTGTTCTGTTTCTTAATATATTCTGGAATATTATTCCCTATCCTGCCTCATTAGAGAGTCCTATGCCACTGGACTGCTTGGTTTTCTATTCGCTGACCTAACAGAGTGCCACCGAATTAGCTCTCTTTGGGGGTCACTGGGTGCTACAGGCAATGAGCTATATCTCCCCCAAAGTAGAACTCCCCCAAAGTTCATACGCCATAGCTCTAACCCTCGATGGGACTGTCTTTGGACAAAGAGCTCTAAAGAGGTAATTAAGGTAAAATTGGGTCATTACAGTGGGCTCTGCTCCCTTATGACGGGCATCCTTATAAGAGGGGACACTGGGACACAGACACACAGAGAGAAAAGCCCATGAGGCTATGGGGAGAAGATGAGCATCCAGACACCAAGAAGAAAAGCCTCAGGGGGAGTCAGCTCTGCCCACGCCTGGTTCTTGCTCTTCCAGCCTCCAGAGCCATGAGAGATGCATGTCTGCTGGCCAAGCCGCCCCATTACAGCAGGTGAGACACCCAGGCAGAAGCCAGTAATTCCAAACTTGGACCCCCCTCAACAATCCGTATGGTTGTCCATATTCAGTGTCTATCTTCAGCAAAAAGAGTTTCACTTTGTAAACCTGGTGCTCTGTGATGCCTTCCATCTGTTCATTCAATGAAGAGCTTGACAAGTGTTCAGTGTGTGCCCACTGTGTGCCAGGATATGTTCCGGGCACTAGCGGCACGGAATGGAGCCCAGGCAGTGCGGAGCATGCTTCTGCAAATGTTCACGGGAGACAAACACAGAGACAGAAAAGGTGACTTCATCAAGGTCATCTGTCCAGTCACCCAGAGAGCTAGATAGAGTTCAAACCCGGGTTCTGATTTCCAGCCCCGTGCTCCTTCGAGATGTCATCCAATCTTCCTTCCACGTCAGGAAGGTTTCCACCGATGGTTGTTCCCCCCGCCACCTCCCAGGAAGCCTGAGGACCAGAAATTCCATAGTTGGAAATGCATATACTCAAATTATTTTTACTGATCTTCTCAGCCTCCATCCAATAGTTTCAAAAATCATTTTATAAATTGCTTTAGAAGTTCTACTTTGAAAATAAAGGGATGAATGTTGGTCTCCTTGGAGGAGGTGGCATACTTCCTCATGTCACATAATTAAAAATATAGGCACAAGTGGATGTGCCTTTATTTCCATAAAGCTTGAAGCCAAGTTTTAGAATTACTGATGGCAAATACACTCATGTTGGGTAGTGCATACATTTTCGATATTCTTACTTTGATCTGGTGTTCTCTTTGCACTTTAATTTCCTCTAGTCCAGACCGTATAGCAACGTGCGTTGAGAAAAGCTTCCTGTAGTGCCTTGGGACCAACTTGTAACCCCAACTTGAAACAGTGGCAGTAAAAGTGAACGTTCTCCCAAATAAAGGAAGATCATGACCGCCATTTTGAATTTCATGATTTATTACACAGCCTACCTAGTGATAACCAACACACACTTCCCCCTCACCCTGCCCCTCATTGATATGCTCACACACGACATTTTTACACAGTCTGGTGATGGCGTGGAGGAGCCCAGCGTGTCAGAGCAGTCAGAACCACAGTCGAGGATAGCGTCCGCCTGTTTGCAGACCTGGAAAACCTGCTGATATCCTCCAAGGAGGAGATAGGAGAGGACGAACTGTCTGTATATCCATCTAGTGCCATATATTTGGGGAAAACAGACTGATTTTATATGAAAGGCTGTTGAGTAACCAGCCCTGACCAGCAGGTGCCCTCAGGGACTGGTTGTGTGCTCTTTACAGTCCTCACCCCTGCCTTCCCCAGCTTCGCTGCTCCTACCAGAAGAGACTTTCTAAGAACAACCCTCCAGGGAGTTTGCTTGTCAACTGAAAGCCTTTAAAAGAGGAAGGAGGACACTTCTTCCCCTTGAGTTTTGCTAACAACAAAGACAGAGGGAAAAAGAGGCTGACCTCAGGCACGGTACAGGTGTGAGATGAAGCTCTAGGCGTCATTCACCCTATGGCCTTTTTTTTTTTTTTTTTGCACTCACAAACCAGAGCTTGGGAAGTGATGCCTGGGCTCTCAATTCTATGGCACTGGATGTGGGGAAAGGTTGGGCGTGGCCACGGTCAAGGAGAGCACCGCCCCCCCACTTCAGATACTGTTCTCCGTTTACAGACCTCACTGCAGACATGGGCACAGAAGCTTCTATGTGCCATCTGGGATCAAGCACTGATGCATTCCCAAAATAAAGAGGCATTTATTTTGCCCACTTTTCACGCAGAAAAATGGTAGTTTCCATTGTTTTAGTGACTGAAGAGAAGAATTATTCTTTAACTCTTGAAACTTCTCACTGGGGACCTGGGGTTTTGCGGGGAGGGATGTGTGTGCCCGTGGCTTGAAAAGATGCCTGCATTTCACAACACACGCCAGAGGGGATAGAAATTAGCATAAATATTAAGAGCCTTCATGTGGTTTTAGATCTGACATTTTGGCTTGGCTTTTCTCATGGAGTTGAGGTATTGTAACCCATATAAAACCAGGGAGAGAATGACCAATTTAATTACAATTGTGAAACAGTTTCCACTATAAGCTTTAATTTGAGGACACTTGATTTTTATGGACAATTCCTGTTTGGTTGAAATTTTCCATCTTCAGTTTTTACCCAAAGATGATTTCTTTGTTTGCTTGTTTATTTGTTTTGGAAAAAATGAGGTTATTCGTTTGACCATCAGGACATGCAAATATTCGTGGGGTTTGTTTTGGGGTTTTTTTCGTTGTTGTTTTTACTGATCCTGTTGAATATTTTTATAAAGTTCTTTCAAACGCTTAGAATTGTATGAATTTAAGATCACAAACTCAGAAAGTGAGGCAAGCTTTCGTGACAACTTTTGGAGACGCGAGTAAATATTTGCACTTACTGATTAAGATCTTACAGCAGAAGAATATACAGCAAGAATTTAGGGCAAATTAATTTCAGCTCATGTTCAATCTTGCGAGTCTATAAAAGCTGGAAACACACTCCCTGGGCTTGTAACAAATTCTTGCAAGTAAAAGACATCACCAACCCCATCCTATGACCAGTTTCTCTGCTCGCTTATAGTCAGCTAAGAAATAAACCTTCTCTCTTGATTATCATAGAAAAAAATACCCTGCTGTCTTCTCTTTCCTTATATTAATGTCAATCCGAATGCATTGGTGATACAAACATTTTCTGATGAAATTCCTAGTTCTGGGGGCACCTGGGTGGCTCAGTCAGTTAAGCGTCTGACTTCAGTTCAGGTCATGATCTCGCGGTTCATGGGTTTGAGCCCCGCGTCAGGCTCTGTGCTGACAGCTCAGCTCCTGGAGCCTGTTTCCAATTCTGTGTCTCCTTCCCTCTCTGCCCCTCTCCTGCTCATGCTCTGTCTTTCTTTCTCTCTCAAAAATAAACATCAAGAAAAATTTTTTTAAAATTTCTCTCCAATGCTCACATTACTTATAGATGTATATAGATAGATAGATAGATAGATAGATAGATAGATAGATATATTTACAAGCTTTATTATACAAATTTAATTTTAGGAATGCCTCGGTGGCTCAGTTTATTCAGAGAGAAGGACAATTATTTGGGTAAAAATGTGGGGTTCTATGTAAAGAAAGGAGGAGCACTAGAAAAAGAGCAGTTTGGGGGGCACCTGGGTGGCTCAGTCAGGTAAGCGTCCAACTTCAGCTCAGGTCATGATCTCATGGTTCATGGGTTCAAGCCCCACTTCAGACTCTGTACTGACAGCTCAGAGCCTGGAGCCTGCTTCAGATTCTGTGTCTCCCTCTCTGCTCCTCTCCCATTCATGCTCAGTCTCTTTCTCTCTCTCAAAAGTAAATAAACATTAAAAAATTTTTTTTAATATTTTGAAACAGAGACATAAAGGTAGGATTTATTAGAAATTGTGAAATGTAGGAAAAGCAGTGACTGGGCAAAATTTATAAGCACTAAAGGCATGTGCTACAAAGGAAGAAAGTCTAAAATCAATCACTTAAGTTTTCAACATAAGAAACTAGAAATGAGAAGAGAAAATTAAACCCAAAGTTCACAGGAGAAAGTAAAGAGTAGAGCAGAAGTCAAAACAGCATGGTATTGCCATGAAAACAGACACATGGATCCCTGGGAAAGAAGAGCCCAGAAATAAACCTACACATAGAAAGTCAATGACTTTACAACTAGGGGAAGATGAACAGACAATGGGGAGAGGACAGTCCCTTCTGTAGACAGTGTTTAGAAAACTGGACTGCTATCTCGCACTATACACGAAAATCAAATCACACTGGATCCAAGACTTGAATGTAAGACTTGAAACAAACCAGCCCTTCTGGAGACTGCCAATCATGGCGTCAGCACAGCCAGGAGCCCTAGGAGGACCGTGGCCGGGACGAAGAACGCGGTTGTAGCCAACTTCTGAGCACCTGCCGTTACACTCGATTCTGGGGTGCGGGTGTTTTTGGCAAACTCCTCGGATAAATCGTGAGGATTGACATAAAAGGAAGAAATAGTCTGTTTCCAAAATGTTAAGCTCCATGGAGCACTTACAAAACCTTCACTGTGCTTTTACTCAAAAGTACATGACATGCAAAGGAAAAATTGCGCCCGAGCTATGGAAAATCTGTGCGTTTAAAGTAGCGCCTGCTGTGGGCGCTGAGCACACATATCAGGTCTCTTGCCAAGCTTATTTGAACCTCAGCATTGCTACAGTGCTGATACACATTAAACTTTGCAAAGAAACTTTCAAAAATTTCCATTATGCATTTAATATATATGAAATAGAGGTGTGACCTGCATTGCTGCGACTCTTAATTTTATTTCTTAATGTAATACATTGAACGTACCAGCAGGCACCCACGTTGATACTATTTTTCAAAGAGGTCGATACCTATTTCAGAAGATGAAATTTTCTTTTTCAGACCACAATCCTGGTTTTGGCTGAGAACTCAAGATCATTTTGTAAAGAAGAATGTTTCAACTCTTGTGTGTTGAAACTGTGTTGGTGGCTGGAGCATAAACCCGGACGCTAGGGCACAGATGGTCTGAGGGAGAGGTCTGAGCCGTGCTGAGACACGGAGAGCTGGTTGGGGTCCCAGCACAGGGACAGAGCATGTCACATACCCCCCACCTTCAAGGTTGACCCATGAAATGGGAGAATCCCATCCCAGCAAGGGACCACGGCTCAGCCTCGCTCCACCCCCACCCCAGGATAGAATGTGAGCCCATCTGACATCATCATGCCATCCCCCCACCACTGACAAGGGGGCATTGATTAAAATTAGTGGCCAGACTCTTGGTCATGGTCTCACGATTCGTGGGGTCATGACCCTTGTTGGGCTACACGCTGATGAGCCTGCTTGGGATTCTCTCTTTCTCTCTCTCTGCCCCTCCCCTGCTCATACTCTCTCTCTTCCTCTCTCAAAACAAATAAATAAACTTTAAAAATTAGTGGCCAGAGAAGGCACTCTCCTCTTCTGTGAGCCTGAGACTCCTTTTACTTCTGACAGATACAGAAAGGGGGGGAGGTGGGGGTGACCCAGAGACACCCAACCACGGCTTGCTCTGGGCCGTCTCCCTATCTGTGTGGGCCAGGACCCTTCCTTCCTGCCCAGAGACACCAGGCCAGCCAGAATCAATGGTCCAGTCTGGGAACCCTCTTGGCTCTTGTAACTCTTCTGCTGGGGACACCAGAGATGTTAGATGAAAAAGAGACCCAGTCACACGAGTGTCCTGGTCCAGAGAGCCTCAGAAGCCTGCAGGCTGACAGTTTCCTGTCCTTCCAGAAACATGGGATGGGTGGGTAGAGCTGGAGAAGGTGCTCAAATCCAGAAAGTACCCTGGTCAGGGAAGGCTCTGTGTCCATGCATCCTGAAATAGTTACAGGGCCCACTCCTCCTTTTCATGAAAATGACATTTCATTAAAAAGGTGTTAGATAGGAAATGAGCAGAGTTTAGCCTCATTAGCTATTAAGGCATGTAATTTAAAGTCACAAGCAGATATGGCCACACTCTTATCTGAGCAGCTAAAATAATAAAATAAAATAAAATAAAATAAAATAAAATAAAATAAAATAAAATAAAATAAAATAAAATAAAATAAAATAAAAACACCAAATGCTGGTAAGGATGTGGAGAAATTGGTTCATCACTCCATTGCTGGTGGGGGTGTAAAATGTTTCAGCTACTCTTGAAAACTGTCTGGCATTTTCTAGTCGTGTGTAACTAGCACACTACACAACATTTGTACTCTTGGATGTGAATCCCAGGAAAATTCTGTTCACACAAAAGTCTGTGCATGAATGTTCATTACAGCTTTATTCATGGCAGCCAAACACTGGAATCAGGACTGATGTCCTCCCACAGGAAGTGTTTCACAACAATGTTACACACAGTGAATAGTACCCACCAGTTAAAGGAAAACACATCTTTGGAGTAAACAACAACTAGACTACAACTCCAGGGATTTGAGGGGAAAGTATGAGAAAAGCCAGTCAAAAAGGATTTTGATTATTTCCTTTATGTGACATTTTGAAGATGACAAAATTTGAGGCATGAAGAACAGGTCAGTGGTAGCCAGGACACAGTGGTCAAATGTATAGAACTGAACACACACACATGCACACAAGTGAGTATCCAATAAAGCTGGGGAAATCCTAATAAGAGTGGTGGATTCTATCAGGACAATATCTTGGTCATGATTCTATCGTTCTGCAAAATATCACCACCAGGTGAAGCCAGACAACGGATCTCTCTGTATTAATTATCACTGCATGTAAATCTAGAATCATCTCAAATTAATCATCTTACACTAAACCAAAGGATGTGTATTATTCATTTGATATGAAAACCCAATGTGACTTGAATTCATTTGGCTTTGAAACTTGAACTAATGATAGGGTACTTAAAGTCTTCCTTCATGCTATACAGCCTGCATATACTGTGCAAATCATGTCAAGTGTTTAAAAGTTAAAGAAATCAACAGCATAACTTGCCTCGGAGTTTTTGAATAAGAGGCCAAAGACATGTGTGCCTTTCGCTGACCATAGAGCTAAAATCAGCCCAGAACAGCAGCTGCTGGATGTGGGACGGTTTTGCACTGGCTGGACATCTGTAAAGTCTTTTTGATGTCCAAAGTGCATGGGATGCTTTTGAAGAAGCGGTCAGAATCCCTATTCACTCTTCAATACTCATTCATGCAGTCATTCAATAAATATCCACTGAGCGGCGACTCTGTTGGTTGATGAGCTATGTGCTCTGGTGAGCGTGAGCTGGTTTCATCTTCTCAGCATCAGTAATCCACACAAGCATCCCAGCCCCTGTTACAGAGGGAACAGAAACAGAAAGGGTTTCAGTGGTGCTCGATGTCAAACAGCCAAGATGCTCATATCCGGGACTCACACCGAAGTCTGTCTGACTCTGAAGCCCATGTTTTTAATCACCAGAGGGAAAATTGGCAGACCAAAGAACTTATTACCTCCAACTTGTCCCTGCTTGCAAAGATCTAGAACAATTACAAGGGACCCCATCTAACAATTTTACAAAACTCTAAGTAAGCTTAAGAGAGAATAGAAATCAGGACACCTGAGTGGTTCAGATAGTTAAGTGTCCAACTTTGACTCAGGTCCTGATCTTGCAGTTCACGAGTTTGAGCCCCACAATGGGCTCTGTGCTGACAGCTCAGAGCCTGGAGCCTGCTTCAGATTCTGTGTCTCCCTCTCTCTGCCCTCCCCCACTCACTGTCTCTCTCTGTCTCAAAAATAAATAAAAACCTATAAACATTTTTGTTAAAAAAAAAAAAGAAAGAATAGAAATCAGTGCATGTTAGGGAATGAAAATTAATACCTTAAGAGAAAGTGATTTATTTAGCAGGAAAAAATGAATGAATTTGGGATTAAGAGAAATTTGTAACAAGAAATGGACTACAGTAAAATTCATATCTAACTTGGGCAATTTTCTGATTGCTTAGAAGGCTGGATTTCCCTGATCCTTTGGAGAGGACAAGTCCACTCCTCTTCTGGTTTAGCAGGGTCTCAGACTATCTAGACCTGTAGAAGCCAGAGTCAAAATCCACCCCTAGGATGAAATGCAGCCCAATGCCATCTGGTGCAATACAATGAAATAAGGAATGACAATGAATAAAAATCTCAGTGAGGACCCTAGCCGTCCTCTTCCTTCTTCTCAGGATCCTTTCTTTCCTTAGCTGCCCAGACTTTGTGCCACAGTGCAGATTTGCCACAAAGGCCGTCCTCTCCTACAGAAGTTTGAAAAGACGGTGTTCTGTTTACAATAACTTTCTAAAGAGTAAGACAACTTACCCCCGCTGCTCCCTCTCTCCAACACCCAAAGTATCGCCACCCCCCTCTGCCCCGGGTGGATTCAACTCTAAATGTGCAAATAGAAACACCAGCTTTGAGAAGCCCTCATATTCAGTGTTTAGGAAATGGCAGGTAAGAAGGGGTGTGAAGTGAAGGATCCGTGAGAAGGAATAGAAATTAGAGGAATGTCAGGAACCTTCTGGGTTCAGCACACAAGCTTCAAAGAGCATCTTTTCCCCGTTGCACCATCTCTGGGGCTGCCAAAAGCGCATACAATCTCCTATAAAGAGACTGTGCATGCTAAGTGTTCTTTTAAACTTATTATTTATTTTAAGAGACAGAGAGAATATGCACAAGCAGGGAAGGGTCAGAGAGAGAGGTGGAGAATTTGAGTCCCAAGCAGGGACTGTACCATCAGCAGAGCCTTACTTGGAACTTGATCCCATGAACCGGGGTCCATGACATGAGCCAAAACCAAGACTGGATGCTAAACCAGCTGAGCCACCCAGGCATCCCAAGAGACTGGGCATTCTAAAGTGAGTTATCATTTTTGGGGCACCTGGGTGGCTCAGTCAGCTAAGTGTCCAACTTCAGCTCAGGTCATGATCTCACAGTTTGTGGGTCCAAGCCACGAGTCAGGCTCTGTGCTGACAGCTCAAAACTCAGAACCTACTTCAGATTCTCTGTCTCTGTCTCTCTCTGTCCCTCCCCTGCTCGTGCTCTCTCTCTCTCTCCTTCAAAATAAATAAACACTTAAAAAGTTTTAAAGTGAGCCATCATTTTAAAAATCAGGTGAAGAAAAGCAGGACAGCGACTCTGTAATGAAGCATTCTGGCATTTGAGAACAGACTAAGGACAACGGGACCCCACTAATCACTCTGTGAAGGATATGGCTCTTACATTTCAAAAGAGACAGGTTTCCAAACCACAGGTACACCTTCTTCTTATCCCCAGGGAACCTCATCTTTCCCTCCCAGAGTGAAACGTGGAAGCCACACAGGGGCCGCAGGAGGACAGGAGCTCCTCCCCCAACAGGTATTTCCCAAGGTCATGGCCCTGACTGGGCAATATCCTGAAGAACAATGGTAATGGCATTTGTTGGAAATGAAGCATCACAGTGCTTAGAATCAGCCATTTGTCTCGGGAAAGGTGAGGTATGTTCTACCTATGCTGATACGGAGCTGAAATGAGAAGTTTAGATGAAGATAGAGAAAGACAGCTATAGCTCGGTCTCGTGGAACCATGTCTGACCATGGATGCAAGGTCAGTTCAGCACGCGCATGGGCTGCTGGTGCGCATGGGCTACTGGCGCACCAGGTAGCACCCATTCCTCACCAGCTGTCTCCTCTGCAAAACTCCTCCTTCTCACACTTGTTGAACCCCTAGAAGATGGCCCAAGGACTCGGTGAATCGACTGCTGCCTAAAAGTAGATATCGGTATCAAAGCCTTGGAAAGACCTAGAAAAGCCAACGTTCAATCAGATGAAAATGCCAGATAAAACCTACATAGTCCACCAAAGGTTGCTTTACTCTCTCAGACAAGACAGCAAAGGTCCAAGAATAAGGATGGACAGATGGAATTTCCAGCTTTGTTGAGATATTATTGACATATAATGTTGTGTACATTTAAGGTGTCCAATGTGGTGCCTGCTCCAATATGGTGTCGAAGAAGGTGTCCAATATATTGCAGAACATTTACCACAGTAAGATGAGTTAACTCATCTATCCCCTTGCGTAATAACCCTTTGTGTGTGTGGTGCTAACATGTTAAGATCTACCCTGTTAACAACTTTCAAGCATATAACATGGTACTAGAGTCACCAGGTTGTGCATTAATTAGATCCCCAAACTTACTCATCTTCTCCACTCATCAGCTCCCAGCAGCCACTACTGCAATGCCTCATTATGATGAGTTTATTGTTTTAGATCCCACTTACAAGAAAGATCATACAGTATTTATCTTTCTGTGTCTAACTTATTTCATAAGGGCATAATGCCCTCTGGATTCATCCATGTTGCTGCAAATAGCAGGATGTCCCTCTTTTTCAAGGCTGAATAATATTCCATTGTATGCCTAGACCATGTCTCCTTTACCTAGTCCTCTATCCATGGACACTTAGGGGGTTTCCCTGGGTGGCGATTGTGAATAATGCACTGTCTTGCTGCCTCGGACATGGGGGTGCAGCTATCTCTTGGAGAAAGTCATTTCATTTCCTTTGGCTAAACACCCAGAAGTGGAACTGTTGAATCATATGGTGTTCTCTTTTTACTTTCTAGAGAAAAACTCCACATTGTTTTCCATAATGGTTGTATCAATGACATTCCCATCAGCAGTGCACAAGAATTCTCTTTTCTCCGCATCCTCATCAACACTTTTTCCTTGCCATTCTGACTGTCATAAGGTGCTATCTCATTGTGATTTTGATTTGCATTTTCCTAACGACGAGTGATGTTGAGCATCCTTTCATGTACCTGCTGGCCATGTGAGTGCTTTCTTTGGATAAATGTCTACTCGTATCTTCTGCCCATTTTTTAATTGTCTGATTGATCAATTGACTGACTACTCCTGAGTTGTTTGAGTTCTCTACGTATTTTGGATACTGGTTCCTTATGAGATACATGATTTCCAAATATCTTCTCCCATTCCATCGGCTCACTTTTCATTTTGTCGATGGTTCCTTTGCTGTGCAAAGGCTTTTTTGTTTGATATAGTCCCACTTGTCAATTTTTTTGCTTTTGTTACTTCTGCTTTTGGTGCAAAGATCCAAGAATAATGTGCAATATGACGGCTGGTCAAATGAGCATCTATGTGGAGGACACACACACACACACACACACACACACACACACACTCACACACACGGATTATAAAGAAGGAATGGAACTTATGGATAAGACCAGGGAAGACTATCTTCATGAGTCTGGTGAAGTGAAAATACTTGAACCAGGGCACAAACAGCAATAATAGGAAAAGAACAATAAACTTGACCACATTAAATTAAGAACTTCTGTTCCCCCCAAACACTGAAAAGAGAATGAAAACTCAAGCCACAGAGTGGGAGAATGGCTTGTGAAAGCATATGACCAGAAAAAACAACAATGTTTAAAATATAAAACAAACTCCTACAAGTCCATAAAGAAGAGTGCACAAGAAAAATGAGACCTGAACCGCGTGTCAAATGAAGAAGACATTCTGGTCAAAATTAAACCCACTACCAGGTACTCAGATGCATTAGTCATTAGGAAATGTAAATTCAAGTGTTTAATGAGACACAGCTCTACACCCCCAAGAATACCCAAATCCAAACGACTGGGAAGTCTAAACGTGTGCAAGGAATCAGCTCTATGGGGACTTTCTTACCGTGTTTGTGGGGGTGCAGCATGGCGTTACCCCCCCCCCCAAAAAGCCAAGTGTTGCTCACCATCATGGAGAATGGCATTCTTTTCCCTGGAGAGGCCCGCAGCACAATATTCAATAGCAGAGAGACTGTCACATATCATGTTTGGCTTCCTGACTCTGGAGAAAAGCTTATGTAATCTTCACCTTGAAGTATGATGCTTGTTTAGGATCTTCATGGGCAACGTTTCCAAGTCAAAAAGCGCTTGTGTATTTAATTTTTAATTTGCTACGTATTTTTTTCCCTTAACAAATTAAGGGATGTTGATTTCTACCAAATGTTTTCTCTTCCTTTTTTGAGATGATCGCGTTTTTCTTCTCCTTTATCCTCATAATGCGTTAATTGTGTTGATGAATTTTTGAATGGCAAATCGAACCTTACTTCTTAGGATGAACTCAAGCTGGTTATGCTTTTTGCTGTTTGTGCATATTAGTTTTGCTGATATTTTCTTCAGTATTTAGTATTTTTGGCATCTTGTCTTTCTTGATTGTTCGTACAAGGCTATTCTGTCCTCAAATATAAGTTGATTATACTTTACTCAATACAAAAAAAAAATGACTTAATTACTTTAACACATGACTAGATACTGGCTTTGTTGTTGTTGTTGTTAGTTATGTACACTCATGTCACTGAACAAAGACTGTTTCTCTGTGCTCTATTTGTAAAAGAAAAATGTATGCCTCCACTGACCCAACATCCCGTGTTTTCGTGTAACATCTTCAATGAAGAGATTCAGGAACTTACTTCCACATTTAGAAACAGCTCGGAGCTCTCATTGGTCTTTGATCCCCAGTGGCTTCCAGGATAAATGAAAACATGTGAATCCCCTGGGAGGTGCTGGTTTCCATTTTTATCCTGGAGTGCTTGACTGAACACCACAAGAAAATGAAAAACCTGTACCAGCTTTTCTCATTGAAGCTGCGTCTGATTCTGGAGGCACGAAACCTAAAAATGGATTGCACATGCCAGCTTCGGGCATTGGGTTCAGGCACCACTTCTTGCCCTCAGTCCTAGACGGGCAGGACCAGCCAGTGCCATGCTCCCGAGGGATCATGAAATGTGCAACGGTGGGGCTCTTGATTTTAAACTGACATTGATTCACCATAGTCCATCAAAAAGCGTCTTCCCTGTCATTTCCTGTCACCGTGTAAGCCCATCTAAGACGTTGAGTTTATGTACCAATAGAATCTAGGGAACAGGTTGAGGTATATGGTTCACCGACTTTGTTTTACTAGCCAATGGCACTTGGCTCCACCTTGAAACTTCCTTAACAAATAGAGTGAATCACCAGTTAATTTCGAATTCTTACAGTGTTCCACTATGAGAGAACCCTAACAGGGGTGGCTCAGGGCTGTGTCC
The DNA here is from genome assembly GCF_006229205.1 of Suricata suricatta. Lineage (NCBI taxonomy): Eukaryota > Metazoa > Chordata > Mammalia > Carnivora > Herpestidae > Suricata > Suricata suricatta. The sequence goes on along the minus strand of NC_043701.1, from coordinate 101,512,658 downwards.
AATGCTATCCACATTTCGGAGGAGGTGTGTTTGTAGTTGTCATTGTTTTTACATATATATATATATAGTTTATTTTTATTTTTGAGAAAGAGAGAGACAGAGCATGAGTGAGTGAGGGGCAGAGAGAGAGGGAGACAGAATCTGAAGCAGGCTCCAGGCTCTGAGCTGTCAGCACAGAGCCCAACGTGGGGCTTGAACCCACAAACTGAGAGATCATGACCTGAGCCGAAGTCAGACACTCAACCAACGGAGCCACCCAGGCGCCCCAATAGTTTTCATTGTAAACGTGCAACAGAAATTAAAATTTCATAAAAACTGTCATGCAATGTATTGACCCTGGTAAGGTTAATGAAGACAATGACAAGCTGTCAACTTTAGAATTGAAAGTGTCTTAATTTTCAATGTGACTTGGGAGGTGATTGAGAGAAAAGGAGATCTGTGCCCAGTCTGCATGTGTGAGCGGTGCCAATCCTCCGTGTTCCTGGGCAGCCGGCCCTGAGTTCACACCAGTAATGTGAGTTCACACCAGTAGACTTGAGTTCACACCCGCATCTCTCAGGGGTCTCAGCCCATGAGGGATCGGGAAAAGCAGAATCAGTGCTGCACAGAGAAGGCTCTTTGGAACCTTCCAGACAGGTTTCAGGTCTCAGCTTGGCCGCTTACTAGCTCAAATATTATATCTCTTGTTTCGACTAATGTATGAAAAGGCAGTTTATTATTACCTTATGATCTAACAGATTAGTAAGTGCAGCAGGCTCTACTCTCTTGGACTCGAGAAAATTTAGTGGCACATCTCCAGGAGGACCAATGTCTAAGCGCAGCTTGGCCCCAATCCACCATCCGCCATGGTGATCAGCAGCAGAGAACGTTGTGCTAAGTGGTTCAGTCATGGTTCTCGGGCAAGGTGTTCACCTTTCTCTTCCAACCTGCTCTTCTTTCCAGCACCCAATATGTTTCCCTCTTTTCATCAGGCTCTGTTCTGGGGCTGGGTCTTGTGTGTTTCTAGGGACCATCCACCAAAGGGTGACCACACCACTGTCCTGCCACCTGGTGTCAAATCAAGCTCTACTTTGCGATTACAGTTATCTGGAAGGGAAGAACAGTGCAGATTTGTTTGGGAAAGAAGGCAACATTAAGCTCTATCACAATGTATTCATTCCCCTCCTGAATGACACTGAGGTGTCCCCTTTTAGGATTGGAAATATGTGACTGAGAATGCCGTCTTTGATTTCATCTGTGGCACTTACCACTGTGGTTTAACGGGATGCTCTCCAGGTGCTCTGGAATAGGTGCTGGGGGTAGAAATTGCTTTCCAGTTCTGCTTCCGGTTCAGCTTCTCACCACGAGTCAGCCATTTGCCTCCAGGATTTTATCTCTTGACTTCGGGTCTCACATACACAAAGCTGTCTCCAAAACAGGTGACACCTCATAGAAGAGCCATGTCCTTTCATTCCTGAAAGCAAAGTCAGCATCGGAAAAAAATAAAACAAAAGTGTATGCTACCCCTCCCAAATATGCAAACCCCTGCTTCTTTTCTAGCCCCTGATATGTTTGAACTTGGTTAGTCACCCAGATTGGACTGAGAGCCGTGAGAGGAGCATGCCAAAGCTCTGGAACTTTCCGTTCACCCCAAGCATGTTAGATGCTCGGCATCCTTCCAGTGCGCTTTGCCGAGCACTGGTCACTGTCTTGAAGCCTTAACCTGCCTTCAGTCAGTCAATGTGCATGGCACTCACACCTGCTCTGTGGCTCATACGTGCTGCATGATGTCCTGTGTGGTCCATGTATCCCCACAAGACCTCACGGAATACACACCCTCATCACCCTCGTTACATGTGGTGGGCACAGAGGCACAGAGAGTTCGCCATGTGGAGTGGGGCTGACCATTTGTTTATCGTGTTGTCTCAGCTTTTGTGGGAGCCCCGTTCATGAGAGTGACCTTCCCATCCCCCCAGGATTGGAGGTAAACCAGAGGCCGAATCTTGCGGGCAGACAGACCTAGCCTCATGGGATGAATGCACGCCGGGTACCCCATGGGCTCCTTTGGGTAGAAACACCTGGCCTCAGAACAGGTTCCTGTCTCCTGTAGGACTTGCAGATCCCACATTTATAGAATGATTCTCAAACCAAGTGCGATGGGCCCTCCATCCAGCCTCTGCTGGGGCTTCACAGGTGGACATAGTGGGACGGGGCCTCACCTCCGTCACAATGAGGTTCGTCTGTGCCAGCGTGCCGGCCGCTAACCTGGGGCTGGGCGTCCTCACCACACATGGTCTAGCACGTGTGAGGGGCTTTGCACAGCACCTCCCATGGGGGACGCACTGACTTGCACAGGTCTCTAGCGCCATCCTGACTGCTGTCATCATGAGCCTTCAGTGGCATTAAAAACTACGTGTGTGTTTCCATATTCCCCCACACCTGGAAGGAAATGAAATCCCAGTCAGATTAGGCAGGGGTTTCCCCTCTTGAGTTGGCCCCTTTGCAGACCTTCCCTGAAGCCTGAGACTCTGCAGATGTGGGCTGAGATGGTCCCGACTGCATCGGGGTGGACGCAACCAGACTGGTCCGCGCTCAGGGACGAGCCCAGAGAGCTGCACTCGTGAGCACCGTCGTTCCAACTGTTGCTCACAAATCTACCCTTCCCCGTGTCCCATTCTCTCCTCCAAGCCCCCTAGATTCCAGCCTGCATGACCCCCCAGGGCTCCAGGAGGATTTGTGCGCATGCATGGCCCCTGGGACAAAGCGGTATTCTGTGCCACCACCTCTGAGAAGGGCCAGACCCGGGACCCCAAGTGCCCAGCCAGAGCATGTAGTCACCATCAGCCCCTTGAGTATCCAGCAGCCGATCCAGGGCCTCTTGGCTGAGCAAGTGGAAAGTGCATTTCTATTTGGCAAATGCCAGTACAACTGGGCTTTTTAAAATTCCAGAAGACTTTAATTGCAGAAAATCACTTGAGTTTAAATATCTTCTTGTCTTTTTTTTTGCTCTTGAAGCCCAGCACTGAAATGAGACCAGACCAGAGTTTAATAAAGACTAATTCCCACCAGAATCCAGAGCCATCTCTAAATGGCCTTAAATCTTCTGTTCGTGAGATGCTGCCCAGCTCACAGCAAGAGGTCAGCAGCCTGTTTCTAATTTACACTTTTTACTCCCTTCAAGAGGCGGAGGGAGAAAGATCCAGAAGTAATGTCTGCAAAGTGCTCACCATTCCAGCAGTCCTGCACCATTACCAGCGTCTGTGAACTTGCTGTAGAGAGGGAGGGACCTCAGGGAGCTCCGAGGGGACAGGAGGGTCCCTGAACACTTCTGAAGAAAGCAGAGCTGCCCCCACTCCTTCATCAACTCCCAGACGCCAGGCTGCCTGAGCCCAGGTCCCTCAGTCCCTGGGGGGTTCTGGGACACGCCTGCCTCACATATGACGGAGGGAGGTCAGGAGGCGGGGTATGCACCCGGTGCACAAGGTCAATGTGACGTGCGGTTCAAGCCAGATCCAGCTACTCCCCAGACAGCTGAACAAAATGCAGGATGCTCCATTAAACTGTACTTTCAGATATCCCACAGCGTCTGGCAGCCCCATGACTCAGGAGGCCGCATGAATGTGGCCAGACCGCACGCGGAGCACAGAGGTCCCGAGAGGGTGGCCATCATTCATCCGAGATTTCAGAGGAGATGCATCCCGGGTTTCTGTTTGCTGAATTTGCAACCCCAACATTAGGAGACGTCTCCCATTGAGAGGGCTTTCTTGTTCTCGTTCCTTTTTTTCACTTGACTTTTTTTTTTAATTGAAGTGTAATTTACATATAGTAGCTTTTTGGTGTATGGTTTTATGATTTTTAAAATTTTTTATTTCAATTCCAGTGTGGTTAACCGATGGTGTTGTTTTAGTTTCAAGTGTGCAATTGAGTGATTCACCAACTCTACCCATTACTCAGCACTCACTCACCCTAAGTATATTCTTAATCCCCTTTATCTAGTCCCCCCATCCCCTGCCTCCATCCTGGTAACGGTGTTTGTTCTTTGCAGTGAAGACTCTATTTTTTGTCTTTTTTTTTTTCTTGTTTGTTTGTTTTGTTTCCTAAATTCCACACACTACTGAAATCATATGGTATGCCTTTCTCTGACTGACTCATTTCGCTTCATATAATGCACTCTAGTTCCATCCATGTTGTTGCAAATGACCATATTTCATCCTTGTTTATGGCTGACTAATATTCCAGTGTGTGTGTGTGTGTGTGTGTGTGCGTGTACACACCACCTCTCCTTTATCCATTCATCAGTCAATGGACACTTGGGAACTTACCATAATTTTGCTATTGTAGATGATGCTGCAACACTATCTTATTCTCCTAATTGCTATAAAATTCAACTCAATTCAATTCAAAGAAAATTCAATTCAAATAAAATAATGTCTATTTGGCAGGGTGTGTGACGTTTCTGATCAACATTTTCTTTTAGGCTTTTAAAAAGGAAAGAAGAGAAGAAGAAAGAAAAGAGAGGAGGAGGAGGGCAGGGAGGAGGAGGAGAAGGGGAGGAGGGAAAGAGGGAGGAGGAGAAGGCAGGGAGAGGAAGGAGGAGGAGGGGGAGGAGGGGGAAAGGGGAGGAGGGGGAAGAGGGAGGAGGGGGAGTAAAAGTGAAGGAAGAAGGAAAGAAAAATACGATGTTCAGAACATTGCTATCCAACAGCAGCTGTGCGGCAATGATGAAGTAATTTGGCTTAGAATTAGAGTGCACAACTCCTGCTACAGGACATCTCTGTAGGAAGGTCGCCTGCCCGGTACTGAGTGGGAACGTTTTGACTTCACGACACGTACATCGTGCTCACCAAATTCTGATGATTAATGCCACGTTACCAGATTGCCGCCCTAACGGAGCAGACCTTCGACAATCAGGCACGGTGAACCGACTAAGTCGTACGCAGACACACTCTGTTTCCATTCTTCCAAAACATCTCCCTCAAGGCCCCCTTTGTCTGGCTGCCTCTCAGCAACGAAAATGTCGGCCTTCTCATAGGCAGGATGACGCAGGGATTTACCTTCTTAGAATATTCATCCAGAGGGTCTCTCTCCTCAGAGTTTCCGTCCTCGTGGCATGGAGAGGGGGTGCGGCCTCCCCAGGTCTGGGCCTGGGGTTCCCGGCAAGGATGCTGGGCCCGCCACCCCACTGCCCCTCCGGCTCAGGGCACCACTCTCTGAGCCAGGCTTCTAGCAAGTAAAAGTGAATCTTGCTTTCTCCGAACGTGGTCAGAGAAGACAAATAGTGCACGTTTCATTCTTGCTTAAAGCCCCCAGATGGAAGGCATGGCATTTCCACCCAGGACACGTGGCTCCTGACCTCAGGGAAACACAAGGAGGGGTGGCTTTACCGGACTGGGGGGGGCGGCATTAACATCACATCATAATCGTTTCTGTTTACTTAAGGCTCATTGTATTTGCTGGAAACTACTAGGGCCTCTCTCCATGGGAAGAGGGATTTAGGAGAAGACAGTTTCCCTGAGGGCTGACTTCACAATGATTCATTCCTACAGTCCCCCCACTTCCTACTTCTCTGTGCACCTCCAAAGTGGAGAGAAAGGGTTGTGCACCGCTCCCACGGCGTCCCTGCATCAGGGACTCTGGGTGCCACACGTATGAAAAGACACACACGGACGACTCAGTGCGACAGCTGGTTGTACAATATCATGGAATAAAGAGTTTTTGGGGGAGCAAGGGAGAGGGGCCCCAAAGGCTCGGAGCGTCAGCAAGGCTGGGCTGACGTGGACCATGGCCATGGCCACTGTGCCCAAAGTGAGACGGTTTTAAAATATCGTGAATGAACAGACAGCTCGAGGTGCGCAACCAGCAGATAGGGAGGAGTTCATGACAGTTCCCCAGGCTGTCTGTCCCTGGCTCCAGGGTGGCTCCCACGAGGGTGAAATGGCCCATGGGCCCGGCATTCCACACCTGTCGCAATGAGCACTGGGTGACATGTGGACGCGCCGAGTCACTGTGTTATGCACCTGAAACTATTATAACACTGTGTGCTAACTGGAATGAAAAATAAATAAAATAATAAAAATAACATGAAATATATAATTAAATTAGTTAAATAAAAAGTAAAATAAATAATAGAAAATAAAATAAAATAAGATAAACATAAAATAAGATAAAGTAAAATAAAATAACGGTTACAGAAAAGAGTGGCCTATGAGACAATTTTTTTAATGAGATGAAGTGTTTTCTACATTAACATCTAGTAAACAAGTTGGAATTCAGGACCTTTCTTAAAGGGTTACGAATGTTAGTGAAGAAGGCAGTGTTTATTTGGTGACAGGAAGTAAAATTCAAGTGGTTTTGTCGCTATTGCGGAAGATCTCGGCTGGCTGGAGCTCGCGGAGCGTCCCCGGCGGCCGTCGGGTCACAGTCCAGGCAGGGAGGCCCCGGGGAACGCACACGGACATAGGACAACGCAGACGTGAGGCCGGTCAGCTCCCAGGGACCACGTAGCGGTAACAGCTGGGAACCCTGGTGTCCCTCCCCGAAGGCCGACCTGTGTCACGGGGATGCTGCCGCCGCTCAGTGAGGACGCGACCACCTGTGTCCTTCTCCACAGTTGTGAAGCCACTTCGGAACATCTCCCCCAAGTGGAAGACAACGCAGGCGAGCGGCACAGGGGTGTACGGCGGGCTTGGGGGCCCTGTGTGTGCGGCCCCGCGGATGTTTGCGGTTTGGCCTGAGGAGCGCCCCGTTTCTGGGGCGTCCTGGAGCCCCGTCGCAGAGCCCTCGACTCCGTAGAGGCCGCCGCTGGTTTTGGAAGCAACACAGGGGAACCATCCCCAAAGCGCTTCTAAAGAGTTTTTCACATGAAAGCAATATGTTAACCATAAAAACCTAAGAAGGTACCGTCACGGCAATAAAGCCTCTGTGGTTCGGCCCCACACTGGAAGCGAGGGTGCTCAGGTGAGTGACAACATGCAGCGGGATCCTGGGTGACTCGGGGACCGCAGGCCCGCTGACCGACCCCGGCCACCCGAGGGCATGATGCTGTGACTCCCCTGTGTGACACATGCTGCCCCCTCACCTCTCCTGTCCCCGTCACGGACAAGGTACAGCCAAGCTGGGGAAACGCTGCAGAGGCCAGGCACCCACCCGACGTCACTGGCCTCTGAGGCACAGCGGGCTTTTCGAAAGCCACTCTGATCTCTGCCTTGTTACAGATGAAGATTTCCTTTTAAAGACGACAAGCTGTTGTCTTTCCTCTGTTGTGTGCTGTGAACATCAGGCTCACCTGCAACACAGCAGGTAATGACGCAGCTGCCTACCTCACAAGCCCCGCGGGATGTGATGTCCCCCGGAGCTGTTTGCCAATGCGCAGACCGAACGCCGAGGCCCTCCAGGCCCAGGCCTCCAAGGCAAGGGGAGCCCAGGGGACTCAGTCAGTTAAGAGTCCAACTCCTGGTTTCAGCTCAGGTCATGATCTCACGGTTCATGAGCTCGAGCCCCACAGTGGAGTCAGGCTCTGTGCTGACAGTGTGGAGCTTGCCTGGCATTCTTGCTCTCTCTCTCTCTCTTTCTATGCCCTCCTCCACTCTCAAAATAAATAAACTTAAAAAAAAAGAATCTTTAAAAAATAATTAATTAAAAAAACAAAAAACAAATAAAATGGAGGGTGAAATTCTGAGCATATCCACACTTCCTGGTCTCCTTTTGAAAAGGCACAGACACCAATGAAAATGAAGTTTTAAAATAATAAGAATAGCCACTGACTGGTACTCCCTAAGAGCCAATACTTGTTTGAATTCAGTTGGACCTCTTTTTTAATATAAAAAAGATATTTACATGATGTAAATGCTAATAGAAAATACCAAAATCTTTATCTGCACCCCAAAATCTTTTGCCACATTGAACCAGAAGAGAGTCTGGAGACAAGAAAAGTTTTGAACTATTGAGGTATGTACGGGTTTTGCCACGGATGGCAAATCAGAAAATCATTCCGGTCCATCGTTTAAAGGTTGAGGTTAGAAAATGCCCCAATAGCAGAAGACCTGAATAGACACTTCTCCAAAGAGGACATCCAGATAGCCAACAGGCACATGAAACGATGCTCAGTGTCACTCATCATCAGGGAAATTCAAATCAAAACCACACTGAGATACCACCTCACACCGGTCAGAGTCGCTAAAATTAACAAATCAAAAGACTATAGATGCTGGTGAGGGTGTGGAGAGACGGGCACCCTCCTACACTGTTGGTGGGGATGTAAACTGGTGCAGCCGCTCTGGAGAACAGTGTGAAGACTCCTCAAGAAACTATTGATAGAACTCCCCTATGACCCAGCAATAGCACTGCTAGGGATTTACCCAAGGGATAAAGAAGTGCTGATGCATAGGAGCACATGTACCCCAACGTTCATAGC
>NC_043701.1:101484961-101504166 GCF_006229205.1 Suricata suricatta | reverse complement strand
AAAAAAGAAAAAAAAAAGAAAATGCCCAAATAGGCTCCACACAACTCTCCCTCTGAAGTTTTGTTCTACCTCTTATGGTTCTACTAAAGATCAATCATAAGATAATTTAGATCTTGGAAAGTCTTTGAAAACAAAATTGAGAGGCATCTTTCCCCAGTTGACTGGGGGGATTAGGTTGGCCCCACGGAAAGCACCCGCTGACTGAGTCAGGTCAGATTTCCTTGAACCCAGAATGTCGAGCGCTTCTGTTCTCACCCGTGTTCAAGGCAAAGTGGTTAAGCCAAAGCGTGAAACATTCCCCAAAATGCAGCAAGGAAAAGTACGTCTTCTACATTCGGTACTTGCTATATTTTGCTAATTGTAAAAACCATCTGGAAGCGTAGCGAGTTGGAAGCTAAATTTAAGAAACTACTGTACGAAATCAGTTTCCTCATTTAAAAAATTAAGAAAGAAGGAAGGAGAGCGTGTGGATGGAGAGGAACGTGCCTTTCCTGGCACTCGACTCCTGGACACACGCCGTACACAAGATGTGGTGTGTGTGTGTGCGTGTGGGTGTGTGTGTGTTGAGTGTGACCCTGCTACAAAACAGCCGGAGAGGCGGGTGACTGGCGGGTGTGTTTCTCAGATGAGGAAGCCCGACATGTCCCAGCCTGAGGGACCCGGAGCCCCAGGTCTCTCCTATACCTGCCTCCAGGGTGGCCCCTGTCCTAAACTCCCCTCCCCGCTTCTGACATCACCTGGCATTGATGTGAATACCCCAATAGCAGGGGTGACGTGTTTGCTGATGACTTCCAGCAAGCGTTGCTCCCACCGCAGGATTCTCACACTGGAGTATGCAAACCTCCGCCCAACCCCAAAAGGCACAAACAAAACACAAAATTCCAGAATGCGTAGGGCGCCCACTCTGCATGCACTCGGCATTTATGAAGCAGCCTCTATATGCCAGAGAGGCACCCTCGCTAAATTAACTTAATCTCAACAATGGCTCTATTAACTACATTATTATTTTTTCCCATTTTTACAGGTAAAAAACAAGAACCTCAGAGAAACTAACGAAAAGGCCCAAGAGTGAGGAGCTATCGTTATTTGGAGACTCCAAGATTGATTCCAGATCATTCTAATCTCAAGGGTTCATTCTGCCACTTCACAGGCATTTAAGAAGGGCTGTGCTTGGAAAGGGCCTCTCAGAGGGAAAAGGAGGGCTGGCACAGGTGTGTGTCTCCGTGACACCCAGCCAGTCTGCAGGCGCAGGGACACCCCACGTTTGCAGAAGCCAGTGTCCTGGATGCAGGTGCATTGTGCCAGTGGAGACAATATGGTGACTTTCTTCTAGAATTTGCACTCCCAGGAAAAAAAAGGGAAGGAAAGAAGTCCTGTGTCTTCTCTTGCTGGGAAAGCCATGCGTGGCAGCAGCGCCCCGTCTGCGACATGAGACCTCCAAATGTAGCCTTCTAGAAAATATGTTTTCAATTACACTTTATAGCCAAGTCATTACAAAATGTCCATTCTCTGGATAAGATCAAACAGGAACTTCCTGTTGGAAAAGCTGCCACATCCTCGATCCTGTCCCTGGACCCTGGATTTGCTGAGGCTGGCACGAGCCAGTGTGAAATTCCTCCCACCCATTCTCGGGCCTTTCTGAGTTTTAGGTGGCCTCCCCTCCCCCAGTTAGGGGCTGCTTTCTCAACATTTCTGTTCCTTCTGCCCCATTCCGTATTTGCCTTCTACCCTAGAAGGAAAAGAGAAGTACCACCAGGTGGGGTGGGCAGAAAATACTCTGTGCCTACTTGTTTTCGCATGCCCTCTTCCTGCCCCGGGGCTCACCTGTGCCAGCTGTGTTCCTGCACCTGAACCAGGTCTACTTGAAATCCTTGTATCCTCTTAACCCTTTAAACCCTCATGAAATCGTCCTCTCCCGGAAAATGCCCACACGCACATCCATGTCCTTATACCCTTAGATGTCAGATCCATGGACCGAGGTCAAAACAGATGCTTCTCAAGGACAGTGACCGCTGTGGGAATCCCCGAACCCTCAATGCAGGCACAGGGCCTGGGCAGGAGTAGGCACCCAACAGATACTGAGGGAATAGATGAATTAAAAAGGATTGCTCCACAGGGGTCCATACCCCTCAAGGTCACATGGCATGTTTCTTGGTCAGCAACATGTTTCCCTCCAAAGGACAAACTTGTCCCAAGTGTCCTGATATATCCAGGTCTTTCTCTTCCCCCCTGTCAAAAACACCATCGTCCTAAGTGCATCTGGCTTTCCTGTTTAAATTAAGTCTCCACCATGTAGGGTCAGCGTGTACAGTTGCACAGGTTGTGCACTGGTATCTGGCAAACGAGGACAGGAAGAAGTGAAATATAAGCTTGCCTGCTGGGGCAGAGCAGGGTCTGCCTGGAGAAAGAGGCACCGCTGGTTGGCCCTTGCATGCTTGCCAGAGGGGATGCCTTTTATAGTTCACTCAAAGAAGAAGTGCGGATTAGCCAGCAAATCCCTGAGGTACTTTCCTCCAAAGTCTAGGTTAAGAGTTCAGCATATGGACACACACCACCTATTCATCAGGACTTACCGTGTGGATCCCAAGAGGAAATGTTCTGGAAGGAACATTAGCAACAGACACCGGATTCAACTGGACTGTCTGAGTCTCATAGGATTCTTTCCTCCCCTGACCACAGAGCGGCTGAGAGGTGGAGGTGAGCTGACCAGAGAGCCCCAGGCGGAGTGGGGAAGTAAAGCAGGAGCAGGTGCTCATGGGGCCCCAGCAAACAGCTGTGGGCATGAGTTTTCCAGAAGGCCATGGGCGTCTGCTGTCCTAATGTCTTCCCCATCGGGGGCCCATGATGTCTGCTCCCTTAGAGGGTCCATGCCTACGCTTGGGGATCTCCAACCAGGAGACAGTGCTGGCCCTGGGTGTCCCCCTGTGTCCTGGAAAGTCCCTCCCAGGCCAGACCCAGCAAGAAGGCACCCATTGTCCATGGTGCCAAACGACCTTCCTGAAAGTCTCCCTGTGGGCCAGGCACAGAGTCGGGCACTTGACCTGCCCTATTTTTTTTCATTTGTCACCGCAAACCTCTGGGAAGTTACTTTGCATCTCCCTCCGTTTTCTCATTCATAAAAGAAACACACACACACACACACTCACGCACACACCCATGTTGTAGGAGTGTTGTCATCATGAGAAATGGGCACTGGGTCTGGGGACCGCTGGCTTCCAGTGCTGGGAGCCGCGTCCCCAGGACATATGGGCACGCAGCGCAGACGTGAGGGCCTCCTCCAGACACAGCGGTGAGGAGCTGCCCTGCCCTGGAAGAGCAAGGTCGAAAGGATTTGTAATATTCGATCTGTGGGGCCGAATCTTGCTCGCCGGGCTGGCTTTCGAAACTTAGAACAAATTGTCATCTAGGATGTTAAAATGATCTCAGCCTCTGTTTCCTGCTGTTAGTGCACTCGGAATGTTCTGGGCTATGTGTCAAATGCGTTCTCATTGTGCACTGCCAGAGGGGAAAATGCCCATTGTCTTGACTATGGCTGGTTTTATTTAAATCACTGTCCAACTTGTAGCAAAAAAATTGCAGGCTATAAACGTGAAGTGGTGGGCAAAGCACTCTTGAAAAGAGAAAAATACATCATTTTGATAAAAAAAAAAAGTAATGCATGTTCATAAGAGCAAATTTTGGAGACCAAAACTATAAAAGGAAACTAATCCTACCTATGCCTTTTTTCTTTTTTTTCTTTTCTTTTTTAATGTTTATTTAATTTTGAGAGAGAGAGATACAGCATGAGCAGGGGAGGGGCAGAGAGAGAAGGAGACACAGAATCCGAAGCAGGTTCCAGGCTCCGAGCTGTCAGCACAGAGCCCGACGCAGGGCTTGAGCCCACGAACCGTGAGATCATGACCTGAGCTGAAGTCAGATGCTCAACTGACCAAGCCCCTCAGGCGCCCGTTTAGCACTTTAATATCTGCACTACACTCCAACAAAGGGCATTTCATAGGTTAGCAATGACACTCTTCCTAAGGTTGGGATTTGCAATCCCCGTTTGTATAAAAATTGCAAGAATAACATCTTAACACGAAGACTTACTCATTGTTTCTCTCTGCACAAGTGCTGCTGGCTACAAGAGCTGGGGACTTAGGGGACCTAGGTTACATCGTCACAAACATCACTGCATTGCTTGTTTCATTGTTTCTGATACCATTTGATTACTATCCCCACCATCATGTTGACACTTTTTTTCCCTTCCCAAATGCAAGGCTCACAATCTACAAACCAATACGTTTTTACTTTTAAACTATTAGTGCATCCAGTAAGTTTGAAACCCATCAGAGCAGACCTAAGCAACCAAAAAAGGCACCCCGCCCTGTGCAGCCCACGTTCTGGGACTAGGAGAGACCTCATGGCCTATGGCGGCCACTGGTCCTTCACACAAGGAGGTCCCAGCCTGCATCCCACTGGGAAAGATGGCCCCAGTCTCCGCAGGTGCAGAAGGGCAGAGACCATGGCTCCAAAGAGTGGAGACTTGGTGGGTTTCCAAAGACTGGTGAATGTGATAGGAAAAAGTCACCTGCAGAGACGTTCAGGGACAATAGTGCCCAGCGAGCACAGGGGCAGCTTGGATGGTGGCCAGTGAGGATGGCATTCCGAAGGAACAGCACACCCGATGGGGGGGGAGGTGCAGGGCTCTGTGTGGGCCATGCAGACTCGGACGGGGCCACAGAAGGGCGGGGAGGCCGCTGCAAGCCGTGGGACTGTGAGCAGGGAGGGGGGGCCCTCATGGGGGGATATCAGGTGGCTGTGAGTGTACAGTGGCCACAGGACCAGCTCTGGTTCAACGTGTCGGTGACCAGAAACATGTCCCCAGCTGAGAATGTGGAGAGAAAACCTAAGAGTAATTTGGGTAGCAGGCAGGCAGACATGGAGGGTCAGAGGTGTGGTTCACAGCCAGTGGGGTTCGAGCCCCAGCGGGTTCCAGCCTGGAGAATGGTGGGTGAGGACATGAAGGGTGATGTATGTGCCCAAGGGGTCTCCGGTTTGCACAGACATCACCTCTCCCCCATGTGAGGTTCACACTCACCCACAACAGCTCCAAGTCTTCCTGCTCCCCTAATCTGCCGAGTGTGGGGCCCATGGGCCACGTGGTGAGAGTCAATTCCAGCCCACAAAGACCAGCAGCCCCGGCCCCCAAAATGGGGCCACCCCTGGGTGCTGGAGAGGTGGGGACCAGGGGGCTCCTGAAGAAGAGGGGCCTCTCCAAGGGGGACCCGGTCAGAGGTGGAGCTCAAGAGGCTAAGGAAGCAGCTCCCAGAAATGGAAGGGGCCCCAAGGCCATCTGGAAGACAAGGCGCACAGTCAGGTCCCTGCTGGGGAAGAGCCCCCAGCGACATTTCCCATCCTGCCTCCTACACTCCAGTAAAAGCCAAAATTCACGAAGAGACAAAATGGGGCCAGAGGGGCACCTGCGCAACTCAGTCAGTTGAGCATCCAACTCTTGAGTTCAACTCAAGTCCTGATCCCACAATTTCACGGATTCCAGTCCCACATCTGGCTGTATGCTCAGCATGGAGCCAGTTTGGGATCCTCTTTCTCCATCTCTCATCCCTCCCTCTCTCATGCTGTCTCTGTCTCTCTCAAAATAAATAAACTTTAAAAAGCTTTTTATCTTAATTAGGTCCCAGTAGTTCATTTTTGTTCTTGATTCCCTTGCCTTTGGGGATGTGTTGAGGAGGAAATTGCTGCAATTGAGGTCTAGGAGGCTGCTTCCTACTTTCTCCTCTAGGGTTTTGATGGTTTCCTGTCTCCATTCAGGTCCTTTATCCATTTTGAGTTTATTTTTGTGTACGGTGTAAGAAAGTGGTCTAGTTCCATTCTTCTACATGCTGCTGTCTAGTTCTCCCAGCACCACCAGTTGAAGAGGCTGTCTTTTTTCCATTGGACACTCTTTCCTGCTTTGTCAAAGATTAATTGGCCATACACTTGTGGGTCCAGTTCTGGGCTCTCTCTTCTATTCCATTGGTTTGTGTGTCTGTTTTTGTGCCAATACCATACTGTCTTGATGAGGACAGCTTTGTCATAGAAGCTAAAGTCTGGGATTGTGATACCTCCTGTTTTGGTTTACTTCTTCAATATTACTTTGGCTATTCGGGTTGTTTTTTTTTTTTTGTGGTTCCATATGAATTTTAAGATAGTTTGTTCTAGCTTTGAGAAGAATGCTGGTGCAACTTTGATGGGGATTGCATGGAATGTGTAGATTGCTTTGGGTAATAATGACATTTTAACAATGCTTATTCTTCTGATCCATGATCACGGAATGTTTTTCCATTTCTTTGTGTCTTCTTCAATTTCCTTCATAAGTCTTCTATAGTTTTCAGCATACAGGTCTTTTACATCTTTGGTTAGGTTTATTCCTAGGTATTTTATGATTTTTTGTGCAATTGTGAATGGGATCTGTTTCTTGATTTCTCTTTCTGTTGCTTCATTTTTGGTGTATAAGAATGCAACTGATTTCTGTACATTGACTTTGTACCCTGCAACTTTACTGAATTCATTGATCAGCTCTAATAGGCTTCTGGTGGAGTCGATCAGGTTTTCCATGTAGAGTACCATGTCGTCTGTGAAAAGGGAAAGTTTGACTTCTTTTTTACCAATTCTAATGCTTCTTATTTCCTTTTGTTGTCTGATTGCTGATGGTAGGACTTCCAGCACTAGGTTAAACAACAGTGGTGAGAGTGGACACCCCTGTCGTGTCCCTGATCTCAGGGGGAAAGCTCTCAGTTTTTCCCCATTGAGGATGATATTAGCTGTGGGCTTTTCATAAATGGCTTTCATGATGTTTAAGTAAGTTCCTTCTATCCTGACTTTCTCGAGGGTTTTTATTAAGAAGAGATGTTGTACTTTGTCAAATGCCCTTTCTGCATCTAGCGACAGAATCATATGATTTTTTTTCTTTTGTTTTGTTAATGTAATGTATCACATTAATGGATTTGCAAATATTGAACCAGCCTTGTAACCCTGCAAGGCAAAGGAAACAATCAAAAAAACTAACAGGCAACCAACAGCATGGGAAATGATAGTGGCAAATGGCATATCAGATAAAGGGCTAGTATCCAAAATCTACAAGGAACTCACTAAACTCCATACATGGAAAATGAATAATTCAGTGAAGAAATGGGCAGAAGACTTGAATACACACTTCTCCAAAGAGGACATCCAGATGGCCAACAGGCACATGAAACGATGCTCAGCATCACTCATCATCAGGGAAATACAAATCAAAACCACACTGAGATACCACCTCACACTGGTCAGAGTGGCTAAAATGAACAAATCAAGAGACTATAGATGCTGGTGAGGATGTGGAGAAACGGGCACCCTCCTACACTGTTGGTGGGAATGTAAACTGGTACAGCCACTCTGGAAAACAGTATGGAGGCTCCTCAAGAAACTATTGATAGAACTCCCCTATGACCCAGCAATAGCACTGCTAGGGATTTACCCAAAGGATACAGAAGTGCTGATGCATAGAGCACATGTACCCCAATGTTCATAGTGGCACTTTCTACAATAGCCAAATCATGGAAAGAGCCTGAATGTCCATCAACTGATGAATGGATCAAGAAGATGTAGTATATATACACAATGGAGTATTATATGGCAATGAGGAAGAATGAAATATGGCCATTTAGAGGAAAGTGGATGGACCTCAAGGGTGTCATGCTAAGTGAAATAAGTCAGGCAGAGAAGGATAGATAGCATATGGTTGCATTCATAGGTCTAACAAAAGAAACCTAACAGAGGACCATGGGGAGGGGAAAGGGGAAAGAGAGCGGGGGAGACTGAGGGACACAAATCATGAGAGACTACTGACTACTGAAAACAAACCATGGGCTGAAGGGGGACGGGGAGGGAGGGAAGGAGGTGATGGTCATGGTGGGGGGCACTCGTGGGGAGAAACACTGGGTGTTATAGAGAAACCAATTTGAAAGTAAACTATTAAAAATAAATAAAATAAAATAAAATAAAAAAGAAAATAAACAAAAAATAAATAAATAAAAATAAACTTTAAAAAAAGAGAAGTGTGGCCGGGGAAGAAGGGCCGGGGCATGATAAGTGAAGTGCTTGCAGCGGCTTCTTCCTGCAGCACAGGCCACGTTCCGCTGTGCCCTCTGTGTCCCCGCTGCCTGAAAAGAGCTGTGGCGCTCTAAGGCGCCCTCCTTCAAAGCAGGAAGGTCACCGTGAGCCCCAAGTTCATGGACAACATCCAGTGGGTGACGCCGTTGCTGAAGAAGTTCCTGAAGGGCCCTGGGGACAGGCGTGGGGGCACAGGAAGCAGCGGGTCGCTCCCCCAGCACAGCTGGCAACTGGGGCGGCTGGGGGGGGGGGTTGTGCTTTCTCCCCTGGACGGGGCAACGAACATGGTCTGCAAGTGACCACAGAATCACTTGCTTTAGAGGAACAGAGACTGTTTCTGTAAGATCCTGGCGAGGGTGCCCCCCAGCCCCCTGCCCCTCGCCACCAGGGCCCTGGACGTGGGTCGTGTACATTCGCCGATGTGCCCGCAGACCCAGTCCACAGAACGTGCAGACATGTGGTGGACAGAGGGAGGCTCGCGCCCCTTTCTCTGTGCACAGCGAGGCTGAAGGGTCTTATGCACCAGTCGGTTTGCAAAGCTTTCAAGAGTGAAAGAGAGAGACAGAGAGGAGTGTGGGAGGTGCGGGGATGGGGCCTTTAGCAAATCAGAGGGGGAAGAGCTGCAGAAACAGAGTCTCTCAGAAGTAGTGGTGGAAAAACTGAGAGCACTGTGGGATTAGGAAGTCCTACCGTGCCGCCGGGTGGGACAGCCACATACCCTGTGGGCACCAGCCACTAGGCATCTGCTGGGGATGCACCCGAGGTGACAGGAAAAGAACAGTGGTAATGTGAGCACCCAGACAGAAACACCAGATGGGGGCACGCACACTTCTGGTATGATGTGTACATGTATCTGCCCAGGTAGACACAGCTTTTATGCACGCATGGGGCAGACACACACCTGTGCGTGCAAACATATGCACAAAGAGACACAAGAACACACAAGCATGCACAGGCCACACAAGCCTGTGTACCTGAAAACACATGTACATACAGACGTGCAAAACACTGACACATGTATGCACATGTACACAAATGCACACTATAAATGTGTGCACATGCACACACATATGCACACTGCAAACATATGCACACGTGCAAACATACGTGCATGTACACACATGCACACACACGTTACCAAGGAGAGGAATCTGAGTCTGGGGCTTCCTGCGACCAGGAGGGAAAGTCAGATGATTCCAAAGAGGTGGGCGATTTTGAGCACTAATTCCTTATGCATATATAATTAATTGACATATTTGGGATAGTTCTGTATCAAGTAGCTTGTCAAGCATGGAACACAAGATCACTATAGAAAATAAATATTTAGAACAAGACACAGGATAGAATACAGTCTGCCTTATCATTGAATCCCAGGTTCCCTGAGAAAACAGAGACCACATGCCTGCCGCCAGGGCAGGACTCCCTGACAAGGCCCACGTCCCAAAGCCTCAGCCCTTTGACACGGAGGCTGGCGCTCCCTTGACCAGGACCCCCATGCCCCCTGATTTCGGCTTCCCAGAAGCCCCTGGGGGGAGGAGGCAAACACTGCAGGTCGCAGATGAGCGTATGAGAAAGGAAACAGGGCGCGTTTCCCCAGGCTGCGAGGTCCCCGTCAGGATGTGCCGCCTCCTGCCTCTGAGAAGTTCACCATCAGGGGCAGGAGGAAGGCGGGAGCTTGCTACATAAAAGCATTTTACTTCTGGGTCTGTGTATCCAACTCCTGTGAGAAAGAAACCCCAATCCTACTTCAAGGAGGGCACCCCCGCCATCCGGGTGGAGGCAATGACTCCACAGTTCCCGGGGCTTCTGTCTGTCCAGCTGCACAAGACGCAGGGACCCGACCTCAAGTGCACAGCAAATGCTGGTGGGCTCGGAGCAGCTCGGCCATAGAATCCCGGCAGGTGCGCTGACTCCCTGAGCTATGCTCTCCGGTCCTGCTCTCTGGCTTGGATCCGGGGTTCCCCCTCTGCACGGCATCCCAGCATGTCCCTCACCTCCACAGTGAGGTCGGTAGTCCCAGCACCCTGGAGGAATAAACAAGGTGACCCCACCAGCACCCGAGGTGTGACTTGCCACCCACTGCCACCTGGGGGAGATGCCGATTTGGCTGGGAAACGCCAGATACAGGAGACACCAGCTGCAATCATCAATATGGGGACCAGGCAGGGGCGGAGCTCAGGGATCAGAGGGACAGAGGTTCAGACCAAGGACAACCGGGAACATGATCTCGAGCACCATGAAAGGCATATTCACTGTCATCTGGGATTAGGTTCCGACTTAAATTTCTGAGAGTCCCGACCCTCAACCCACCTTCGATGGCATTCAGTCACTGAATTGTGCTCCATCGCAGAGAAAGGAGCTGAGACACTCATCACCAGAAAGAGAACTCTATACCAAAACTTGCCGCAGAACATACGCTGTTCCCCTAAGATGGGGACGGGGTGAAGACACAGGGGGTGAGGGCTGGCCCACTGGCATGCCTTGCTGGGAACAGAGGCTCCTCCGGCTGGTCCTTGCATGCAGCCCACCCCGCCCCCAGGCAGGCGAGCCCCTCCCCTGTTGCACGGTGTCGCTGTGTGTCAGCAGTGCGTGTGAGCTCCTGCATACTCTGACCACAGACAGGAAGGACCAGATGCACCGGCCAGCATGGGTGTGCTAATGAGATGGACCCCTAAGTCCCTCTTGGCATCGGCGGACACATCAAATCCACGATATAATACATATTCGGGCAGCTATGACATCAGGTCCAGAGGTGGAAGCAAAACTGGGGAGCTGGGGGGGCAGGTAAGGGACACACCAACCAGCCAACAATGGCTCTGATCGCAGGCTGGACAGCGCGGGGCCGGGGGTCAGGGGAAGCCGGCAGACCCCCGTGCACCCCACAGCTTCCCGAAGGGACACGTGCGTGTTTGTGTTGCGCTGTGCTTCAATATCAGTATATCCTGTGCCTAATATTTAATTCTTATAACAACTCTGGGAAGGAGGTAGCTCTCCCCCCATGAAATCAGAGAGGAACAGGGGGTTCAGGGAGGCAGGCTGGCCTTCTAGAATCCAGAAACACAGGTGCCTTTCAGGGCAGGCAGCTCAGAATGCCCCAGATGGACACGGTGCAGACCCAGCTTGAGAGTCCAGTGAGAAAATGGCCAGATGTCATGGGCAGGAGAACAGGCAGCCATCCTAAAGGGACGGGGCCTCGGAAGGAGGGTGCCCACACCCCAGTCCAAGGGCCAGGCAGGAGACGTCTCCTCAGCTTCCTCATCCCTATGTGCCCACGCCCAGGATCTGTCCTAGAGAAACACTCCGCGCCCTTTACAGATAATATGACGAGGGGTCACTGTCCAATAGAAGCAATTGGCAGAGAAAATAAAGGTGTCTAAATACACTCAGAGACCAGTAAGGCTGGCCTGCATCCTGCGCCCCTGAAGGACTGGAGTTTCTCCTGGCTCAGCCTGGGCGCATCCAGAAGGACTGAACCGAAGGCCCATAACATGTTAGTTAGAGGGAGAGAACCTGAAGAGTTCTTGAGGAATCACTGAGATGGTCACCCCGAGGCAGAAGATCGCCTTTTTTTTCAAGGGATCCAGAGACAGGAGGCAAACAGCATCCTCAGCTGCCATTACTGTGGCTGCACTCAGCTCGCCACAGCCCACAGAGGGGTGGTTTCTGCCTGCCTGGAAGAAACTTCCATGCACCGGATCAACCCCTGGCTGTGTCCAGGCTGAAGCAGCCCAGATCTGCAAGCTTTCCTTCCTGGGCACACAGCCCTCATCACAGGGTGTCCCTGGGTCTTTCATAGACTCAAACCCCAACAGAAGGAAGGAAGGAAGAGCCAGGATAAAGTTGGCTTAGGAAAGAAGAGACCGCACAGACAGTGGCCCCTTATCCTGGAAAAACATGCCACGTCCTTTACACAAATATGAGGAGCGGTACCTTCCCATGGAAGCGATTTGCAGACACAGTAAGGGTTTCCAAATACACTCGGCTTGCCAATTGTCCAGCCACAGATGCAACCACGCCATGGTGCCCTCACGAGCCCATGGGAGGGCGAGGCCACCATATTGATGAGGCTGCAGGAAGACAGACGGGGCTGTCCTTATGGCCGGAAACACACATTTCCTGGGTGGCTTGGTCTGTTGAGCATCCGACTTCTGATCTCAGCTCAGGTCTCCATTTCAGGGAGATCTCAGAGTGAAGCCTACTTTTAAAAAAGTGATAAGTAAATAAATAAATAAACTTTTTTCTTAGTTTTTTAAAGTTTATTTATTCATTGAGGAGGAAGACCCAGAGAGAGAGAGAGAGAGAGAGAGAGAATCCCAAACAGTCTTCCCACTGTCAGCACAGAGCCCGATGTGGGGCTCGAACCCACAAACTGTGAGATCATGAGCTGAGCCAAAACCAAGAGTTGAGCTACCTGGGCGCCCCAACAGATCTTTCACCAAAAGTCCCAGTAAGACAACTGGAGACTGACATGCAGTTGTAAGTAAGAACACAAAGAAGCCCCTGATAGCTTTTACCTGGTTTCTCTAACTAATATTTATATTTTGCAAAATGCCAGATCGACTGTTAGGCGATCCACAGGCCCATTGAGAATTCTCCTCTCTTACGTGTGTGTGTGTGTGTGTGTGTGTGTGTGTGTGTGTGTGTGTGTGTGTTTGGTCCTACACAGAGCTATTGCACACATCGATGTACATTGCCACCGCCACCTCCAGGGATGGTTTCATCACCACAGAGCAGAGTCCCTTTTGCAACCAACCCATCCCCCTCATCCTCAAACCCTCACCATGGCACCCCCTAATCTGTCCCTCATTTGTAAAATCGTGTCATTTTGAAATCAGTCTATAAATGGAGTCATCCCCGTGTGGCCTCTTGAGACTCATCCTCATCTTCAAGTTCACTGCTTTTAGCTCTAGTGAGCCCATCTTGCAAGTTTATTCTCTACATTTCTAACGGTGAGAGATTTTATCTTGCCCCCTTTTTTTTAATGTTTTTTATTTATTTTTGAAATACAGAGACAGTGTGAGCAGGGGAGGGTCAGAGAGAGAGGGAGACACAATCCGAAACAGGCTCCAGGCTCTGAGCTAGCTGTCAGCAGAGAGCCCGATGCAGGGCTCAAACCAACGAACTGTGAGATCATGACCCAAGCCGACGACAGACGCTTAACTGACTGAGCCACCCAGGCGCCCCTCTCTACATTTCTAATATTGACTTTCTTATTCCCATAATTCTCATTTGTTCATGTTTCACAATTTCCATTTTTTTGCTGAGACCTTCTGATTTTTGTACCTTGTGAGGGAATGCTTCATGGATCACCACAGGTTTTCACGACAGCCACACAAGAGCCCTCATCAGCAGACACGTCGGTCACCTGCCTTTCCTCACTGGGCTGTAAACTCTCTGGCTGTGGGTGTGGCAGGGGACTTCCCGTTGAGCCCTGCTCCCTTGGGAGGTCAGGGGACTCTGGAGCCTGCAGGAATCTTCCATCAGCGTGCAGCTCCCAGCCCGCCTGAATCATCAGAGCCTCGTGGCACCGTTGCAGTCTGCACACAGCCCCTGACACAACTGCCAGAGGGGAGGGGGCTCTCCAGGCAGGGCTGCTGGGAGCCTCTAATGTAGGGGAGGGGGCTCCCTGGCTGGACCTTGGGTCAGGAAGCCCTAAAAGTTGCTCCCTGTTGCGTCATGTCTCAGGGGGAGGGGACAAGGCCTTCGGAGCCAGGCCACCTGCCCTGGGTGGCCCCCCTGAGCGTGTGTCCCCATGGAGAGGGGAGGGCATCCCAGCCAGGATACTTTGCTGGCTGAGTCCCTCCTGCCCACCCCTTGCTCCCCTGTGGGAGAAGGAGTCTCAGGATTGTGGGGACGCCCCTCCATCCACGGCCAAGTCCCATCTCTGAACAGAGGCGCCCTCTCCCTGTGGCCAGTGATGCTTGGAATGTTTCCCATGGGCACCCCACCCAGTGGGAGAGGGGAGTGGGCTTCTCCGGGCTGCCCTCTGCTGCTGGCTGGGGGGACTCGCAGGAGGGCCCCCAGTTCTGTTGGGTGCAGGGAGCACAACGCACTGCTCCTACATCACACCCCACGGTGGTGCCCACGCCGCCTTTCAGGCTTGGTTGTCTGTTCCCTCTCGTCCATGGTTTACAGTTGTGCTTCACGGAGGAATGCGCAGAAGTGGACCCACATCTTGTCCAGGCTGGAAGGCCCCAGAACACAGTTTTGTGTTCCAGAATTTTACCATGGGACACAAAAATAAAAAGCTTCACTCTAACTCAGCGCCGGAACTAGCAACACGTTTAGGCAACAGGACCTATTCACTCCCCCTGCTCTCATCAAGTCTTTCCAAGAACCGAGTATGCGCCCCTCTCTAGCCTGGGCTGTGTGTGTAGAGCCACAGACCAGACAGTTTCACCCTGTGGGGCTTGAATTGAAGTGGAGAAGCCAGCCGACATGCACGTGTCAGATGTATGGAAAGGAAGAGGGACACATCACTGCTCATTCTTACAAAAATAAAGTAATTTAATTTTTTTTAATGTTTTATTTATTTTTGAAACAGAGAGAGACAGCATGAGCAGGGAAGAGTCAGAGAGAGAGGGAGACACAGAATCCAAAGACAGCCTCCAGGCTCTGGGCTGTCAGCACAGAGCCCGACAGTGGGCTTGAACCCACGAACTGTGAAATCATGACCTGAGCCAAAGTCAGATGCTCAACCGACTGAGCCCCCCAGGTGCCCCAAAAATAAAGTAATTTAACAGGCACCTGGGGGGTTCAATCTGTTGAGCATCCGACTCTTGATTTCAGCTCAGGTCATGAACCCAATGTCGTGAGATGGAGCCCCACATCGGGCTCTGTGCTGGTCATGGAGTCTGTTTAGAATTCAGGATTGTGGGGACCCCTCCCTCCATTCACAGCCAAGTCAGGATTAAATTAAAAATTAATTAATCAAAAATAAAAGAAAATAAAGCAGTTGAAGAAGCTGCTGGGGGGGGGCACTTGGGGTAAGAATGTCCCATCGAGCTGCCTGTCTCCTGGCAGAATCAGTGGGGATGCTACTTCCCCTCCATGACTGGAGAAGTGTGGTCTCCTTTGCAGTTGTAGTGTGAGAGAAAGAACAGATCTAAGGGGCTACGGTCTAAGTCTGAATGTCTGAGCCCGGCTCTGTCACCTCATGGCTATGTCACTTGGGGCAAGTCACCTCTTCTTCTGGAATCTTGGCTTTCTCTGTCATCCGGGATCACCGTGAAACATGGTATGAATACATCCATAAGTTCTATCGCATGAGATGCAGATTTTACTCATCTGAAGCATAACCGTTATGAGACACAGATGTGGGGTAGGAACTGTTTAATTTAATGCTCTATGATTTGGGGGCACCTGGGTGGCTTAGTCGGTTAAGCTTCCGACTTCAGCTCAGGTCATGATCTCACGGTTTGTGAGTTCGAGCCCCACATCGGGCTGTGCTGACAGCTTGGAACCTGGAGCTGCTTCAGAATCTGTGTCTCCTTCTCTCCACCCCTCTCAAAAATTAAAAAATAAACACTTAATAAATAAATAAAACATTAAAAAAAAACACTATGATTTGATCTGTCACATTCAACCGTCATCTTTTCATTACTCCAAAGGCCAGGCTGGAGTTTAAATTGAAAAAAAAAAAAAGCTGACTGGCTTTTGTGAATTGCTCACATGTACGTTAGTTCGAACACTGCAGTACAGCCAGAGAAAGTATACAGGATGAATAATGTCAGGAAAGAGCCCAGTGATGAGGCGGTGGGACGGACCCTGTGTGCAGAGCACCTGCAGGTGTGGACGCAAGAGCAGGGGTGGAGGAAGGGAAGAGAGGGCTCCTGGTGTGACTTGGGGGCGGGGGGAGGCCTGGGCAGGGACGCCGGCCTCAGGGAGGCCACAGTGGGCAGAGGAGTGGAGTGGACTGAGCCGCGCACGCCCCATTATCACAGCTCCACAGAGAACCATGCCTGGGGGCCAGGATGCGGGCGGAGAAAGGCAGTACCTCAAATCGCATCTGTGAGGCCCCAAGGGCTGCACTACCTCGAAAGTAAGCACAAATAAAGCCATCTGGGAAGTGGACACGAAGCAAGACGCAGCGGTCACCACCATAAGACAGGGACCCAGCAGGGCTCCACCTGAGAGCGTCAGGCCACTCGGCCTCCTGCACACCTGCCCTCCCCCCAGGGCGTGGCTGGGACTCCTGGGATGAGGCCACCCAGGCTCCACACTCCCATGCTCCATCCCGGGAACTCAGCCTGGCCCTATGTCCCCGCTATGGCCCCCTTGACCAATCTGGACAAAGTGTTTGCCAACCAGAGCTGACCCATCTCAGTGCAGGCCTCCCTCCTCTGCAGGCCCCCACCATGAGCACTGTGATGAGGACCGGCCCCTCCTGCGCCTGCGGGAAATGACTGACCTCAGGGAGGCCACCGTCTGGTCCTTGCTCATGGTCCCCCTTCCGCCCCCGGCCTTGGACTGGAGCCGCCTGCCTGAATGGAAGGCCCTTCTCCCACTTCAGTACAGACACTGAGTCGAGACCTGATTTTTATGCCCAGCCAGGACACCTTGGGGTCTGCGTCGGACCTGGAGACGCTTCACCCAGGAACACACATTGAGCAGATCAAGGAACCTGAAGGTGGGGATTCATCTGGAAGCTGTTGTCAGTGGTTGGCAAGAATGTTCCAGAGACTGGTCAGGGAGCCACAAACACAGAGCACGGCAGTGGCACAGAACCAGAACACCAGTCTTCCCCCAAAAGTAAAAACGGGTAAGAATCCACCGAATGTCTGAAAATCTGTTAAATGTTTGAGTCCATGGAATCTCTGGAACACTCAACAGCACATCTCATGATGTTATAGGAACGGGGACGGGAACTGGGGAGTTCATTCACTGGCGAATGTTTGAAGCAGTCCGCCTGAGAGTGAACATGAAAACAAACACAAGATCGCAGATAAGGGCGCCTGGCTGCCTCGGTGGGAGGGGTGAGAAGCTCTTGATCTCGGGGTCATGAGTTCAAGCCCCATGTTGGGTGTAGAGATGACATAAAAATAAAAATCTTCAGGGGGTGCCCAGTTGGCTCTGCTAAACATTTGACTCTTGATTTTGACTTCCGTCACGGTGTCGTGGTTCATGAGTTCTAGCCCTGCATTGGGCTCTGTGCCGACAACATGGATTGTCTCTCTCTCTCTCTCTCCCTCTCTCTTTGCCTCTCCTCTGCTCTCTCTCTCACTCAAACTAAATACATCAACTTTAAAAATACTAAAAAATAACATAAATAAAAATCATCAGAAAAAGAGATGTCTGCAAATAAAGGGAGTAATTCAATACCACAATTACAAAGATTGCTATCCACTTAATTGTAAGCTAGGTATACTTATAAATAATAGGAATTTTTTAAAATGTTGTTAATGTTTTATTTATTTTTGAGAGATAAAGAGACAGCATGAGCAGGGGAGGGTCGGAGAGAGAGACACACAGAATCCCGAGACAGGCGCCAGGCTCTGAGCTGTCAGCACAGAGCCTGACTCGGGACTCGAACTAACAAATGCTGAGATCATGACCTGAGCTGAAGTCAGACGTTTAAGCGACTGAGCCACCCAGGCGCCCCTTAATAAGAATATTTTTTAAACTATCACAAAATAAAGGAGGAAGGATTTTTTAAACTTTTTTTTTTAACAAGACCAATAATGAAATGATAAGAATCAAACACAAGACATGCTTTTGAGCAAGTCCTATAGGAAAGATCAGAGCTCTTAAAAAAGACCTTATGGAGAGGAGTGGATTTCACCCCGTATTTGCACACTGCCCTGCAAGAGACACCCTAATTCCTCACTGTGTTTCCTTTCATTTGGAATAAAAAAGAGGAAAGAAACCCCACAATTTGCAAAATTCCACTCCTATCATTTTTTATTTCTGGAATCTTAAATAAAATCTAAACTTTGTGGGTCTAGTTCTTTATTTTTGGCCCAAGCAGTTTGTACCTAAGACAAGAGCTTTAGAAAACAAATGAAAAAGATCAACAGGTTTACAGTTTCTCTTAAATAAATATGCCCATTCCAGGGTAAACAAATATCTGAGCTTTCATTTTCCATATGCATTAAAAAAATCTTGGGCTAAAAATAAAGTCAGGTTTGCTATAACATCAGAATTCAGAAAAGAAGGTTCCTGGAGGATTTTAAACCTTTTCTGATGCACCTTTTCTAGAACATTCCCATGGGAGAGCAATGCTTTCCAGGCCCATCTTCCTGACACCCCAGGACTGAGGAGGGTTCCAAATGTGTCACAGTTATTCACTTGGGCTCATGGCTTGGCACTCAACGTAGACCAAGGTGACAAGCACCGTACCGGATACTTATGTTGTAGCAGAATTGAGGGTTTTCTGCAAAATGAAGGGTGCCTTCAAGCACATTCTAAGCCCCAGATCTCAGGATTGGTCTTCGGAGGGTGAAAACTCACCCTGCACCCTTAGCTGTATGGGGGAGCTCCACAGGGGTGATGACCTGGGCTGTGGTTCTGACACTCGGGGTGCTGCCGTGGACACCACAGGACCCTTGCACAGACAGGAAACTGAGAGAAGATGAGTGAGAGGCCCAAACCCCCAGGCTCCTGTGGGGTTGATCCAAGATTCAAACTCTGGCGACACGGCTGCAGTGACGATGTTGTCACCCACTATGAGGCAGAGTCACCACGTCCTGAGAGAGGAAGTGCCAGCCTCGAGTCGTTCCCACATGCCCTGCGTGAGAAATCAGAGGCCCCCAGGCCTCCATCAGGTGCCCAGACCGTCTACTCTTTCCATCTTGAGATGGGCTAAGAGATAGGTGATTTTGTGGTTACGGCTGGCAGCCAAATTCCAAGCAGGCGGGTCTGAGGCCATCCCCCTGTCTCTGCGCCTTCTTCGCCCACTGGTCACTGGAGTAGCACCCCCAAAGAGCAAACAGCTAAGCAAGTGAGCTATTTGTTAAATATTAGGATGCTCATCCAGAAGCAAATGTTCTGAACTTTGTTAACTTTCCACATAGAATAAATGAGCCCAGAAAAAATTAACATGGCAAAAAGACCTCGATATCAGAAACTTAAAAAAA
>NC_043701.1:101483425-101484861 GCF_006229205.1 Suricata suricatta | reverse complement strand
TCTCTCTCTCTCACTCTCTCTCTCTATCAAAAATAAATACACCTTAAAAATTTAATGAAAAAAAGAAATGTTATATGCCTTCTTTTCTCCTAGATTTTCTGTGAAACAAGGAAACCCAAATTAGACATAATTCTCCTTTCCAAACAGAACTGGAAATGGGTTCGTCTCCCCGGAAATGAGCCAAATAGCAGAGCAGAGGCCTTGGGCACCCCTACAAGTCCCCCCCCCCAACTACAAATTCCACGTCCGAATGCGTTCCCAACAAGCCCTTGGACCAGCCAGTTCTCCTGCTCATGCCGCACAACGCTGACACCACAGTGGGGTTTACATGGCGTGTGCACCCCGTATCCAGGACACAAGTAAGAAAATAACAAGCAGTGCCCCACACAGCTCCTGAATGCCTACGAATTACAGGAACTTCCCAGGAAAGAAACAATACCATTACGCTTTGTGAAACATCCCTGAAAGTCGGCTGCCCTGTTTTGGCTGGTGAGTAAATGTGGCCATTTGTTGACACAAATTCCCAGGGACTAAGTCTTGTCTCAGGGGAGCGGGGCCACCGTCCACAATGCTGACAGTGGGAAGATGCAGGGGACCCTGCTCCCACATGTGAGGTCTGCTGCAGGGCCCTGGGAGTGGCCTTCCCCAGGGCGAGGCCACAGGTGCCCCTCAGCCTCCGGGGCCACCGTGGACCAGGACAGGGTGACCCCTGGGAACAGCACCCCCAAAGCGTCCGCCCTGCTTGCCTCCCAGCTAGCCTTTCTGCGCATAGGGTCAGCCCCAAAGGCTTCCTTTCACACCATTTTAACAAGTACCCCCGGAGTCTGCTCCCTTCATCCAACACTGGGCATCGCAGGAGGGTCTGCTGAGCAACACATACCCTGTCCTCATGAAGAAGCAGGTGGAGGGCACCTGGGGGCTCAGACAGTGGAGCGACCCACTTCGGCTCAGGTCATGATCTCACAGTTCGTGGGTTCGAGCCCCACGTGAGCCCCACGTGCTGACAGCTCAGAGCCTGCTTACGATTTTCTCTCTTCCCACCTCCCCCACCATCTCCCCCTCTCCCATTCAAGCTTGCTCTCTCTCTCTCAAAACTATATTAAAAACTTAAAAATGGAGCAGGGGCCCTCCAGCGGTCACTTGGCTCAGGCGGCTGGGGAGACTGGGGCCCCAGATGCTCTGACGGCGAGTTTGGTGTGGTCAGGCTCCCAGCGATGCGGCCTCTCTATCCCCGGGACAGAGACAGAGCACGCCCACGCTCCCAGCAGCGACACTCATGACAGCCAAAAGTGGAAGCCACTCAAATGCCCCCCGACAGGCGAACCGGCAAAGAAACGTGGCCGTGCACGCCTGCATGGAGGCGGAACGCGGCTTGGCCGTGAACAAGCACAGCCTGCCGCTTGCGCACGGCGGACGCGCCCGAGGGCTGCCTGCTG
>NC_043701.1:101478149-101483325 GCF_006229205.1 Suricata suricatta | reverse complement strand
GGGGCTGACACTTGCGTGCTGAATTCTGCCCTGAATGTCTTTCATGTCAAGCATGAGATGGCCCTGAGCACTCTGAGTTTCGAGGCCAGAGCTGGAGGAGGAGAGCCTAGCCTTCTGCTCTGAGCGCCTCTGCGCCAGGAGGCCGCCCCGTCACCACCACAGCTGCCCCTTCCCAGCCTGAAGAGGCGCCCGCAGTCAGGAGCCATACATGCCGGCTCCAGACCAAACAGATTAAGAAGAATATAAGCAAAGTTGTGGGATGGCCCCTGGAGCTCGGGAAAGGGCACACCGCGCCAGACAAGCGGACAGCCGCCCCTGTGTTTACGTGGGGTCACAGGCTTGGCCGCACCGGCGAGGCAGGCAAGCCTGGGAACTCCCCCCGTCCTGTCCCCTGCTTCCCCAGGGCCCTCTGTGCTCTCTGGTCCACCATGTGGGGGAAGGGCAGTCTCCCAGCAGAGTTAAACAGGAGATACCACTGTGTGGCTAAGATCAGGTAGGGTCTCTAGAGATCTCACAAGGATGGGCCATGCCAACGCGTGTGATGACATCACGGTCACGTACATCCCCAACGTGGGGTTCCTGAGTTCCTGCAGGCTGGAGTGCGTGTGCCTGCTCCTGAAGGAGGTCTCATCACCACCGTGGCAGGGACATGACACGCGTGGGCAGCAAAGCCATGTTTTAGGGAGGTGGACATATTCAGGACATGGGGAGGGCTCCCAAACCAGACTCATGGATGGAGTTCAAAGAGCAGTAGGAACAGAGAAGTGACGGAAGAGGGGGAGGAGACAAGGGAGGCTGCACGTGCAAAGGCACTGGGGTCTGAGACAAGAGCAGGTGAGGTCCTGGAAGTTCCGATCCCCAGTTGTGCATGGGGTGCAGGTGCATTCGGGGATGACTTCCATCCTGGGAAGCCTTGTGAAGTATTAGATATCGTGCCAGAGAGCTCTCTCTTTACCCTGAGGGTCATGGGGGATTGAGCCCACAGCAGCTGCAGAATCTGGAATAAGCCAGCACTTTTGAAGATGTGTGTTCTGTGAAGGAGAATTGTGGGTCAAGAAAGGAGGCATGCTTGGGCGGGGTGTGGAGGACAGAAAATGGGGGAGTGACAATCTGAGGGACACTGACAGTGTCGAGCCAGTGAATCCCATGGGGACTGACTGGGGCAGGGAAAGATCCCGGTCAGGTCTCCGGCCGAGGGTCTCGGCACAGAGACGCTCTTGGAAAGCAAAAATGGTGCTCAACTCCCAGCTGGAACTCAGGATTGGGCACAAGGGTCAAGGATACCCCAGCGTCAGGGAACACAGAGGGTCAAGAAGGTGGGGAAAGCAGGTAACATTTGGACACAGGAGGCTTGAAGGTGCGTCTGGCAGGAAGATGTGTCCATCTCTTCTTCGGAGATCTGGAATGGTGAATCATCACTGTGAGCTGGTGTTTGGAGGCCAGACTGGAGGGGCGTGACATGAGGGAGGTACCCCAGTCTGGGGTTCCGGAGCCTGAGAAGCAGGAGAAATCTGAGGGGGCCCCTCTCGAAGGCTGAGCATAGGGGCCAGTTAGGTTTTCTTGAGTCCCCACAAAAGGAAAGGGCTCAGGCTTCCCAAGCATGAATGGAATTTGATGCAAGATGTGGGGCGGCTCCAAGGTTGGGAGCTGGCTGCGAGGGCGGAGGCCATGTAATTCTGAGCAAGGGCTGCCACGGGGCCAGGGTGTGGCAGGGAAGGTGCCACAGAGACAGAGGCTGGAGACAGGGGGCGTGGGTTCACACGGAGCCTGTCCACTGCGGAGAGGAGTCCCCCAGCCTGAACGTGATTGCAGTGGGTGGGGGGTAACATTTATGAAGGGTGGTGATTTTGAGGATGTGCCTGTTTTGAGGGGAGGCACCAGACGCAAGCATGTGACTTTAGGACTTGGGGGCCTGGGGGTGGGGTTGACGTCCCGGAGATGGGGCGTGTGAGAGTGCCAGCCTGCCCGACAGAGGATGTCCAGTCCTCTGAGCAGAGACATGCCGGGCACAGATGTCCTCAGAAGAAATCCTCTCCTTCCCGTCTCCGTGTCCCCACCCCCTGCTCTTCTCTCCAAAATGTTCAACTCAGCGTAATCTCACAGTAAGATTAAGAAATGCCCCCAACGTCCACAGGGCTGGCAATGACCAAGGTCAGAGATTCGCCCGGATGACCTCTGGCTTCAAACCCATGAGCTTCCAGAAGCCGAGCCAGCGTGAGGATAGTGCGTGCACATGCGCATGTGTGTGTGAGCCTGTGTGTTTGTGTGCACCTGCGTGTGCGCACCTGTTTGTGTGAGCCTGTGTTAGATACTGTATCAACAATTCATGAGAATTTATTCATTTATTTGTCTAAAAATGTATTTATTTTGAGAGATTGGGCATGTGTGGGAGGGACAGAGAGAGAATCCCAAGCAGGTTCTGCTCAGCCAGCGCAGAGCCTGACCTGGGGCTGGATCTCACAAACCATGAGAACATGACCTGAGTTGAAATGAAGAGTCAGACACTTAACTGACTGAGCCGCCCAGGCTGTCAGAGAGAATTTCTTTTCACAGGGCTTACATTTTTCCAATTTTTCTTTGAATCCATTTTTGTGTTTATGTGCAAATAAGGTTTCTAAACCTGAGCTCTGACCAGACCCATCCTTGGCCTAAGCATCCCAGACCAGCTCCTACTGGCTGAGGAGTCAAGCATTAATGATGTCATGTGGCCCCCAGGCCCTTTGCAATCTCGTCCATTCCCTACCTTCTCTCAGTTTTTCTTTCTTTCTTTCTTTCTCTCTTTCTCTCTTTCTTTTTCTTTCTTTTTTCTTTAAGAGCTTATTTATTTTGAGAGACAGAGAGAGTAGAGGAGGGGCAGAGAGAGAGAGGGAGACACAGAATCCCAAGCAGGTTCTGAGCAGTCAGCGCAGAGCCTGACATGGGGCTTGAACCCATGAACCGTGAGATCATGACCTGAGCTGAAATCAAGAGTGAGGCCCCAAATGCCCCGTGGGCTTGGCACCTCTTGGCGGCAACTTCTATGAAAATTCAGTTGGGGCCTCGGGGCTGTTGGGCACTGTGTGTGTTTCAGCTCACGGAGGCCTGCCCAGCACAGAGCAAGCACTAGAAACGTGTGCAGAGGGCACCATTACTGTGGGTAGCGCCTGCCAGACGGCAAATCCTCAGTACGTTTGTGGAAAGACTGGATTCTGCCGTTCGAAGCATGTGATTACAGAATACCTTTAAATTTCTCAGATCTGCTTTAGTGAGCCACCAGAGCGCCCTGATGGCTTAGTCAGGGTGGATGGGGAAGGAAAGCACATTCAGGGGTGTCTTTGGAAAGCCGGCCCTCTGTCGCTCCCTCCCCATGGCAGGCCTTTCACGCCACCCCGCACGCGGATTCTAGGAGCAGACATGGAAAATGCTGCAATCAGCCGTGAGCGGGGGCCAGGGATCCCCAAGGGAAACGCTGGGGTGCACACGGTACTGCTGTCTTTGCAGACGTCCATCCATCTGGGTACCCGTGTGGCAGTCGCGGGCTGGGGATCCCAGGGGAGCGGCCTGGGTGCTGGGAGATAAGGGCAGTGGCCTAACACAAATCATGCCTTCAACCCTTGTTATTTAGAGGTTTCTTCCATGGTCCAAATATTTGCTTTTCCTGCAAATGCCTTCCAAGAGAGTTTATCTTGAGCTGGAGGGGCCTGGAGTTCCAAGTTGCATGAAGATCAGGGTCACACAGAGTCACCTCCTGCTTTTCTCAGAGGATGGGTTTCAAGCAGCAGCAGAGATGTCGCCTCAGGAGGCCTCAGGGGGAGCGGGGGGGGGGGTGGGGCGGCGGAGGTGGCCGCTGGCGAGCCCCTCCCCAGCTCAGGCCTCCGGCTGCTGGGGCCCTTGAGTGCCAGAACCCCAGAAGGCAAACCCCCGCATCACATCAGCTTGTAACTCACCCCCTGAAGGACCTCGTGAAGTGGGTTGCAATAGCACGCTGGGTTTCCAGGGAGGGGAGGGGTCAACGCACGTCAGAGGTGAGTGCTTCCAAATCAGCCAGGTTCACATGGGCATGTGATTTGGAAGCCACACCCACTGGGGGATGGGGGATGGGGGAGGGAATCAAAGAGAAATCATTCCATCTTCTCAGACTTAATTTTTAATGAAAGCAAAAAGGCCATAAAATGCCTGAATATCTGGTCTGTGTCCCTTTGGAAGTGTAACTGCATCCCTTGTAAGGATTGTGTCACCTACCAATCACCCAGGCCTTTCAGGTTCGCAAATGAACTTGAACGTTGCCTTTGATCTCTCCTACCATGTGGTCCCTGTTATTCCTCTGCTCACAGGATGGGAGCCACTAGGTTCCGTTCAAATGCACTCATCAAGCCTGTTTATGTCCTTAAAAGATCATAAATCAGGAGCCGTCTTGCCCCAAAGTTCAGTCCCTTCCTTTTCCGGGAGGTTGGTGGACAACCTGCCATTGGGTGACTCCCTCTGGCGTGGGTTTTTCTTCTTGCAGGAGGGAGCCCAAGGCCAGTGCCTTCCTCTTCAGAGTCTGGGGGCTTGAAGGCCTTTCCCTGGAGCCGCCTGGGGTGGCCTTCCGTCCATGGAGTGTGGGGAGGGATGCAGGGCCTGGCTCAGCACATTCAGCTTCTGCGGCCCTGCCCTTGCTGAGGACCGTTTGTCCACCCTCCTTCCTGCCAGCGTCCGCCACGTGCCTGGGGCAGCCCCGACGCCCGTCTGCAGCAAGCCAGGGAGAGGAGCTAATTCTCAGGTCGTGAGGCGCCTTCACTCCATGGCCGTCACAGAACTGGAAAGAAAATGTAAGGTTTCAGTTTGACAATTCGAGGTAGAAAGATTGTGTGTCTTTGCCCATGCCTTAAGCTAAGTTTTTTTTTTAATTTTTAAAGTTTATTTATTTATTTTGAGAGACAGAGAGAGCAAGCAGGGGAGGGGCAGAGAGAGAGAGAGAGGGAGAGGGTCCCTAAGCAGATTCGGTGTTGTCAGACCAGAGCCCAATGTGGGGCTCGAACTCATGAAGTGCAAGATCATAACCTGAGCTTAAACTATGAGTTGGACGCTTAACCGACTGAGCCCCCTGAGCACCCCTTCTAAGTTTTAAAGCCTGTGATGCCTCACATCAAACATTCAGTTTTAGTGTGAAAGACCAGACAAGTAGGAAGTTCATGGCTCTGACGCCTGACTGACC
>NC_043701.1:101468196-101478049 GCF_006229205.1 Suricata suricatta | reverse complement strand
GCTTTACGGAGAGGACGCTCAAAGCCTTGCTCAGAAGGAAATTTGTTCTACTGAAGAAGTTTCAGATGTGGAAAGTCATCAGGTGTTGAAGGATTTGAGGACAGGGTAAATGGTGCCAGACCACACACTGTGATGGTAAACTGCCATCTGCTCTTGAAAATGGGCCCCTCCTTGCTGACCCCCTCCTCCCAGTTCACGATGGTGGGTGTGGCCCCGCCACAATTCGGGACGTCTGTCAAGTTGGCTCCCTTTGAATCAGTACGGTTCTCTCTGCCACAGCCCAATTCCCCACCATCCAGCCTCATCTCCTTGTGCCCTCGTCCCCAGGGGCTCCCCGGAAAGAGTGGCAGCTTGAACCAGAACACCTGATCAGAGTTGTCACTGGATGATGAAGTCAAGAGGCTCTGAGCTGACAGAAGTTCTGATGTCTGGTCCCAGCCTGGCTTTTGAGGGCCTGTGGGTGTATGTGTGCGTGTGCATAAGAGCACCCAAGTGTGATTGTGAGGATATGTGTGTGAGTGTGTTGGTGTGAATTTAAGTTTGTGTGAGAGCATCTGGGTGTATATGTGTGCATGGATAGGTGTGAGTGTATTGTATGTGAGCGTGTGAGTGTATTTCGTGAGAGGGTTGTGTGAATGTGTACATGTGAATGTATATGTGTGCACGTGTGAGCATGCACACATGAATGTAGTGTGTAAGCATGTGAGTGCATTGTGTGCATTGTGTGTGAGGGTGTGAGTGTATTGTGTACATGTGCATATGTGTGTGTGCGTGTGAATGTATTGTGGGGGGTGTGAATGTGTGCATGTGAGTGTATACGTGTGAGTGTGCACGTGTGGATGTGGTGTGCAATCATGTGAGTATGTAAGGGCATTGTGTGTGAGGGTGTGGGTGTATTGTGTACATGTGAATGTATGTGTGTGCATGTGAGTGTATAGGTGTGTCAGTGTAAATTGTGAGTGTGTGAGTGTATTATGTGTGAGGGTGTGCATGTGAATGTAGTGTTCGAGCATGTGAGTATATGTGTGTGCATTGCGTGTGAGTGAGGGTGCATGTGTGAGAAAGTCTACATTTGTGTGGTGGTGTCTGTGTGTGTGAGTGTGTTGTGTGTGAGCACACGCCGTCTGCACACCCAAGTTGCCCCCAGCATGTGAGAAATTACATCAGCAATTGGGGGCCTTCCCACTGCTTACCAGGGGCATCCTTCTGTCTGTCCGTCTGTCACGTCTCTCGGCACATCCCTCCTGCATGAGGTCTCGCCCCCCCTCCCAGCCCCGTCTGCAGGACTGAGAGTCACTCTGCCTCACCAGCCAGAGGCACAGCACACACCGTGTAGGACATATGCAGACACGTGTGAGCACTCCCTGGGCAGCCCCACGTCAGGACATCACTAACTAATTCATTAATTAGCTGATTAACTAAACTAGCTGACGTCATTCACCCTCTGGGGCACGCATGCCTACACATGGTTTGCCCTCGGGATCCTGGGCCCAAAGTGTCAACCACCACTCGCTCATTCCAACGACCCTGGTGTCCCCTGTTCCCTGGTGTCAGTCACCTGCTCTCTCATCAGGAGTCAATGGACTCCATTTTTCAGAGAGAAAACCATGATGTCTTTAGAAATCATCCCAGTCTGCCCCCTTTACTTCAGGGGACCCCCAAGGGCAACCATGAAGCCCCAGAAACCTGAGGGAGTCTAAGCCAATGGTGATTGGACTATAAGGGGCAAACACGGGCAAGGGTGCCCAGTGTCTCCCCCAGCCCCACAGGGTCACCTTGTGCCTGCCCCTCCTCCCGGACAGGCATAGCGGGGAAACTCTTTAATATCCAGGGGAGGGAATTCGGGACCAAACGCTGGGTCTGCCGTGGAGCAGATTGCATCACAGGACGCCAGGATGTGGTGATTTCTCACTTCTGTGCCCTCAGATCGAGTCTAGGGTTGAGCGGGACCACAGAGAGCCCTAGCAGGGGGGTCAGAAATCCAGGTGTTACAAACCCCTCCCCCCACTAAAAATGTGCCCACAAAAAAGTCGTGATTTCTCTGGCCCTGGTGAGACGTAAAGGTCAATGATGCTTCGGATCACGTAGGGCCATGACCCCCGGGATTGTGCAGGTAACTGGTCATGCAGGTCATTGTCCAGTGACCAGCCTCAGGTCTACCTCATTGAAGAGAGGACACAGTCCCTAAATGAGAAATCCATCGATCACAAACCAAGGTCAAAATTGCCACAATGTTTATGCATTTACATCATGCTTCAGAGAATAAAACAAGGCCACTAAGCATGAGGAAGGTGACCGAGGCCCTGTGGTGGAACAGAGACCTGAAGCTCGAGCCCTGCGGCCCACACAGGGAGCAGGAGCTCTGAGCCTGGACTAGAAAAGCCTGTTTCTGGCGGGGTCTCAGGGACACTGGGAAGTGTGTCTGGCACTCTGGCAAAATGCTGACTTTCGCCAGAAAGTATGTACACTCCACGGGACTTCACGAGGGCGGACTCCAGAGGGCTCAGTGATCCCAGAGCTGGGTCTGGGCAGGATAAGAGATGTAATAGCTCAGTTAAGATGCCAACCGGTTAAAATGGGCAAAACCCTTCCCACTGGACCCCATCTCTCTCTCTCTCTCTCTCTCTCTCTCTCTCTCTCTCTCTCTATCTCACAGACAGACAGACAGACAGACACACACACACACACACACACACACACACACACCTCTGGACTTTTCTAGAAGGAGTACTTCCCAGTTTCGCTACATTAACTTCGTCTTGCAGGAAGCATCTCAATAGAGACATGTTGATTTTTTTTTAGTTAAGACAAATAATGCTTCAATTGTCCTCATCTGAGCACCCTGGCGATGTTGACATTCGTCACACGAGTTGCATATGTCAGCTACTCAAACACAGAATCCTTAGAGCCTCAGATTTGCATTCTGGGCCCCAGTTGACCAAACGGTCCCCACCGGCCACACGCAACCACTGGGGAAATGATCTCCATGCCCGTGAGGCAACTGGTGATTGAATGGCTGGGATCAGCCACCATGAGCCCAAAATACATCCAATCCTGCCACTGGGCCAATGCTTTAGGGACAGGAGCATGGCTGAGCTCTTAAAACTTTCTAAACTTAAAATATTTTGCTTTTGGGTTTTTCCCTGAACATCTGCTATTGTTCATCTCCCATCAAAATGGACATTTGTGGACAGTGCGTTGCCTCTAAAATCCCTCCATCTTCTTTTTGTTTCTTTTCTTTTGGTGGTTATGAAGACCAAAAGAATTGAACAGAAAGGGTGAGACAGGAAAATCAGAACAATCTGAGAAACAGGGGGACGTAAGACCTTCGATGGGAATGAGAAGAGGCTGCAAGTGTACATATAGATGTAGATGCATATATTTACACACAGTAGATAGAGATGCAGATAAATGATAGATATGTAGATAGAGAAATAGACAATAGATAGATACATGGATAGATAAATAGATTATAGATAGAATAGATAAATGATAGATACATAGATTATAGATAGATATACAGATATGTAGATAATTAGATATATACATGCATATATGTATATTTGTTATGGCATCATTTATAGTAGCAAAAACCCACATATAACTAAAATGCCCCAAAAGAGAAGTAACCCATTAAAATATTTCCAGCTTTTTGGCATTTCTGTCCATCCTGTGCTGTGCAGCGCAGATCCAAACACTTGGTGACTGAGGATCCAGAACCCTGGAGACAAGTTGGACGCTTTTTCTCCCAAAACTCCCAGAACACACTCATGCATTTCTCAGTGAACTTGCCACGTTCTCCCAAAATAACATTTGGCTTTTCCCCTATGGAACCGGGAGCTTTTTGGAGCAGGAACCAAGTCAGTTCAGCAAACCCGTGCCTGCATGCCTGACGGGAACACCTCTTAGAACTCAGAAATGCAGTTACAATTTGCAGAACACACGGGAAACATTAAAATCATCTATCTTTACATGTTCCCATGCAAACCCACCAAAAAAGGTGTAAAGACTCTAGCATCGAAAGAGTTAAGTGACTGTGGAAAGGCAGAGCCAGGGAGGCAATAAAAGTCACCTATGTAATCCCCACACTTGACAAACACAGAAATCCAGAAAGCAAGGGTCTGGGGAGCTGGGACTCACACAGCAAACAGCTGAGCTTCTGAGCCACACATGCCCCCTCCCACTGTTCCAGCCTTTTCCCATGCCAGGGAAAGAGACACCACTTGGGAACCGAGCCGAGAGCTGCGAGTTACCCCAGAGACATTGTGGGAGAGCCCTGCTCTGTGCCACGGGGTGGCCAGCTGCTGTGGCACCAGCAACCCCGGTGGGAGGGGACAGCCTGCCTGCGGCGTCCCCAGGATGACCACCTGCACCTGTGCGCTCCTCTAGGTCACCTGCCATTCAAGGGCAGCTGTGTTCAGGAGAGCGACATGAATGAGAAGAAAATACTCAGACACAGACGCCTCGCTCTGTGTGGGGAGCATGGCTTAGTCGCAGGAGCCTCCAGGCCCCACCAGCAGCTCCCAACACGCAGGACCGTGAGGATCAGCAAACCACGGTCTGCATCCCCCAGATTTCTCCCAAGAGGACTCTCTGAGCCAAACCAAGTTCTGAGGGAGGTATGGCAATGTGTGCACTGGAAGAGTCTTCCAGAAGACTCCTTTTGCACCTTGATTCCTCTGTTCTGGCCCCGGCATTGCTAATGTGGGTGTTTGCGCTAACACGAAGGACCAAACACTTCAAAGGGCTGTGAAATCAGTTCCAGAAACCTCACGTGGTTGCGTTTAAAAGGAGATCAAGTTTTCACTAGTATTTCAAGCTGTCTGGGGGGATTCCATTGCTCATCAGTCGTATATGTTCATGTTTCCATTTATATTTTTGTCACAGTTTGGTTCCTAAAACAAATGTTTCAATGTGTTTTGTGTAAAAGATGTTGACAACCACAGTATAATTTGATGTAATAATTAAAGGCAGGGCATAAAAATAGCGTCTCAAGATTATTTATAGAAAATGGAGATACACATGGCTTCCTTTGATGTCTTTTAACCCGCTCTCTTGAAAATGGGTTTTTTAAATTCAGCAACGAGCGATGTATACTTCGTTCCCCGGCGAAAGTAACTAAACATTCTAGAAGTGGAATCTCACGGCTGACAGGGTCCGGAGAAAAGACATCGCACACCCGCTGAGCGCATGGCAAAACAGACCGGCACACACGCACCAGCACTTTGTCAGGAAGTCTTGGGGCCGTGGCCACCGCGGGATCGGGCTTTACAGCTCCCAGAGCTCTCTCCCAAGAGCCAGGAAATGTGAGAGATGGATGGGCACGGACATGGTCCCCACAACCTCCCGTTCATGCAAAGAAACTGCAAACAACAGCTCACGGTTGCAAGAACTGAAGAAGCGCCCGGGGGCGCTCAGGCCCTTATGCGGCCTACTCTTGATTTCAGCTCTGGCCATGATCTCATGGTTTGTGGGTTCGAGCTGTGGTATTGCACAATTCCTGTTGAATTCCAAAAGTCAGACCTTGAAGACACTGCCAGACACTGACTCCGTGTCCTTGCCCTTCCCCCGTTCCCTCCCCGGATCAAATCAGTCCCCTCGTCTTCTGGTCCAACCTTCCAGGACTTTGTTTTTTCCCCAAAAACGGTCAGATGTGTGTGTGTTTTGTGAGTTCCCCTTCTTTCTTACCAGTAGCCTGCTGTATGTGTTCTTTGAGAGTGTGTGCCCGGCGGCCAGTGGCCCGACAGAAAGCACCCTGAGCTCTTCGTGCGCCTCCTTCTGTGACGAAGCTGCTCCTCTCTCCTTGTGTGTAAGTAATGTATGTTCTCATCACTGCTACACTCGGACATTTCGGGGATTTCCAATGTTTTGCAATGATAAATAATGCTACCCTGAATAATCGTGGGCACATGTGCTTTTGCATCAGTAGAGGTGTGTCTTCAGTGTACATTTCTGGAAGTGGGATTGCAGGTCCAACTAGGTATACACTTTGGGTATTGCCAAATTCGTGTCCTCGAGGGGTTCCTCCACCTAGATTTTCCACAGCACAGAAGAGCAGGGCCCGTTTGACCTGAGGCTCGCCAAGTGTATGGTCCATTAAATATATGTATATTTAATGTTTGTTTACTTTTTAGAGAGAGACAGAGACAGAGCACAAGCAGGGGAGGGGCAGAGAGAGAGGGAGACACAGAATCCGAAGCAGGCTTCAGGCTCTGAGCTGTCAGCACAGAGCACAACATGGGGCTCGAACCCACAAAACGTGAGATCATGACCTGAGCCGAAGTCGGATGCTTAACCGACTGAATCCCCCAGGTGCCCCCAGGTTTGGAAATCTTGCCTGTCTGTGTAACCACCAATCAGCATTGCTACAATTTGCATTCCTCTTACCAGGAGTAAAGCTTGCACATCGTTCGAAGTGTCTAAGAGCTATTTTTTATCTCTTATTTGTGTGTGAATCACCTGTTTGTATCCTCTCTGTAGCCATTTTACAGGGCTTTTCATTTTAAAATAATAATTCCAAATTATTCTGAATTTCTTGTACAAGTATATTTGTCCAAATGGATGTCCCAAAAGACAAAAGTTGATGAATTTGTGATTCTCAATCTGCCTTTTGGCTAAATTCAAGCGTTGAACTGATGGACATAGAAAAGAGCATCTGAACTGCGGTAAAGATTTAAATTCAAAAGAGACAACCGTGATCGTCTTTGCACGTGAGTTCCATGGTCCACAGCAGCCCAGGCGGCAGGGGGAGGCCCCGGTAAGCCCACAGCCCCTGGGACCCCACAGAGTAACGTCGTGTGTGTAATGCATGGGTCTTTAATCGAGGACAAGGTGAACCTGGCCAAAAATCGTGTTCTGGACTCCCCTTCACCGAATAATTGCCAGATTATCAAGGAATATTTCAACATACGAAAGTTGCTCCACAGGTTTTGAGTGTGTCTTCTATGTACTAAGGAGATTAGTTTAGTTCCCTCACCTGTGACATAGGCTCTATACTGACTCAGGATTATTCTTGGTGTTTTTTGCCAGGAACACATTTTTTTTTAAAGAAGTCAAACTCATCAGCCCTTCACAATTGCCTCTACATTAAGATACTGCCAGAAAGCCTTTCTTTACACCGAGGTTTTGAAGGCTTTCACACGGATTTTATTGCATATTTCCTATTTTACATTACTATCTCTAGCTCTTTGGGCTG
The DNA here is from genome assembly GCF_006229205.1 of Suricata suricatta. Taxonomy (NCBI): domain Eukaryota; kingdom Metazoa; phylum Chordata; class Mammalia; order Carnivora; family Herpestidae; genus Suricata; species Suricata suricatta. Next base: position 101,470,854 of record NC_043701.1, on the reverse strand, counting down.
TCTTGTATGAATGGAGTGTAGGATGGGTCTGATCCTGCCTTTTCTTAGCAGTTCCCCTTCGCCTGGCAGTGGGTACGCAGTACCCGCCCTTTCTGCCTGTCTCTGTGGACGGTCGCCGCCACGGCTCCGGCTCTTTCCGCTGGCCACCCCTGGTGCCCGGGACTAGCTCTGGAGCCATTTTCGGGGTGCCGGGCCCCCCACCCTTCTTCTTCCTCAGGTCTTTCCTAACTACCTTCTTGTGTTTACTTTTCATTATAAACTTTGGTGTCAACTTGCCAGGTCTAGAGAGAAACACTGGTTTGTATTTTCATTGGTTTTTCATTGACTTTATAAAGTAAGTGCAGAACGGTCATTTGTGTCGTGTTTAGACATCACGGGAAGCACAGCATGTCTGTATTTTTCAAGTGTCTACTTCTGTGTCTTCTGGGCCTTTACTTAGTATTTGTGTATTTTTTCTTTGCTTTATTCATAAGTATCTTCACCTGTTGCACAATTTGATAGAAATTACCTTGCTCAGTTTCTATTAGCAACTGGTGTTGACTTTTACCAAAGACATTTTCATCATCCAACGGGACAGTCACATGCCTCTTTTCCTTAGCCACATTTATAAGATACATAATACTAACATATTTCCTAATATTGAATCACCCTTGACTGAATCTCTAAAACCAGTTGGTCTCAGCATCTTCCTAATTATTTACTGATGCTGGAATTGGTTTGTTAAAATTTTTATCGAGGTTATTGCTTGATTATTTAAACTTAATATTGGTCTTCAAATTCCTTCTTTATGTTATTTTATCAGCTTTAAGTATTATTACTATTTTGCTTCATAAAAAGAACTAGAAGTTTCGATCTGGGCTTTAAAAGCTTCTTCAAATTCTTCTGGGAACCGATGGTGTCCTCCATAACTTTCTCCCGTTTTCCTGTGAAATGGGTCTGTTAATGAATTTGGTTCCTGTTTGCATGGATTTTGGTAAACTGTATTTTCTGGTAAGCGCTCTGGGCTCCAGCTGTAATTGTGTGGGCAGAAACCAGGGTGTCCCTCCTGGCTCTTAGCCTTCTGCACCTTCTCTCCCTCCTCCTCTGTCCCTCTGTCTGTCTCTCAGTCTGGCTCTCTGTCTGGCTCCCTATCTGTGTCTTAGTCTCTCCATGTCTCTCTTTCTCTCTGGTCTCTGTATCTGTTTATTCTCTTCTTGTCTCTCTGATTCTCTTTGTCTCCCTATGGCAATATCTCTGTCTTTCTGTCCCTATCTCTGTCTCTGTGTCTCTCTGTCTCTGATTCTTGATATCTCTGTCTCTGTCTCTCTTCTCTTTGTCTGTTTCTATCTCTCTGGTCCCTGTGCCTGTGTTGTCTCTGTGTTTCCCTTTGTCCCCCCATAACTGTATCTCTGTCTCTGTCTCTCTGCTTCTGTCTTGCCGTATCTTTATCTTTCTCAGTCTCTGTCTCTGTATCTCTGTCTCTGTTCATATCTCCATATCTGTATTTGTCTCTCTGCTTCTCTGTCTTTGATTCTTTATATCTCTGTCTCTGTCTCTTCCTTGTTGTCTGTTTCCATCTCTCTGTCTCTGTCTCTGTCTCTGTCTCTGGCCTGGTTGTGTGAGTCCCACCCACGGTGGGCCAGAGTCTCAGTCATCTCCACTCAAAACAGCGATTTACATCAACATTACAAGCAACCTCTCGGTCTGCCCAATTTTGTGACAATAAATGAAATGTTACAGCCATTCTTTTCCTGGAAATTCTCTTCCTGCCTGAGAAGAGACATATATTCGGGGGAACTGCATCTCATCATCTTCCCAAGTCTGGTCCCGGGATTTAGCTGATGCTCGTTAGAAGCGGTGAGACAGCAGCCTGCCGGGCTGCCCTGGCCTCGGAAAACCCCTAAAACTCCTTTAAAGAAACAAATTGCATTTTTAACCCCAAATCGAAAGGGACAAACACAAGTCTGGCATCAATCCACTCCGTGGCCCTAGAAGCCAATCAAGATTAGACATAACCCGTCCACACTGAGAGGGCAGGAGTCCCCGCTGAAAGTGTCCTGGCCCCAGACAGGCCAGCAGGCCCTGCAGCAGGGCAGGCCGGTGCTGTGCAGAGTGACCCAGGCCTGCAGAGGGAAACCAAGTCCTCGAGTGACAGCCCCAGCCAACTAACATCCATTAGAACGGGCCCAAACGGCTGAGCAGACTGGAAAGTTGGGGCTCCGGACTTGCCTGGGAGATCTGCTGGTAAATGTAAAATAAAACTAAGACAATGAGAACAGCGTGGTGCTCATGGGCCCTGATGCCTGTGTTTGACCCTCCACCGTGCCCCTGCCCCTCTGCCCACCTCAGGGGCTCCGTCCGAGAGGCAGCTCTGCTTCCTCTGCTCCTCGCTCTGCTGTTTGTCCGGCCACGGCCTCACCTGGAATGAAAGGCCAAGGCTCTGTCCTTCCCTCCCAGACTCTCCACCACCTGGTCCCATCTGGCCACCTGGGCCCTGCACCTGTTCACGTCCTTGCAGGGCTCCATGCCCTCCCTGCGCACCCACCCAGCCTGGAGCAGATTTCCAGGGTGGGGTGGGTGGGGGGCAAATCTGCAGTGTGCTTTCAAGGAAGGAAGTGTGTTTTGTTTTTTAAATGTTGATTTTTTTTTTTTTTTTTGACAGAGAGGGAGTGGGAGAGA
>NC_043701.1:101334438-101468096 GCF_006229205.1 Suricata suricatta | reverse complement strand
TGGTCCTGAGCTCCACTTCTTCATCTATCAGATGGGAGCAGGGCTGTGGGGAAGACCCAGCAATTCACACCGACACCAGGCCCAGGTCCTGACGCCTGGAGGACACCCGTGCTTTCAGTGGCGGCTGCTGCTATTATTACTCTAGAAAAGCAGTTAAGGACGTCCTGCACCCGTCCCCCATACCCTGCCCCCTGCACCCGTGCCCCCCACACCCATGCCCCCTGCACCCCATACCCTTGCCACCTGCACCCCTGCACCCTGCACCCCTGCCCCTCTGTCCCCACACTGCTTCTGCTGGGGCTTACCGCACCCTCCCCTATTCAGGAAAGGGACCCCAGGCCAGGTGGCCATGACATCGTCAGGGAGCAACGCAATCCGGGTTCCATGGCAGTGTCAGCACCCAGACGTGGCCGGGGCCACACTCTGTCTGCCGCAGCTGTTCGGGCTCACGGGGACCCAGAATCCCGGGCAGTCAGAAAGATGCGTGAGGGTCTTGCTGCGCCCACCATCTTGGCCCTAGGAGCAAGGAGGGTGGGGAAACTGCTAGAAGGAAATTGGACTTAGCCACCCTTCCGCCACGTGACGGGATGAGAGGGCCGCCCGCAGTACATGGACGACGGCCATGGGCACCCCCGAGAAATGCCTCTCTTGGCCATGGGAGTTGGCGCCTACACTAGGGATGGATGGACAGGTGCACCTGGGGATGGATGACCAGACAGGGAGCCAGGGGCAGGGACCTTGTCCAGGGAAACAGGTCCTATGGAGCAGGGAGGGCGGGACAGATGGCCTGCATCCCAATTCGGGCTCTGACCTTGCCCGATGACCTTGGGCAGAGCCTGCTAACCCTCTGGGGAGGGTGAGGTGAGGACCACGCCAGCCTGGATGGAGAGCAGCGAGAAATAAGCAGAACACACCCTGTGCCTGGCACATGGCGAAGTCTGGACACATGCTGTGCCCCCACAGGGTTGGCGAAGGAGCATGTAGAGGTGGGTTGTGTCCAGGACCGGGCAGCAGCTGGTGGTCAGTGAGAGCAAGATTGGCCAGATGAGAAATCAACCAAATCCTCCGGTAACAGCAGGCGTCAGGTGGAGGCCCAGAAGCGGGAAAGGGCCTCACTTCCCCCTTCAGGCTGTGCATCCTGAGGGAATGCGAGAAACCTGGGGCTGATAGAAATCCAGGCCACCAGCCTGCCTGGCCCAGGGTGAGTTTTGAGGCTGCTGCAAAAGGGACCAGAGCCATGGCCTTCCTCAAAGCAAAACAAAACTACGAAGTCATGACCTTCAGAACCTAGCTCTGGTCACCATGCCCAGCTGTGGTGAGGTCACCTGGATTTTTCACCAGTGGGGCTGGCACTCTGTCTGGACCCACGGCCCTATCCTCCCCCCTCGGTGGCCTGTAAGCAGGGGCCACCATCTGGCTGAGAAGGCACCAGGTGACCAGCCGCCTCTCCAGCCCGGGACACTTACTCCATCCTTGTGCCCCGTGCTCCCATGAGGGCCCTTCCTGTTTGCTAGAACACCGGCCAAAAATCCAGGAAAACAAGTGACTTGTTAACGACTATGTTTTCATTCTACCTGCATTCAAATGCCAGCACCTTAATCTTACTTTTGTCTTTCTTCTTCGTCATGATTTTTCTGTGACCCGAGCTTATTCACCCACCTTATCAACCTTGTCCGACGGGGTGTGTTTCCTTTCCCAGAACTTTGGCAACGGTGCTGGAAAAGGCCGCTTTTGCAGGCGATCCCAGACATGTGGCCCTGGGGAGGACGTCAGCTCTGGCGACCCTCCGCGGGCCGGAGGAACATCCTCCTGTCCAGTGACCGGCCTGCCTCACAGCCCGCTGAGTCCATGTGCAGACAGGCCTGAAGGGGGCGAGTTAGGGGAGGAAGAATGTTATCTCTGGCAGAGGGCCAGACCTCCGTCCCTGTGTCCTTCCAGCGCACCTCTGTCAGACGGACAGCCCTTCCCTACAACCAGGTAGCCAAACAGGCAGACCTTTGACTGTGTCCTAGCTGCCCTGCTCCAGAGTGGCCCCTTCCCTGGCCTCTGGCAGGTGCCTCTGACCCCCAATGGGAGACCCCAGGTGTGGGTGCCTGTAAGCACCAGCACTGAATCAGGGATGGGCCAATTCCGCGGCCGCTGTCACAGCAGAAATGTACCTCTCCCAGCGCCAGAGGCCAGCAGGGCGGGAGGGGCTGGGGGCTCCCCGGGGGTCTGTCACAGGGCATTAATCCCATTCTGGGACTGTGGCTGCCAATGCCATCACGCTGGGATGTAAATCTGGGGGGATGCCAGCACTTGGTCTGCAGGCATCCCTGTGGGAACGAGTCTGTCCCTCTGCTGTCAAAGTCTGTGACAGTGTGGAAACACACCCCCAAGAATGGTGCCTTCTCAGTCTGTAATGTCGATCCCACAACCACACTCAGAGAATGATTTCCGCAGGGGAAGCAAAAAGCCTCCAAGAGAATCATCCCAATCCTTGCAAATCTGTCCTTGACATCCCTTCTTCTCTCTTTCAGTGGTATTATCATCCAGCTCCGTGACTCCTGGCTCTTTGCCAACCCCAATTTTGCCTCCGAAATCGAGACCCGCATTCCCAAGTGACCCTGAAGCTTCCGTTGCCCATGAGAGGGTTTGCGCAGGACCCCTGTGTCTTATTAGGGTGAGAAGTCCCGGCCCGGGCTGGCCCCTAAGGGAAGACAGAGCTGTGGCCCAGACAGAACGCCTGGGCACCCAAGGAAACCGCCACCGCCCTCCACAGAAAAACCCTTGAACTGGGGCGCCTGGCGGACACAGTCAGTTGAGCATCCAACTTCGCCTCCGGTCATGATCTCACGGTTCACAGGTTCAGGCCCCGCATCAGACTCTGTGCTGACAGCTTCAGATTCTGTGTCTCCCTCTCACTCTGCCCCTCCCCTGCTCATGCTCGGTCTCCTTCTCTCTCTCTCGAAAATAAATAAACATTAAAAAAAGAAAGAAAGAAAGAAACACCCTTAAGGGACACCCATGGGGCCAGGATGGGCTGCCCCAGAGAATCAAACAGGAAGAAATTTCTGGCTAATGGGACAGCAGGTAGGGTCATGTCAGAGGTTGCACGTGGCTAGAGCACTCCCCAAATGTGGCAGAGGAGGCCCCGAAATGCGCGCAGGAGCCGGGAGGTTCTCCACCACAGGCAGTTCTGCGTGCCCTCCAGAGACATCGGGCAGTCCCGGCACTGCCAGTCATCACAGCAGACAGTGCTACCGGCCCCGACGGGCTGTGACCAGGGGAGCTGCTAACACCCTGGAAGGCACAGAGCAGCCCCCAGTGCAGAGCTACCCTATGCAAACATCGATGGTGCAGAGGCCAAGAAATCGGTGCCCCCCAGCAGGACGGACTTCGCCATGGCTGCTTCAGCCCCGATGGCCCCAGCCGCAAGGGCCAGGGTGCAGCAGACAACAGCCGATGTGACATTCAGAGCCAGAGGTGCTCAGCTTGGAGCCAAGCCGGTGCCGAAGCTCATGCACCCCCACCCGCAGGGCTGCCGGGGGAGCAGGGACCCCACAGCCTCAAGGCCAGCTCTCAGCTTCGTTTGAGGTCTACTCAATTCACCTGTGACTGTGAATTTTCTCAGTGCGCTGACCTGCACCATTCCTTGATGAAGCCGGGCTAGGCACCTAGGCTCTGCTGGGCCTGGCGGCAGGGGAAGCACCCTGGGAGTCCCCAGAGCAGGTGGGGGCCAGGGTCCCTGGGCAGGAAGGCAAGTGATGTCCGAGCTGACAGTCAATAGGCTCCCCCACTTCCAGGGCCCAGTGGCCGGGGAGGCCCTGCCTGTGGAAGGGGACGAAGCTGGGCGCCCCGACACCACACTGGTCTTTGAAGCAGCCCAGGCCATTGGCGAGCTCTGTAACAGCATGAGGACACGGTCCTGAGCTGTCACAGGAAAAAGAGCCCCTTTCTCTTACGCATCACCCTGAGTGTGTCCTCTGGGGCACCTTGGGTGAGTATCCAGGGACAGTCACTAGCAGGAACCCACAACCGGGTTTTCAAGCTCCTATGTCAACATGTGGGGAAAACAGCAACCTTGCTCTACATGAGAACAAATTATAAATGCACTTAACTTGTATCAGAAGATGAGAGCCTTCTCGTTCCTGAAACTTTCGGGGGTCATTCCCCGCAGCCATATGTTCGGAGTGTGAGGTAAGCATCCCTGTCACCTGCCGACACACCGCCCGTGGGCTCACTGACCAGCGCAAGCCTCTAACTACTCAGCGCGGTCATGCTGCTGCAGGCGGACCCGTACCTGTCCCCTGGGGAGTCTGTGGGGGTCCGCTCTCTGCGGGTGCCATCGCTAACGCCCAGGGGCCATCACATTCCCCCTCCGAGAAACCGGTCAACAGAAGCAGATTAAACCAGACCATCCCTCACTCTATTCAGCTCACACTTGTCCGGTAACAAGAGCACACTTAACCACAACAGGCACTGAGCAATGTGTGCGTGTGCAGCATCCCCACGCTGTGCCCCAAGTGCTGTGCCGTGTGTTAACTACACTGGAAATAAAGTAAAATTTTTCAAAAGATTGCAAACCTGGTATTTTAGTCAGTTACGTACTTATTTTTAGAGAATCAAAGCATTTTCTTCGAAGACCACAGCACCCTGGGCATTAACAGCACCTTACTGCTGCTATGGATGAAAGACTGTGAATAATAGCAGAATAAAAAAACAAATTTCTTGGGCATTATTTTGGGGACACGCTCTACGCTCAAGTAGGTCCCCAGTGGGTTGGATAAAAGACGGACCTTCTGTGCTCGCTGTCATTCTGACTGTGGCCTGAGTCAACGTCAGAAACAATGGGTGAGCCTAGTGCCCAGCCCGCCAGAAGACACCTGTGCATGTGTAAGTGATAAAGGGTCACAAATAGAACTAAAGGCTCTAACTGGGCCCCCATGACACTGTGACACCATCAGAGTCCCTCCTGCCATTTGGTGCCGGTGACGACCCAGGCCCCTTGGGATCACCACTGATGCTGGCTCGCACTTGACCTTCTCGCCGCTGCCCTGCAGGGGGCGTCAGGAGCTCCTGCAGGCAGGCGCTTTCCCTTGACCTTTCTTGCATTCTTCTCTGTCCTCAGTTCTGAGCTGTGCTTCACAGATCTAGAATTCTGGGTTGACAAGATTTTGTTTTTTCTGTTCTTTTTTGGCAGATGCCCTGTTCCAGGAGTTGGAGGAGCGGGCTCATTCGGATTGTATTTATACAGTAGGGATGTCGATGTGTTTCCCAACAAATCTGCTGGCACCTTTATCACCATTGGCCTGAATATAACGCATCACTTTTTACCAGCTGTGTTTAAGATCTTCCCTCCCTCCATCACCGCTTTGGGGCCCTTTGCATAAGATGCACTTCAGGTCACGGAGCTCCTGGGATCTGTGGTTTTACAGCTTCCATCGATTTGGAAAATGCCTAACTCTCCAATAGTTTCTCAGGGTGCCTCTCCACCCACCCCGCATTTCTGTACTCCTATAATACATTTCTATATTCCTGTAAGTATTCTCAAGCTTTGATCTGTTAAATCACTTGGAAACAGTCTGAGGCTCTTGGTTTTAATCGTGTTGGTTGTGACCAGAGTCGCGCTTCTCTGGGCTACGTGTTCCCTTCCCCAGGCAGGGCTTCTCAGGTGCACTGCGCTGTTCCTCGAGGATCCTGAGCCTTTCCAGGCAGCCCGGGCTGGGCGGAATGGTTTCTTCTATGCCTTCCAAGTGCTTCTCTCCTTAGCCCTGGGGGCTTCTTCAGGATCCTATACTTGGACAAACTGGCCCCACTCTGTCCCTCCAGCAAGTTCTGCCCCAGACACGTGGTGGTCCCCCTGGATTCTCCTCTTCACCTCCACTTGGGAATCTGAGAGGCTCTGCCTGGCCCCTTCACGCACCTCCTGCTGGAAACCCAGCCAGGCTGTGAGCTGGGCTCATCCAGGGCCCACCGGTGTCACCCTGTCTCTCACGGAGTGCTGTACTGCGTCGCCTAGTGTCCAGTGTCCCAAAAACGTCATGTCATGTGTTTACCATGGTCTGTTTTGTTGTTTCAGGCAAGAGGTAAACCCACTGCTACTCTCTTGCTTTGGCCAAAAACAGAATCCTGTTCATGCTTGCTACCTTCTAACCTTGGATTTATTACAAGATCTGAGACATGTACTGAATGCACCCTGTTTTAGTTGTCCTTTATGAAAGAGTTATTTCCTCTAACTATGATTAATTTTATCCATTATGTCAAATGGTTGCTTTAACTTCTATGTATAAAAGGTAAAAAAAAAAAAAACCCCAAAAACCTCATTGGAGTAAAAAGACAAAGAGAGAAATGGATGATAGGTAGATAGATAGATAGAGAGAGAGAGAGAGAGAGAGAGAGAGAGAGAGGCAGATAGATAGATGACAATAGATAGATGGATGATAGATGCATAGATAGATAGATGATAGACAGATGGACACATATAAAGATGACCCTAAAATAAAAGGACAGGGTAGACATACCCATAAAGTATAACAAAAATAAAGAACAGAACCAACGAGAGAGTAAGCACGGTGCTCATCATGAGACGTTTCTGGAAACACAGCAGCTGCCACAGCAAAAGGGAAGAAGACATAGTGTCCTTCCAGCCACAGGAACTCCCACTCGGTGCTGATGCCCATCCCTTCTGCTCGCACATCACTGGCTGATGCAAGTTGCACAGCTGTGCCCACATTCAAGGGGGTAGACTGTAAATGAACTTGGTGCCAGAGTAGAAGAACCAGAATTACTGGAGAGCGCCACTGAAGCCCATCAGCAAAGTTGTAAAATTGAGGATCTTGCCAAGGTGGTGCTTCTGTGCCTGGGGGCGGGGCACATCACCATCTGTCACAGAATCAACATCCTTGGGCAAAGAAGAATGGGCTTCTGGGAAAGGCAGCGTCCATGCGCCACAGGGGCAAAGCCCTGGGTGTCCAGCTGTGACCACAGAGTGGAGGGTTGCGACAAAGGGACCCTCTGAAACACCATCGGTGCTAGAGACGGTCCTTATGTGCGCCTCCTGCCTCAAACAAGTAACCGACATTTTAGATAAACAGTTCTTAGGTGGGCTCCTGGAATGCAGACATGAGAGCCGGTGACACAAGAGATACCGTCATCCGATAATCCTGAGCTCGCAGTCACCCGTCCCCTGAGACTCAGCCCCTCTCTGCACAGTTGGGCTCATTCTAAAGGTGTCTTGTTCCTCTAGAAGCTCCCAAGCCCCTTGCACAGTGATGTCTAATCCAGACAACGGGTTTGGAGCTTAACCAGCGCTGGCTCGAGATTTAGCACGCTGGTGGGCCTCCCGTACCCCCTAGCTGGTGAACTCGTGCAAATAACGTCGTCTGTCAGACCCCTAATTCTGTCACTGAACACGGACACAGAATGTCTCTCCTTGAGAAGCGCCTGCTGCGTGGGGAGAAATGCGTCAATGGCGGCCACCACGGTCGGAACAGAAAACATGTCTGCTCCGGCGTCTGGGTCCTCCCCACATCACCACGTGGTCTCTCACTGTGTGCTTAGAATGATTTGTCTCAGGACACAAAGTAGATTCTTCTCGTTTTCGGTGCACAGTAAGACCCTGGTTTGTGAGCACCATTTGTTCTGCAAACATGCTCCTCATCCAAAGCACTTGTATATCAAAGCAAATTTCAAGAACCATTGGCTCAACTATGATCACGTGACATGCAGCCACACATACGACGCGTATTGCAAGGCATTGCCCATTTATCAAGTTCAAACTTATTAGAAATGTTTGCTCGTCTCTCAGAACACTCGCAGAGCATGCTACTCGCAATCCAAGCTTTCACTGTGCCTGTTCTGGCCCTGAATGGGAGAGCAAACGGGGCTAATAAAATCTGAAATGGAATTAACAGAAAAACTGATCAAGGCGACTTGCAAAAACAGAATCTTCATGTCTTCATGAAAATCCAAAGGTTCAAAATAACCCCTGGGAGAAATGAGTGCTCAAAGTGCCCAATACTTACACGTGGGCGTATTTGTCCTGGAAACCAAGCTCCGTCACAGGAATGCGAGCTAGCAGTTTCTGTGGCTTTTTTTAATCCTTGCTTTTTCTCCCCAGTCAGATCTTGTTTTTCCCTGGGAATGAGTCAAACACACAATACTGTGACAGGCAGAAAGAATCCAGTGTTTTTCCTACTGGTGTGTGTTGAGTCATTACCGGCAATACATAGCAGTTTGGTTCTGTTTTGTTTTTTGCATGAAATTTCCATATTTCCATCTAGGAAAATCAAGTTGTGACAGGTTTTGAGTAATGATTAAAACCCAAAGAGTCCTCCTTCGCCCCCCCCACTTCTTGATGAGCTCTAGTGCATCTGCCTTTGGCCAGTTCTCCATCACTGCTTCTGAGGGGATGGGTAACGGCAACTCTGCCCGATTCCGGGGGAGCCTTTTTTCCCGGTGCTACCTCAGAAGCTGAATTTAAAAGTCCTAACTGTCTGGTGCAGGATTATTACCCACGCTTCACAGGGGAAGGAACAGAAGGCCTCTGACCTTGGCAGCACCACCGGACGGCCGTCAGCAGGTGTACGGCCAGGGACCGAGGCCACCTCTGACCACAGACACGTAGGGTCATGCCACCACTCTGCTCAGGACGTAGAGACTCAAAGTGTGCATCTGTGCCTCATTATACTGGGCGTCCTGGGTTGGGCTGCATCCCCAAAATTCACATCCTGACATCCTAGCCCCTGGAATCTCACAATGGGACGTTATTTGTATATAAGGTCATCAAAGAGGCAGTTCAGGCCACAGAAGGTCGTTGGGGGAGCCCTGTCTGAGTGCTGTGGATCGGGACACGGACACTCACAGAGGGGGCGACCCTGTCCATGAGTCATGGCGGGAGGCCTCAGGGGGAACAGGTTCTGCCCACGCCTACATCTCAGACTCTCAGCCTCCAGAACTGGGAGAAAGCAGATTTTATTGTTTACGCACCCGGTTTGTAGTGCTTTTTGCTATGGCCACTTGAGCTGACTGAGAGACTGGATGACATCTGTCATGGCATTTACTTTCCCCGTAGCATCCAACTATTGTCCTGCTTGTATTAGAGTCATTGGTTTGAAAAAAAACCCCAAAAAGCAAACAAAACACCAAACACCACATGCAGCCGGGCCCAGGAGAAAGAGACCTTGAGACTCAGCCTTAGAGACTGAGCCGCCTGCCCCACAGGCAGGGTCCCCGAGAGCACGTCCTCACTCACCCACATCAGTGCCTTGGGCTGGCCCCTGCCTGGCTTGTGTATCCAGGACATGTTCAGGCACAGCCTTTCTCTCTCTTGAGGACTAGAAAGCATTAGTGCCTTTTCCCATGGTGAGGGTGGGATGGACCGAGGGCAAAGGAGCCTAGCCTCTGTATCCCAAAACATCAGGCAGGTGGTGATATGCTCACAAGTGGACACCCGGCTGCCTTGGAGGGAGTCCGTCCACAGTACGTGGGAGCTGGCAGGGCCCTGAAGATCCACGCTGTGATCGCGGACGGGCCCCTGGGCAGACGGGCCTATGCGCTTGGCTCCCAGTGGAGGTCAGTCTCGCTCTCACAACAGACTTCTGGTCTCAGGGTGCATGCAGCCCCAACAGACTCGCTGCAGCTCTGCAGTTGGGTTTCCTTGGCTCGCTTGGGTGGTGCCTGTGTGTTTGACGTTTGTTTAGGCATGACAACCTTCTCCCTTATTCCCTGTGTCTGAGCCCGTGCGGTATTTTTAACCCTGGATCGCCATCCTGGAAATAATAACTCTTAGGAAATCTAGCTCTAGTTATTTCCATTTATAATTCTACTGACAACGGTAATCCCCACAGTTGTGCTGAAAAATGCATTGCAGGGCACCTGGGGAGCTCAGTCTGATGAGGGTCCAGCTCTTGGTTTCAGCTCAGGTCAAAATCTCATGGTTCATGAGACCGAGCCCTGCTTCGGGCTCTGTGCTGACAACGTGGAGCCTGCTTGGGATCCTCTTTCTTTCTCTCTCTGCCCCTCCCGTGCTCATGCTCTCTCTCTCTCTCTCTCTGCAAATAAATAAACTTTAAAAATGCATTGTGTGAAAAGAAATAGTTGATCTTACATGACTGTATCAAGGAATATTGGCAGCTTGCAGCGTTTGCAATTCCCCATGACTTCCTCTGGTTTTGACACTATTTCTCACAGGGCGGATGCTCCACCCTCCCCTTCAGACAGCTGAGGAGTGTCATGAGGAGTAGTTTTGCAATTCAAGGAATCACCGAACGTCCTACATCCACACACAAGACAGACCCTGGATCCAGAGTCCCTGCATCCCTGGTCCTTAGCTGGCTGCATCGGGTCCATTAGGGTGAACTGGGTTGGAATGAAACAGAGAAAGGGACAAATGGAGTAGCATCGTGAGGAGAGGGCACGACATGGCAGGAGGGTGTGTCCGCCAGGAAGAAAGACAGAAACGAAGGCTCTGAGTGACCAGATGAAGACACAGAGGGCAGTGGGGGAGTGGGAAAGGGGGCAGGGTAGGAGGGGGCTGAGCAGGAAGCCGTGGGAAGAGGCTGTGCTGAGCAGGAGGGTGTCCTCTCAGGATGGGCCCCTCGAGACAGGGATGCCTGATGGGCACATGGCCCCAGGACAGCATCATGTCTCCAGGGACATAAGCCCTCTGGAGCCGTGGTGGGATGTCCCCGTGGAAATGGCCCACAGGCAGATGGGAGTTTCCACCCACAAGGGAGTTTGGGTGGCAGGTGTGTGTCAGCCTCAAGAGGACACGGAAGCCAAAGCCAAGGGAGGGGCCCACATGACCGTCCATTTGGGCTGAGACAGAGACAACAGAGATTTGCCGCAGTTCCAGAGGCTGGAGGACAGGGCTGGCAAATTTGGTGTCTGTGTCCTTAAAGGCACAGGGGAAGGAGGGTCTGAGGGGGCCTCCTCTTGGAAAGGTGTGGCCTCATCACCTCCAAGGCCCACCTCTGACCACCGCCCCTGTGCGGCTCAGACTCCAGCACACGGTTTGAGGGACACAAGCGTTCAGTCTATAGCCACAACCTTGAAGACAATGGACAACATGGAAAGGAACAAAATCCAGAACTAGGAACCTGAGGACAGTGCCCTTGGAGGGGCCAATGGAGGGGACAAAGGATGGAGAACCAGAGTGTCACATGCCCAAGAACACGAGTGTTTATAAAGGAAATGGCATCTGGGGGGTAAAATGGTACCAGGGAGTCACACATGACAAAGACAGAAAGGGATGGGAAGACAGGAAAGCCCTCAGTCACTCTGGCCGCGTGGCTGTGGGAGCCCATACAGGGCCTCGTTGTCCAGGGGGACCCAGGACCCAGTGGCTGAGAGGAAGCAGCACACATTGGCTACTCTCTGGGGGGCAGGTGTAAGGTGAGGTAGAAGCAGGTCAGAAAGACGGGCATCCAGTGCAGCAAGTGGACAAGAACTCCCAAGGTTGCTGTAAAGATGTCTGTGTATCAGGTGGCTCAGGACACTTGAGACCCTGTGCCCAGAGCTGGCTTTTCCCCACTTGCATCCAGGTCTAGAGAGGAACGCACACACCAGGCACATGCAGGGGGCCCAAGGACGTGGGTGAGGGCCAGCCCAGCAAGCTTGAGCACCATCAGCCAATGGGTACCACCGCGTGGTCCCCAGGACAGTCCCGCCGGGAGGACGGGGTGTCTGGGGGCTGTGGCAACCGCTCGCGTAAGTGCGGCTGGGGCACAGACGGTGAAGGGCAACGTGTCCGCACCAGGAAACTACTTCTCACCACGATACTTGCGATGCAAGGAGCCATCACATTTGTGTGATGAAATATGAGAAGAGAAGCATGGTGGTTGTAATGCCTGACGGGGGGGAGAGAGCCGTGGCGGTCTGAGGCCCAGGCTCTGAGCCACGTGCTGAGTGCGTCCGTACAGCCAAGGCCGCCCCTCCGCGGGGTGAGAGCTGTCTGTCTCCGGCGCCAGTCACTGGAAACAGCCATGTAATCCAGCTAGCTAGCGAGGGGAGTAGTGGGACACTTGGCAGTATTTGTGTTTTTATGTTACATAATTTATCAAATTTTGAAATTCGACACTACGTCACCCATGATGTAATAAATACATTTAAATTACTTAAAATCCCACCACCAGGGAAGCACACTTTTAACATCGTGTATGTGATATTCCAGATATCGATACAAACAAAATAAGTGAAAATATTGGGGTGCCTGTGGGGGCTTAGTCTGTTAAGCGTCTGACTTCAGCTCAGGTCATGATCTCGTGGTTTGTGAGATCGAGCCCCACACTGGGCTCTGTGCTGACAGTGCAGACCCTGCTTGTGACTCTCTCTCCTCTCTCTCTCTCCCCCCCACTCCTGTTCTCTGTTACTCTCAAAATAAACATTTAAAAAATCAAAACAAAAAACAAAAAGAGAAACTCACAGAATGTACTTCAAACTTAAATATGAATTTTCAGAAATATGGTTTCATAGGAATTAAAGTCCACATCTGAGAAAAACTAGTGAGCCACCATAGTAGAATAAATTGTTTTATAATATCAGCCTTTAAGGTGCTTGCGGCCCCCGAGTCCCTGACTCCTCACTTCATCTTTTTCATAATGAGCCCTTTGAGCCCCAGACAAGAAATGTGTCCCCGGTCACTCAGCTCGGGGACAACAGACAAGGTGCTCAAGTCCAGGACTCACAACGGGTTTCTCTTTTTTTTTTTTAAGCTGTTTTTTTTTATCCACTATTCTTTTCTTTTTTTTAATTTTTTTTTATGTCTTTATTTTATTTTGAGAGACAGAGAGCGAACTGGGGAGAGGCAGAGAGAGAGGGAGATGCAGAATATGAAGCAGGCTCCAGGCTCTGAGCTAGCTGTCAGCACAGAGCCTGACACGGGGCTCGAACCCACGGACCGTGAGATCATGACCTGAGCCGAAGTTGGACGCTTAGCCAACTGAGCCCCCCAGGTGCCCCTCACAACAGGTTTTGTGTCAGAAAATCATAGCTGTTAAAACTAAGAGCTCAATGAGAGGTTGTCCAGTGAAACATCTTTATTTTTCAATCCAGAAAGAGAGCTGACCTGTCCAAAATGAAGAACACATCTTAGCAAGGGACAGACCTCGAATCTCGATGTCCCACCTGACCTCCTCCCTCTTTTTAATGTTATTAAATCCCAAGTATAATTTTGCACACATGCCATGATATGTTTTCCATTGTTTAAAAAGTCACATGATACTCTATAAAGGAGGGAAACATCTTCAAGTGTGGTAGCAAAGCGATGGAGGCACAGCTCGGAAATACCAGCGTGACATCAGCCTCGCTGTCCCCGAGCCCCACGCCTTACTGCGCACACCTGTGCGGGACGCATGACGCGGGGCCGGGAGCCGCACCGGCTGCACAGAACTGGAGATATTCCAGAAGTTACACACGGCTGACTGCCGCTGGGCGCAGTGAGGTCTCGGGCGCTCCGCGTCGCCAGCAGAGCCCGGCAGTCAGAAAACCTGCGTTCGAGAACAACAGATTTCCCATCAGGAATTTAGAAGCCCTCGCTAGGGTTCTGCAAAGTGGTTCATTAGAAATACAGCAGGCAAAGTCCTCGTGTAACAACAGCAGGTGGATTTGCTCTCCCGCAGAGAACACCGCGTCCTTGCCTCAGTCCCCTTGATGCCCAAACAAGGACGTGCGGTGTCTGCTACTTTTGGCAAGGGGGCCAGGGCCAAGTTCACGAGCACCATGGGGGAGCTGTCTGCACCAAAGCGAGGGGGCCGCACATGGGAGTCTGCGTACAGGACCCAGGACAAGCAGGGGCCCCGGGCTCAGGGATGGGAGCCAGAGCCACCCTGCTCCTTGGGGTCGGCCGTCCATGTCCCTGTGCTCTCGCTGGGCAGAGCACGTGGCACACTCCTGTGGAATATTCAGCCAAGCATGCAAGCTCCTGACCTGAGCCAAAGTCAGACACTTACCCGACTGAGCCCCCCGGCACCCCTCATACTGCCTTCTCTTTCAGGATTTTATAAAGATATGAGCATAATCCTACTAGACGAGGGCCACCGCAGGACCATATCTGAACTCCAGCCAGAAGCCTGTCTGCAGTAACATTGGGACGACCTTTAACTTTGCAGACAGAAACCTCCTGGCCAGGCGCGCAACTGAGACGTGTCATGTTTTAAACGTTTATTTATTTATTTTGAGAGGCGAGAGCACGAGCAGGTGAAGAGCAGAGAGAGAATCCCCCAAGCAGGCTCCATGCTGTCAGTGCAGAGCCTAATTCAGGACTTGAACTCATGAACTCTGTGATCATGACCTGAGCTGGAATCAAAAGTCAGACCCTTAACCCCCTGAGCCCCAGGCACCCCAGCATGTATTCTTAGATGGACTCTGGAATCCAAACCAGTAGAGCCTTGAGTTCCCATACATTTTCCCTTCAAGCTAAGGAAAGCATTGAGTATCCCTGCGTCTGCAGCACCTCTCAGTCAGGCTGGTGCTGGGGGCCACAGCCCCGCTGGTCGCCCTGCTGACATTCAGGAGGGACGGAGGGAGGGATGTTGTCACTGGGGATGCCTCTGTCCCACACTCACACAAGCACCTACTGCATGCTCAACTTTGTGAAGCATGAACAATTCTGTCCATTTGCCTGGGAGGAGCCCGCAGCCCCCCAGGGGGGTGGGGGAGGCTGACCTCCAACTCCCGCCATAGAGGGCTGGGTACCTCAAGGTCCAGGAGGTCTGGATTTTGTGGGAACACAGCCAAGGCTGTCTTGACTGGACTCTCCTGTCTAGAACTCTTCTAGGCCCCCCACCCAGGTACACACGTACACACACACACACGCACACACACACACACACACACACACACACACACACACACACCCGAGGGGCAGGAAGGACGGGGCTCACAAACTTTGACCAAGCAGTGATCACTCTGACCAAGCAGTGATCTCTCTTGTGTCCTGTTCTCAAATGTTCACCGTCGGCCATGTCCTGGGGATGCTGAGCCCATGCTTTCTGCCAGCGGAGGCCCACCGACCATGGGCAAGGACTGTGGGTGAGCGAGACAGACCCTGGGTCCCTGCCGGTCCCAGCAGCCCCCAGGGAATGCCCCAGCCTCCTGAGCCCTCCAGACCCCCACCCGGTGGAAGGATTTAATCGGGGGGAGCAAAGCTGGTCGTCTGTGAACCACTTAACACACACCGGAGGTGACCAGCAAGGCCAGGGCCGACAGGAGTAGTGACAGCTGGGAGAGGGAAGGTTGCAGAAGCACACAGGGAAGGAAGGTGCTGGAACCTGGCAGCCAGATCACTGCATGAGAAGCAAACCACAAGAGGAAGAAAATGTCTGTGCATTTTGAAGATGGCCCAGAGAGGCCTGGGTCCCGTCACCGGAGTCCTGGTCATGTCCCACAGGACCACAGGGGTGAGGAGTGGACATGGGGGAGCTGCTGCAGCGCCAGGATTTGGGCGAATGCAGTGAAGAGGTTAGCGCTGGTGTGAGCGGCCAACACCCCAACGGAGGGCGCTGACTGTCCGCAGGAAACTTGCTCTTTACAGGGTCAGGGAGAGGCTGCCGAGGTTCTGCGCCTCTTTCTGGCATTGGGGACCCCCAGCACAGCACACCGCCCAGTGGACACAGCCTCGCTCCCAAGAGTGTGGCCAGCCAGTCACTGCTTGCCCAGCCCTAAGCAGCCTCGTGAGGAGGGCAGGCTGTGACATCAGGCAAGCACCTGGGAGCTCGCCCTGGACACAGACCCCAGGACTTAGAGCCTCTGACCTGCGGAGGAACGGAGGACGGAAAGGGAGCAGCCTGCCCCTCACAGGGGACAACATCGCATTTCCCCATTGATTCTGCAGAATCACGCATGCGGCCAAGACAGAGAGCCCTGGCTGGGGCCTCTGTGTCCCACAGCCAGAGTGCAGGTGGCCCAGGAGTGGGGGAGGGAAGGGGTGGTCAGGATGGGGCCCCATGTCCACAGGGGAGCCTGTGGGGTCCCCTCGGCTCCTCCTCCTCCAGCTGTGAGAACCAGCAAAGGCCCCCGACCCCCCATCTCCGCTGCGCTGCCCGGGCACAGCCAAGAGCACATGAGCAGCAGGTGTCTGTTTTCTCTCTGAGGAGGAAGGTGACGCCCTCCCCACTCAAGAGCCAATCAAGCTGTCACAGGATCGAGGACACAACGCCTTGCGTTTTCTAGGAAAACAAGATACAAATCCAGGCGGATGAGGGGTAGCCAAAAGGGAGTGTGACCGGACTTCCCTCACAAGATGTTCTGCGAGGTTGGAACAGGGACCATTAGGGAGGTGACATCCAAGGGCGTCGTTTGTTTCGCAGAAACTGGAGGAAGGCCTGTCTGATCTCCAGGGAGAAAGCGTCTCTCTTCCCCAGAAAAGGCGCCTTAGGGAATGATATCCAATGTCTCATCTCGCTCACCCAGAAAACCCTCTCCTCCTAAGGGGGAGCCATAGGTGCTGGTCCATGCGATTCCCGGCCAGACATCGCCATCTGCTGGATGCAGGACCAGCCAGCGCTGGGTCTTGAATTCTAAGAAGCCAGCCTGGAAAAGCCACACAGACACATCAATCTCGTGCCGGGTTCGGACAGATAAACCAGGCTCAGCCACTATCAGGTGCCCGTGCGGAGAGCCTTGGAAACATCTGGGCTGCCCCTCGGTGCGATGGTCCAACCGTGAGTAAGTGTCAGCACGGAGTCCCCAGCCCTGCCCGACGGTAACCGTGCACTTCGGGAAGGCAGGGGGGACGCACACCAATGTGACCCCAATCACAGCCCAGGGATGACAGAGGACAAGGCTGGGGCCAGCCCATCTGAATTCCAGCCCCTCCTCGGGACTCTGGACAAGCAGAACCCCCACACAAGGATGGAGACCCCATCCCATTGCCCCCCCCCTTGCCCCCACAGACAGGGTCTGAATTCCTTGGGGACCCGGGGCTCACCCAGCCCCTCTGCCTAGTCTCACTCACAAGATTCGGAGATGCCAGAGTATTGTCTGACTTCCGTGGGGGGAAGGATAAGCAAAGGCCCTGTGGTCCCAGAGTCATAGCCAATGTGACTGACCTCACTTCCCCTGCCTTTGTCCCCAGTGCTGGCAGAGACGTGGGCACACGTCCAGTCAAGCCACGCATGTGACAGCAGCTCACCGCAAGGGCATCCTGTTCATCTTGAAAAGCAGGGATCAGGGAACCTGCTCTGCGAAGCCCAGCGGTAAACACGGAGGCCCCAGTGTTTGTGACAGCCCCCCACGGCCACCGCTGTGGCAGGACGCAGTTTCAGGCACTCCCTGAAGCAAACCCATCCCACTGCCTGCCCCCACACCCACCAGTTCTGTTCTGTGTGACCCGGGAAATCAGCAGACAATAGGCTTGAAGCAGTACCCGGTGCCGGGGCCACGTGAATGTCCCCATGTGTCCACGTGCCAGGCTGGGGCTGGGCAGCCCTGCCGAGACAGACTGTGGGCAGGGAGTCTTGGCATCAGGGACGGGGACACCCGGCCACTGTCTTCACCTCAGTCAGCCCTCCCCAGGCTCGTCCTGCCCTGTCCATGTGGAAACGAGCCCGCCCCACAGGACACGGAGCACCTCCGTGTTCGTCCCGCGACACAGGAACCCCCAGCCCTCCCTCCAGGGTGCTCCCTGGGCCTCGTCCTCCCTCTGCCTCGGTTCTCACGCGGCCTTATTTATGGCTCCCACCAGCCAGCCAGCCCACAAGCTGCCTGCAGCCTGCCAGGGACTTTTTGAGATCCCGGCTTAGGGGGCTGTCCCCTCCCCGCCTCCCTCTCTCTGCCTCCAGTCTCTGTCTCCCTCTGTCTCTCTCTCTGCCTCTGTCTGTCTCTCCCTCCATGTCTGTCTGTGTCTCTCCCTCTCAGTCTGTCTCTCTCTTTCCCCAAAGGCTGCTTCTCAGCCCCTGCCCTGAGGGGCCGCTGGCAGGACCACGAGGAAAGCCAGCTATGTCGTCCACCACAGCCGTGCTGAACGGGAAGACGGCCACCAGTGTGGAGCCAGGAGATGGCTGGGGAACAGCTAATCCAGGCTGTGTTACAACGTACTGTCCGAAGTTGGGCACACCGTCAGGGAGAGCACCAGGACACCCGCCACATGGGTGCTGGACTGTGAGCCAGGGGCGAGCTGACTTGGCAGTGAGCTCTGCCTCCTGCCCGATGGGGCCCGTGCGCCCTTCCATGTGCCCAGAGCCGCACAGACTTCCCCTCAGATGCATGGGAGTGTCAGGCGCAGGCGGACAGAGGCAGGACGCCCTCTCTCCCCATAGCCGGATACCCAGAGCAGCGAGGGACACGGCGCCACCTGGGGTCTCTGGGTGGGTGCAGCCGGACTTGGGGCACCGGGGGGGCTCAGTCAGTTGAGCATCTGATTCTTAGTTTCAGCTCAGATCATGATCTCACAGTTTATGGGATGGAGCCCCCTGTCAGACCCTGTGCTGATTTGGGATCCTCTCTCTCTCTCTCTTTGCCCCTCCCTGCTCAATCTCGATCTCTCTCTGTCTCTCTCAAAATAAAATAAACTTTAAAAAATAACACTAAAATCTGTATGAACTCAGCTTTTCAGGCTATAAAATCTCACTCCAGCAGAAGTGGAAGTGACAGGGGGTGACATGTGATAGGAGGTGACACGGGCGGCCGCTCCTGCTCTTCCACCACTAAGAACCGGCCTAAAGTCCCAGCTCGCGCTGGGCCTGGTCTCCTGCCCATCGCTTCAAGCTCCCGCCCTAGAACTCGGCTTCTGTCCCTCTGTCCGTCCCTCTTTTCTTCAGCCCATCCCGGGTCCCCTGATGACAGGACTCCGGCCAACCAAGCACGACCTGCTTGGGATCCCGCCCCCCTCTCTCTGCCTCTCCCCGACTTGTGCTGTCTCTGAAAAATAAACATGAAAAAAAATTTTTTTTAAAAGAGCTTGTGCTCGGAGGCCCAGGCAGTCCCCCCACATGCCGAGACCCTGACCAAAGGGCCGGTCTGCCTGGGCGCTGGTGGGGTCACTGTCGATGTGGTCACTGTGGTCAGTGTCATCCTGTCATCACTGAAGGGCCCAATGGGATGAGGACCCCTGTGCACAGAACTCATTAGCAGGCTTCTGGATGTTCTCCTTCCTGTGGATTTGTGTTCCCTCACGTTCCTACAGGTTCCTGGTTTCCATTGCAGAGATCCTGTAAGCACATTCAGGGACCCACGGACCCAACCCCCAGCTGTGGCCATGGCCTCCCCGGGAGTGGCGAGGCCCAGGACCATCCAAGGGCTGGAGCGGGACCTCGAGCTGGTGGACACATCTGCTTCTGGCCCTTGAGTCACTCATGCCCAGCCTGAATAATTGGGAATACAGCATTACATCAGCCACGAAAGCCACAGAACCAAGGGATTAGCCATACCCTGGCAGATGCCAGCTGCCAGCCCTGCAGAACAGCCTGCACAGGCTCCGGAGGACAGGGATGTTGGTCCCTGAGCATGACCCTCACGCTCACATTCCACGGGGGAGGCACCACGTAATAGCCTCTCAGTGAAAGATGGAGGCAACGATTTGGTCCCAGTGCAGTCAGGCGGGTTCGGGCAAGAGTGACCAAGCCAGGCACCCGGCTTAGCAAAGAGGGGCTAGGCGGAGATGTGACGGGTGATGACTGTCCCTTTCTACGTAAAGGCTACAGCCTAGAGATCAGGCATGGGGAAGCCTTTTCCTGCTCGTGGGCTGACTCTCCGGGCTGGCACTGGGCCCTGCGAGGGCCACGCTCCTACGCATCATGAAGCCAGAATGTTCCAGGGTC
Organism: Suricata suricatta; assembly: GCF_006229205.1. Lineage (NCBI taxonomy): Eukaryota > Metazoa > Chordata > Mammalia > Carnivora > Herpestidae > Suricata > Suricata suricatta. The sequence continues at coordinate 101,448,357 of NC_043701.1, read as the reverse complement.
ACCAAAGTACTCAGCATCGGAGACCCCATCCTCAGCGGGACATCTAGAACTGAGGACGTCTATACAGCAGAGGCTCGAGATCTGAAGTCACCTGATCGTCTGGTCCTCGACCGGCACCCCACCCTCTCTCACGCAAAACCGTAAGAGACTTAGATCCTACCCCGAAGGCCCGGGGGGCAGGGAATCCACAGAGCCCTCAGGGGTCAGAGCACGGGGCTGAAATCTCTGGTGGCCTCTCTGTGGCTGTAGAATGCGCAACCAGCTCATGTGACTCACGACTTTACAAAACAGACAATGAACATGACTCTTACTGGCTCGTGTGTGATGAGAGGGAGGTGCAGGCCCCAGAGACACTGCTGGCTGCCATTGAACCAGATGGTCTGCATTCTGTCCTCACAGAAGTCGAGGTATCTCAGACACCAGTGCCCAGTGTGGGCCCTTGTTGCCCACGAGTGCCGACAAAGGCGTTGGCCATGAATCCCCCAGCTGCCTGGACAAACAGATGTGGCAAGTCCCCAGCCTCCCCATGTCGACCACTGGATGGTCTGGAAACTTCCGGGGGGAGATGGGAGTAAGGAGGTACCTCTCTGTGCCTGGCGGGTTTCAGGCCCTGAGCCGAGTATCCCCGGGGGCAGTGGCTGAGCCCTGCAGGAGCCTCAAGCCAATTCCCAGTCCCCAGCCCGATGGCCTGTCCCCAGGCCACCTGCTGCCCGAGATCTCCAGGATTGTGGTCAGGCTGTCACCGAGCTGAAGGCAGTAACGAAGGATGGTGGCTATTTACTGGTCCCCGGGCCCCCATTGGTGCTCAGGGCCTCCCCTCTGGTGACTGTCTGGTAACAGGGCAGGAACAAGGTCTCAGAACATGAAGTCGCCTGTCACGTGCTCACTAGAACCCAGCCTAGCCACTGCTGCCTACATTGGCGCCCCTCGTTCTGCAAAGGCATGAGGCATAGCGCACTTGAAGGGCCCTGAGACCATGGAGCACTGCCCAGCTTCCTTCCTGTCTTCCACCCGAACCTGTCCACTGTCGGATGCCGGCCGAGGGGTGTGATGGCAGACACGGCCACGTGGTCCCACCTGCCTGTGCCTGACGTCTGGGGCTCCAGAAACCTTCCTCTAGCATGAGCGCCCAGAGGCCACAGAACCCTTGGCTTGAAAGCTCAGCCCTAGCGAGTAAGCGCACCTGAACACACACAGTGAAGACGCACCTGTCTCCTCCGTGTTGAGATCTCGAAGCTGTGGCCTTGGGGACCCCAGGCGAGGGGGGCGGGAGGGGCTAAGAATAGGACAAGGACCTTTCGTGGTCGTTCCCAGTTTTCCAAAGCCCACGGAGTCAAACAAGGCCCCTGAAATAAATCTAATTGAAAACGAAAAGCTCTCCTGAGGGTCTCATCAGCGGCAGGTGCGTTTGCGCACAGACAGATGGATAGATGGAAGGCTTCCGGTGAGTCTCTCCGGAGCTCATCAGACAGGAAATGAGACCACCTGCCACCCCGATTCTGCACGCTCGCCGGGCAGGGAGAGCCATGGCGGGCAGAGCAGCGGGTCACGTGTCCGGTGGGGGGAGGGGAAGCAGCCCAGTAGACCACATGTCCCAGTGTCTAAACCTTGACACACAGTTCTCCGCGCACAGGTGTGCTGCTGTCTTACCGCACCTTATTCTGCATGTCTGAGCCCCTAGGCCACTGGGTCCCCAAGCTCCCATCTCAGCGCTGGTATAAGATGGACCTTCCTGGGGACAAATGATCCTAGGAGGTGGAGGAGAATCATTTGCAAAGTGGTCATTGTCAAGGCCTGGCTTCCACCACGGGGTCCACAGACTCGCTGCTGCCTGGTGATGGGGGTGCCCCAGCCTCGCTTCGCTCAGAGCTGTGAGCAGAGCGCTGAAGGAGGGCCAGGGGACGAAACCCTCATGAGCAGGACAAACTGATCTTGTCCTCGGAGCACACATCAGCACAGGACAGCCGAGCGGCTCTAGGTGCGAACGAAAAATGCCAAAGCCAGCTTGAGTCATAACGTAAGTGCTGTCGGTGCTCAGAGCTATAAATCTGTAAGAGCAAGCCCACGTCCTGGCAGCTCTGTGTGGAATGTCATGGACCCCACGTGTGCCTAAAGGTGGCCCAGGCGCACAACAGGAGGCTTGCAGCCAGGACCCGTCGCCGCATCGACCCAGTGGCCGGGACTCCGCGTCCTGCCAGCTTCGCGCCTCAGGGCCAGCAAGTGCACTTTCCAGGCCGACCTGGCACTGCTCCCTTGAAAGACTTTCCCTCCACACCAGGTCCAAGGACTGTCCTCAGGGCAAATCCGGCATCTTTCACATTCCATCCCACCACGTAAAACGAGGGTGGGCAGTCACAAGTCTGAGAGGCTGCACTCACTTTGAGGACACTGTGGAATTATTTTCACTGGGCAGTCCTTTGAGCCAGCAGAGAATTTTGATTTTTAGAGAAAAGCATCATCACGGCCTGTGACTGCCCATCTCCTACCCAGGCAGTAGGTGGGAGAGGCCCACGCTTGCCTGGTGAGCACCTGGCAGTTTCAGGACCCCCAAGACCCTGGCTTGCAGGCGTGGACACGGGAGGTCATCCCTGGATGGTTCACACTGGGGCCAGTATGGCACCGTCAGGCATGATGTCTGAGTGGATTCCCGTGTGGCAGAAACTAGCGGCTCTAAGGGGGACTCCCGGGGCCCATGTGAAGCGCACGTGATGGTCAGGTGTGGGGGCAGAAGTGAGAGTTCCCAGCCTCCATCAACGCTCTGACTTCCAACGCCAGCACTCAGCCCCCAGTTTGGTTTTTTGCATTTCCTGCAGGAATGAGACATTCCCTAGCTTTTTATACTTAGAATTGTTTTTAGAATAGAAGGAACAGAACATAATGGAAAATGACCATGTAAGAGAGAAACCAGTGCTACGGGGGGCGCCTGGGGGCTCAGTTGGTTAAGCGTCCAACCTCAGCTCAGGTCATGATCTGGCAGTTTGTGGGTTCGAGCCCCGGGTCGGACTCTGTGCTGACAGCTTCAGATCTGTCTCTCTCTCTCTGCCCCTCCCCTGCTCATCCTCTGTGTCTCGCTCTCTCTCAAAAATAAACATTAAAAAAATAAAATATAATAATAATAAAGACCAGTAATGTTTTATGCACCCCTCTGGTCTTCAAGCCCCCCCCCCCCACACTCCCTCTCCTTTATCTGTTAGGGAGATGGGGCATGAAGAGCATTAGAGGAATCATCTTAGAGCAGCCCTAAGGCGGCCCGAAGTTGTCGACAACTGTGTATGCGTCCTCGCAGATGGGGACTCAGAGCAGCACCCCCGAAATGCGCCCTGTGCCTCACACCAGCCAGCGCCCGGCCCGCCCACACCCCGTCCCACCGGGTAACTGTTATACGGCATGCATCGCCACCAGGTGGTTTGGTCTCTTTTGAACCGCCCAGTTCCTGCAGGAAGCAGGGGTGGGGACAGGCATCCCAGCACGCTCCCCGCACCACGGAGCCCCGCGCACCGTGCTGTGGCGCTCAGGGAATGAGCCTCATCGTAAACATGACCGAAAGGTGCCCCTTGCACAGCTGGTGCCCCACCCTCACTGAGCCCGCACAGCCCCCACGCATCTTTCCTCAGAACGACACCCAGATCCACCTCCGGGCTGGGTCTCAGGCGCCGCACCTCGTGCCCCCGCCGTGGAAGGACACTTAGCAGGCACATCTGGCTCTGTGCAGCAGGCAGAGATGTCAACCGCGTGCCGGCTGGGGCACGCAGTCTTCACGGCAACACCTTCACCGGCCCATCCATCGCCTCGCGGACTAAAACACCACAGTTCCTCGAAGCTCTCACAACTAACTATTGCTTCCACGGACTCAGCCTTGACCCCCAGCCTGGACCTGTGGCCTCAGCTGTAATGGACTATGTTAGATGTTCTCACCAGGACAAAATAAAATCAAGGAGAGAAGGAGAGAGGGAGACAGGAAAGAGAGTCAGTTGTGTGTCTCCAGCCTGGGGCTCGCTCCTCCTGGGGGCTTGCCCTCTAACTAGGTCAGTCACATTCCTTCTAACTACTTCTGGCCCTTGCTCAATGTCCCAATGTTGACAGAGCCTCAGCACGCCCAGCGCCACGCCTGACCCAGTTACCGACCACAGCAGCCCACTTAACCCTAATGCCGCCAGGGGCTCAGTCCCACCGCGGGCCGCTGCTCCTGGTATGCAGCACCTGGGCCCCTCGCCTGACAGTGTGAACCCAGGTCGAGGCTGCTACTCCTGCCCCTCGCCCCCACCCCTGCCTCCTCACCCCACCACCCACCGGCAACTTGACCATGAGCAGCTGTAACGCATTATAGTCATTTGCAGCAGGAAGGAAGCCTGCCCCAAAGCACTGACTTCTAGGAACCTCCGTCTTGATTCCAAGAATAATATTTGCGGCTGATACCACAGTTATGCTGTGATCACCACGGGCTGCTGCTCTTTACAGCGCTCCAGGCGGTGCCAAGGACTCCGCACGCTGTCCCCAGTTAGGTTCCGCCCCTTCAGCCATTCAGCAAATTATTTTCCCTGGTGAGTGTCAGAACTAGCTGTCCTCTGGACAAATATTCCTCTAAAAATGCCTGTCATGCAGCACAAGCCAGGAGCTGGGCTGGGACACCCACCCCCACCTGCGCCCCCCACCACCAGCCTCCACTTCTGTGAACTAGCTTAAGAAAGATTCAGGGATGGAGGGGCGCCTGGGGGGCTCAGTCAGTTAAGCGTCCGACTTCAGCTCAGGTCATGGTCTCAGGGTTCGTGAGTTCGAGCCCTGCATAGGGCTCTGTGCGGACGGTTCAGAGCCTGTAGCCTGCTTTGGATTCTGTGTCCCCTCTCTCTGCCCCTCCCCCATTTGCACTCTGTTTCTCTCAAAAATAAACAAACATTAAAAAGGATTAAACAATAGCTGCAGTGAATTTTCACATGCCTAGCAAATGCTTAAGGTATACATTTAGTCAAGTACCACAGTGTTCCTTGCATATTCAGTATGATCTCAATTCTATTAAAAGAGAGAGAGAAGAAAAATATCAAATTTGCCATCATGTTAACAATGATGAAATTAGGAGTAAACTATGTTCTACTTCATTTGATATTTTGTGTTTCTCTCAATTTTCTCCGATAGCATAAGTTTTATTAAGAAGCATAGGAGAAAAAAGAATACAAATAAAAGCTTCTGTATTTTCAGTACAGGACCAGTGATTCAAAGAAACATCCTGACCATACGTGTTTTGGTCCTGAATGTCAAAGACATGTTGGCTCTCTTTCTAACACGAGTCCTGGACAAAACAGGTCTCAGCTTTCCTTGTACTTATTTTAATGGGCGACATTGTGTGTCGCCAAAGATGGTGGTGGTTTTTTTTTTTTTTTGTAAGGACACATCCAGTTTATTCCTTTTTGCTCTCTACTAACCCGACCACATTTTACCCAAATCAGAAGAGAATTTGGCTAACGTTAGTTTCAGAGTCTTTCCTCAAAACATTTCCATCTGTGGTGCCTTGAAACCCTTTTTTAGCCAACCAACATATAATTCATATACCAGAACATTCAACCTTTGATGAAATAAACCCAGGGATTTTAGTACATTTGCAAAATTGTACAAACACCACTGTTCATTCCAAGACATTTTTGTCACCCCGGAATAAAAGGCCATCCCACCAGCAAATACTCCTCATCCCCTGCCCCAGCTCCTGGAAGCCACTAATCTGATTTCTGGCCCTGTGATCTTGCTGGTTCTGAACATTTCCTATAAATGGAATTATACCAGATTCAGCCTTTTGTGTCTTGCCTCTTTCACTTAACTGTAGTGCCTTCGAGGTTCATCCATGTGAAGCATGTATAACCACTCCATTCCTTTTTCTTGGCTGAATAATATATCACTTTATGGATGTACCATATTTTTAATCTGCTTGTTAGCTGATCCACATTCAAGTTGTTTCCACATTGGGCCGTTATGAATAAATGCTGCTGAGAAACTTCATGTACGAGATTTTGCATGGACATATGTTTTCAACCTTCCTGTATATACATTTTTAGAAGTGGACTTGCTGGGTCGTATGGTAACTAGATTTTAACTTTTTGAGGATTTTCTAAACTCTTCCAAAGTGGCTGCACCATTTTACATTCCCACCAGCCATGAAGGAGAACTCCAAGGTGTCCACACCCTCAGTAATTATTTTATTTGTCTTTGTTATTCTAGCCATCCTAGACAGTGTGAGATGCCTTCTCATCATGGTTTGGTTTTGCATTTCCTTGAATGTCTTTTCATGTGCCCGTGGGCCATTTGCATTTCCTCTTTAGAGAAATGTTGATTCAAATACTTTGTCTATTTTTTATTTGGGCTATTTATCTCTTTGCATCTCCTGGACACTAGACCTCTAACAGATGTATGATTTGCAATACCTCCAACTTTGTTCTTCCTTTTTCAAGATTCCTTCAGCTATTTTTGGTTGCATGCATTTCCCTATAAATTTTAGAATCAGCTTGTCATTTTTTACCTAAAAAAAAAAGGCAGGAGCACCTGGGGGGCTCAGTCAGTTAAGCATCTGACTGGTTCAGGTCACGGTCTCATGGTATGTGAGTTCAAGTCCTGCGTTGGGTTCTGTGCTGACAGCTCGGAGCCTGGAGCCTGCTTCGGGTTCTCTGTCTCCCTCTCTCTCTGCCCCTCACCTGCTTGTGCTCTCTCTCTCAAAAATAAACAAACATTAAAATAAAATTTTTCAAAAAGGCAGCTGTGAGAGACAAGGATTGTATTGAATCAGTAGATCAACTTAGGAAATTTTGCCACCTCAACAATATTAAGTCTTTCAAGCCACAAATACAAAGTGTCTGTTCATATTTCAGACCTTCTTTAATTTCTCTCAAATTACAGTGTTTTACAGTGTTTGGTGTATAACTTGTACACTTTGTTGTTATATACTCAAAAGTATTTTATTCCTATTCATAGTATTATAAATAGAATTGTGTTCTTATATCTAATATTGTATTGTTCATTGGTAGTATATAAAATACAGCTTACTTTTGTACATTTATCTTGTATCTTGCAACCTTGCCAAGCTTGTTTATTAGCTCCAATTGCTTTTGCAGAGGTCTGTAGATTTTCTACACACGAGACCATGTATGTCACCCACACACATTTGTGTTTCTTCCTTTGCCATCAGGATGCCTTTTGTGTCTTTATTTTTGCGAGCAGAGCTTCATTCCTCCACAGGAAGCATTCCTGATTCAAAGGACACAAACATCCTCTAATCTACAGGGTCCAGGGTAAAGCCCCATCCCCCTCCTGGGAGTCAGGATGAGTCACAGCCTCGGAGAGCCCACGTGCCTCTGATCTGAGTCGTCGCACCCCAAGCCTGTTTAGAAGGTGGCTCTCTTCCCATTTAAGACTTAAGACGTAAGACTGGGGTGCCTCCTGCAACCCAGTAGACACCTGGTCTCAGCCCTTGGAGGAGGCAGGGTGGCGGGAACCACTCTCCTTGTATCTGCCGATGGGGAGGCAGAGGGGGTCCTGCCACATTCAGATTTTCCAGGGCAACAGACGTCACTTAGCGATCCAGTCAGAGATGCCAAGTCACCCAGCGCCACTCACACCTCGGGTCATGGACCTGCACCTGGTCCTTCTCACACCAAGAGCCGAGATGTTCTCACAATGCACTTCCTCTCCCTGCTCCGCCTCTTTGGGCAGAGGCCAGCACTGTGGGGCCATCCCAGAGCAGGGGAGGGTGGACTGTCCCCTGGAAAGGGGCACGGGAAAACCCACATATTTGGAAAAAAAACTTTGAGAGGAGAAGAGAGGAAAGGAGAAGGATCCAGAAACAAGTGAATGTCCATTTGGAGCCACATGTATTTACACACTTCATCTCACTTAACTGATACACAGGAGGAGGAGTTGTGTTCTTTTTATGGGTGAAAATGAGATTAATAGTCTTCAAGTGACTTGTTTTTTCAATTTTTTAACGTTTATTTATTTTTGAGAAAGGCGGGGGCAGGGTGTAGAGAGAGACAGAGACACAGAATTTGAAGGAGGCTCCAAGCTCCGAGCTGTCAGCACAGAGCCCGATGCGGGGCCTAAACTCATGAACTGTGAGATGATGACCTGAGCAGAAACCAAGAGTCGGACACTTAACCGAGCTGCCCAGCTGCCCCTTAACATGACTCATTAAATAACTTGCTCAAAGTCATTGACCTGGGCTTAAAACCGAATTCTCTCCTCATGGTCACCTGACTGCCTGGCCCAGGTTTGCCCCCCAATCACTCTAGGAGTGACTTGCCCAAGGTAAGTACTTGTCACAAAGATGTTTGAAAACGTGAAACAGCAGGCGGCGTGTGGCATGGAGCTCGGCAGGTGTTCCGTGTGCAGCACGCAGTGTCCCCACCACCTTGCCCACGTCCGGCCACGGGGACGTCATGACATCCCATTCACTGAGAATGAGCTGCTCCTTTTAGGAACTTAGCAACGAACCTCAAGGCACAGACAGGCTGCATGAGCCTCGCAGGCCACTCTATCTCTCCTCCCACTCGCCCTGCCAACCTGGGCATGTCACTGATCCCCTCGAGATGCTGCTCGCCGTCGACAAAGAGTACGTCTGAAGACTGACCTCACTCGTTTGCTGGGGGACCAGCCTGAGCTTCCCAGTCCCCCAGCTGCCTGACCACTAATAACCCACGGGCCGCCGGCCGTGCTCCTGAAACACCGGAGGAGACCCACTGGCTCCGTGTGCACACACAGCGTCCTCGGTGGGGCCTCCAAGTCCTCTCTTCAGAGTCAAAGCTTCCCCCCCGCCCATGCCGGCCAAGGCTGCAGCTTATCAGGATCCTGCCCTCACTGCATGTCCCTCTGGGCACCCGGACCCCCACGAGGGCTCGCAGTCTGTCCAGGAATGCGAGCTTCCTCGGTTCCTCCTCATGCCATCCCACTCCCAGACGTCCCCAGCAGTGCTGGGTGGGGGGCCCCGATGTTGACCAGGAGCCCTGCTCCCCTCAGAGGGTCAGGCCAGGCCAGTCCCCCTCAGCATGACGTCCCCCCTGCCCCTGAGGCCCATCCCGAGACGCAGATGGCCAGGAGGAGATGAGGCAGTGCCCTGGATGCTGTCCCTACCAGGGCTGTCCTCCTCAACAGCATGCTGTGACAGTCCCTGCCATGGACTAGCCAGCCACAGCCCGCCCGCCCCCCACCGGCCCACAGTGAGGGTGGCTATCCACAGCTGGAACCCGGTCCCCAGAGAAGCAAAGATGGTTGGTGGGACACTAGACAAATGAAAGCACAACATGTCTTTTATTCCTGTTTCTTTCACTTGGCCCCTTACCCTCACCAGGTTCCCTCTGGTAGAAGATGTAGGCTGACAGGAGACGGAGCCGCCCACGGTCAGACGCAGGCAAGTCACCGCGAGACACGACATGTGGAAAACGACCCAGGGTTGGTTTAAAATAGGTCAGGTGTAAGGAATATTGTTCAACCCTAAACAGGAAGGGGAATGTGACCCTGCTGCAACACGGACGAGCCCGGAGGCCGTGATGCCCTGAGAATAAGCCAGACACAGAAGGACAGGCCCCATCTGGCTCCGCACTGGCTGGCGCCACCAGTGTCCAGACTTCCCACCACACAGCGGCACACACGAGCCCAGAAGGCCACAAACAAATCCAACGTGCAGGCAGGGAGCAGGGACCCAGTCTGTGGGGCGCACTCCCAAGTCAGACAAAACAAGCACCCTAGCCCTCGGAGGAAACGGTCCCCCTGAAATTGTCACATGGACATTTTCCCAGGAGGAAGGGGACACTGTCAGAGCCCCTGGCCTTCTGAGAGCTGTGGAGGGTGGCCCAGACAGGGTAAGGGTGAGATCCAGCAGCTAAAACTGCCAGGCTTCCCGGGGCTGCAGGCTGGGACTCCTCCGTGCGTGCACCTGCCTCCCGGAGATTAAAGTAATGTTCCTTCCACACAGCAGCTCAGGGTCAGCAAAGAAACAACCTCAGACCGGTCCACACTGGGCCGCCCACACCAGCACAGGCATGAGGTGCACGCGTTCGTATAGGTGCATGTGCACAAGTGTGGATGTACGTGTGTGCACACACGTACCCACGCAGCGCAGCTCTGAGTCTGCGGGCATCGGGTGCTGGTGCTACGGCCGGCACACCTCGTGTTGCAGCCACACACCCCACCCTGCACGACCCAGAACTAGCATCTATCCCCAGATGTAGACTCCGTCTCTATCTGCCCAGAGCGAGCCAGATGGTTCACCCAGTAAACCTCTGCTCCTCCGCCGCTTTGGAAAGGGAAGGCCCCACAAGCTCAGGGGGGACCTTGCAGGGCCCTGCGATGTTCCTGGCGGAGGCCAGCCACCGGGACCGAGCTGCATTTCAGAGACAAAGACTCCGAGGGATGGAAGCCGGCATCGGCATGGTGGAAACAGGCGATGAAGCCAGGCCTCGGGAAGGGCTGCCGGCCACCTGGGGAGGCAGAGGCCCAAGGCACAAATAGAGGCCATGACCCGGCATCAAGGTGCCAGTATTTTGAAAGTGTCTGCCTTTATCCATAACACGGAAGGAAGTGGAGCTCCGTGGAAAGTGAAATTCAAATCAACTACAGCTCTAATCAATCCCGGACAGAGCTGATTGATGAGCATCTTCCCTAAAACAAAACAAAGGGAATAAACTAAAAAGAAACCCCCATGGAGGCCAGCAGAGACCCCACTTGTCTCTCCCCTGTAAATAATCCACCGTCCGTGTGAAAACATGATGCTCTCAACTCAGAAGCCACCACTGGTGGCCAGAAGGACCTCAGCACAGAGTCCTTGACCCACAACCTAGACTCTGTCCACGAGGACAGAGCAGGAAGCAGAGCAGAGGCCAAAAAACATGCAGAACTGAAGCCAGGAATCAGCTCCATTTGCAGAAACTATGCCCAGCGTTCATGTGTGTAAGGGTTGGCCCCATGCGGAAGCAAATCCCAGGAGGGTCTGTGCATCAGGACACCCTGGCCATTCCCCCTAGCAAGTGGTGTTCCAAGCACAAGATGGAAACATAAGAAGAAAGAGAAAAGCCAGTTTCATCACAATGCGGAGTGTAGATGGGAGTTCAGGGGCTGACCCTGATCTCAAATGTTCTGATCATCTCATTTCTATGTGCGTGAGAGCCAAGATGCCTGACATGGAAAAAAGGGAGACACAGATGTAATATAGAAGAGAAAGCACAACACCCAAGATTTCTTGAATTTGGATGGGACACACTAGAATGAACCCCTGAGCTATTGGATCTTTTAAAAAGAAATTTCTATAATTCCCAAGCTCAGTTCGATGAATGTTCTAGAATAATGACCAATCCGGTAGCAATGAAACGTGCACACATGGGCCATAGATTGCTATTTGAAATGCTATTTTTATAGGAAAATAACTAGGGCTTTGAGAGGTCTGACTGATCCCATACTGGGGACAGGGAGGTACCCTAAACACCTTGTAAAATCAGATAGCAAGGAAGCTACTTGAGACCATCAGCATGGTAATATTAGAAGGGATCAGAAGCCTTGCCGAGTCTCCTGCTGGTCGAACATGGGGATTTTTGAAGTCAATAAATATAATAATTGCCATTGGGTTGAAGAATGCAATATATGTTAAATCCAAGGACAGATTCTAATATTTTTAAAAAAGTGATCAGATGGAAACCAACTTGACAATAAAGTATATTTTTAAAAAAGTGATCAGTCATTCTTCAGAGAATAAAATGACCCTCGTGATCTTGAAAATTAGTAACTACAGAAAGGGAAAATCCAGCATTTTTCCTACTTTCCCTTTATGAACTACACCACCTTTGGGCAAATGAAGGGAAGTATCTCTGTACAGAAATATTCCAACTAAAAAGTGAAAAAAAATAAGTGCCAGTATTAGATTATCTCCAGCTTATTACAAATTGATGAGTCAAGGCATTGGCTAGACGCATCATAAGAAGAGAGAAGCTGATGCTATAAGCTTTGTGATTAAAGAAGAAATCATGGTCTATTTTCTAACCGAAGGTGCCAAACCAGAGTGTGATCATGGAGCCCCGGGATCCACTGGTCAACAGAAAATACAGCGAGCTGTCCAGCCACACCATGAGTGTGCAATCATGAGATAAGGACCATGGGAAACTAGGAGTCAAACAACCCAGATTCTTCTACAAAGAGATTGCAGGAATAAGGGAGGAATGGAGGGGGACCCGCGTTTTAGAAGACTCTTCAAACACACGTAAATTGGTTTAAGTGTGCAAGGCTGAACAGTGGTGTCTAGAGAAGCACACTGGGTGATTCCACCATGACAAAACGGCGGACGGGGGTTACTCTCATGGGGAAGAGGGCTGTAACCAGACAGACATATGGCTGGGGGCTGGGGGCTGGGACGGGGTTGCTTATTGCACTGGGTTGTGGGTTATAAGTGTTTGCTTTACAATAGCTGGTGGATATATTTGTGGTTCTTTGGGACTAGTTTTAGGTACTTGTATTGTTTTTAATAGTTTATTGTCAAGTTGGTTTCCATATAACACCCAGTGCTCTTCCCCACAAGTGCCCTCCTCCATGCCCATCCAAAACATTAAAATATAATAAGGTATTGCAATCACCATGTTCATCCATGTTCCATCCTCTAGCCGGACTGGAACCTTTCAGCTATTTCCCTTGAGCTTCCCTGTAGAGTTCACCCACCTTGTCTTCACCGAAGAGAACCTCACCTAGCGCACGAGGATCGAGGTGTTCATCTGCCTCGAAGACTCCTCCTGTGGCTAAGTGGTGCCACTTGCTGTGTGTGGCTTCACCTTTTGATCAGATCCAGGGCTGAGCTGGATTACTGTCCCTGAAGTAGGGGGGCGGGGGGGCATTCTCCGTTAGCAGAAATTGGCCAGTTGCTCCTGAGCTGGGACTGTTTGATTTTTATAAAAAGCCCTACGAAATCCCCACAAGCACAGGGCTCTGGTTCCAGCCTGCCTTTCGGGGATCACGTTTATGGTGCCTGAGCTGGCAGCCTGCACTCCCCTCGCAACCCACCTGCCGCCCCTCTGCACTGGCACCTGCCGTCATTATTTCCGGGAGTATGCCCTGCCTCCTGGAGCGCCAGCCTTCTCCTTGCTTCTGGAAACGTCATTCATCCTTGGAGGCAGAACGATGGCTCCGTGTGTCTAGCAGGGCTCTGCTGCTTCTTGCTGCTGTCTTCTGGCTCTGTCCTCCATGGTGTTGGCTGGTGGGGACAGGCCACCACACATTTTGCTCACTGTGTTCCCGTGTGTGCCCGCTCCTCCGACAGCCCCTCCGAACAGGATGCCAGGAGGGCTGGGGCTGTGTGTTTATTTCCATCCCAGACCCTAGCATGGTGCCCATGAATGTCTCCATGCGGTTCATAACAAAAACAAAACAAAAACAAAGCAGCCTGTCCAGTGGGGGGGTGACGTTGTCAAGTCAGAACCAAGTACCTCTTTGGGTTCTTCTGTTATCTTGGTCATCATTTTGGATCTCTCCCACATGTACTTTTTCTCCGAGAGATTTCCCAACTCCTCAGGAATGGAACACACTGAACTTCGTGTGACAGGAAGGTTCTGGCACTGCGCTCTCCTCGGCAGCCTCACACTCTTGTGTGTTAGAGTGCACCCAGGGACGCGGAAGGCAGGGGTCTGCTCAGGAAGGCTGCTTCGTTATGGCTGGGGTGAGATTCTCCCAGTTCTTGTGGAACTCCCTGGTGCTTTCACATCGGGTTGAGCTGGCTCTCTCCACACCAGCCCAGCCACGATGGGAGAGCTGTCCCCAGAACCATGGAGGATCATGGCGGCTTCAGTCAGGAAGGGCCATGAGGTAGAAAGGCCAGAGGGCGGAAGGTCAGAAGGTGTGACTCATGGTGGGTTCCATCATGTGTCAGCTGCAGAATCTGGAGAAGCTGAGTGAGCCTTGGAAAACTGGAGCCAAGCGCATCAAGAAGGGGGCTGGCAGTGAGGATGCAGTCAGTACCCACTCTTTGTAAGGACAATGTGTTCTCCACTTCCTGCCCAGAATCTCAGCTTCTGACTCTGGCCACAATTTGGAACAGGATCAGAGTGCTCAAAGCATCTCACGTTTCCCAGTTTCACACCCAGTGCTCCCAGATTTCCTTCGGTGACCAACTACAGTTGTGTGTGCCCCACCCAGACCCTCTTAGGCAGACATTCTGTAAGAAGTTACCAGAAAGTAGGCCATCCTGACACTCACTTCCCACTTGGCAGGCATAGAAGTGTTCACCTAACCTCTCTGCTTCTTCCAGATTACTATTGTTTTCTAAGAAAGCAATGGACGAAGTACTCCAAAATCTGCCCATTGGATCCCAAATGCCAAGACGCTGAGTGCAATGTGGGTTCCCCAGAACTCAAAGAAATGCTGCCATTTGTAACAAACAAAATGACAGAGTTCTTAAGGCACTTTCAATGTTGATAAGGGATTGTCCCAATGAAATATACCCTATTTCCCAAAATAGGCCAAATCCACTGAACATGCCCAAATGTCCTTTGCAGAATTCACTTTGCAGTAGGTTTCAAGCCATTTTAAATGTTCAGATTTTCCAGCGAACTAGATTTACCTTTCAAAGCATATCTTAAGGCACGCAGGATTGCAGGGAAAAATGCAAGGGCACACATGTTCTTACCATATCACTCAGAATCATAAAGCGGCTGGAGACCATGTAGTCAAACATGAAGGAGTAATCAAAAAATGCGATGACCTTCAGCCAATTAAACTGAATCTTACAGAGAATGTGGTAATAGCAGGATTCACAATACCATATCACCACTTAGTGAAAACTGGAGTTCACTTCAGAAGGTCTGGATCTTTCTGTGGTAGGTGTTGGGAAAGGTCTGCTAAATTTGGCTGAAGCTCACTTAGTTCTAGGAGGCATTTCTGGATTACACAGGTACGTAAAATAAAACAAGATTACAAGAATTGAAAGTGAGGCAAAAGAAGAAAAAAATAGCCTGAGGGGCGAGGAGGAAAACAGCCCTTACGAAAAATATACAAGGGGCAGGCAACGAATGCTGCCATAAGCTCACTAGCGGCCAACAGATTATGACAAGGTGCTTAGTATCTGTCTTATAGCCAAAACTTTTTAATGAGAAAAAATACTTGAACAGATATTTCTCCAAAGAAAGGACAGAGGCGGCACTTGAGCTCACAAAAAGATCGTAGGCAAAAACCAGAAAAACCCAGTGCTGGCAAGGATGTGGAGACAGAACTGTCACTCTTGCTGGTGGGGATGCAAAACGGGGCAGCCGCCTCGAAGAACACTTTGTTGGGGGGTGAGGGGAGCACCTCGGCGGCCCAGTCAATTAAGCAACCGACTCTTGGTTTTGGCTCAGGTCAGGACCTCACGGTTCGTGCGATCAAGCCCCATGTGCGCACTGACTTTAAGGTACAAAATATCGAACATTCTGAACCACACTGACAGCCAGGAAGCTGGTCTGGTCTTGACTCACCCACAGCTGAGCTTTGTGACTTTGGGCAAAACATTTCACCTTTCCATCCAGCTCCAATATTTCACAAATTTATGACTTTGTTTATCCATAATATTTATATCGGTGAGTCAAAACACCACATTTGTTTTCCAGAGAAAGCTCCAAACACGGACAATGACATTCCATCAGGAGAATGAGGAATTAGTGAAAGGCCCACTCTAAGATGAGTGACGGGCACGTGGCAAGAATGACCCTCTGTCTTCTCACTCCACCTGATCCCCTCAGTGACATTGGAGTCAGAGGTACCAGTGGGGACCCTGAGCACCAAAAAAAGACCAGGATGGCCATTGGGCCTCTGGTCTCTGCTTATCTACTCATCTAAGAGTTGGAAGAACAAAGCAGAAGGTGTCAAGGGAGATGGAGAAGTTTATTTTTCAACAAACCAAGGGATTATTGTGATGGGAGCTGTTGAAATTTCATGAGTGGCTATATTTGTATATTTCCCTGCAGGATATCAAGTGCCAACTCTTGAGAAAGAGAGAAAGTTGAACAGCTTCCCAGTCTATTCCAATATAGTCAGAATCTGGATTATCTCAGGAGAATTAGAAGAGTTCTAGGTACAATATTTGGGCAGTCAGATGCTCAAGCAATTTGTGTCATGGTGGGCTGGATAGAAATTCCTGTGGAAGGCTTTCTATCATCCCTCAGATCTATTTCTATCCGGGAGGCCACATCCTCAGAACAAGAACTGAATGTACTGGTTGCAACAGACGTGAATCTCACTGGAAATAAACAAGGCTGCCAGGTGCCTTGAGGAAGCGGAACTCAATGCCTTGTTGAGCCCACTGCATGTGCCCAGTGACAGGTGGGAGGCATTTCACGTATGCCACCCGATTTAACATCCCTGATAGCCCAGTCATCTCAGAATACTGTCCTCTCTGAACTAGGAAGAGGCAGACTCAAAACCCCATCACCTCAGATGGCAGGTGGGCTGCTAGCCCCACTACAAATCTGCGCCTTTGCCTCTCGGAGACTTGGGGGCACACAGGCGAGCTTGATCAACCCGACTGCATTACTTGGGACAAGGAGAGACTCACTGCCATCTATTAAGTCGGTCAGCACAAATTTAGCCAGGCCTTGATCTAATCAGCAACTCCCCAACTGTGGTGTGCCTGCACCCAACACGCTGCCCGGTGA
Source organism: Suricata suricatta (assembly GCF_006229205.1). NCBI lineage: Eukaryota > Metazoa > Chordata > Mammalia > Carnivora > Herpestidae > Suricata > Suricata suricatta. The sequence continues at coordinate 101,431,732 of NC_043701.1, read as the reverse complement.
CCCCCGTGCCGTGGTTCTGGGGCCACACTTGAGCAGGAAGTGCCAAACAGCCAGAGAGAATATAAAAACGAGTAAGATCCAGCCCCCGACCTTACAGTGCTTATAAGGCCAGTAGAGGAAGACAGGAGAAGACTACGGTCACTGAAATGCCACGGTCATCAGGAAGCCCCAAGCTGTCTGCGGTGACGGAGGTGGGGAATGCCTCCTTGAGAAGGGGTTTTGGAGCAGAGCCTGAGACACAAGGAGCCATTTTTCACAGTGAGCCCGTGGGGGGGGGGGGCGGGGAGGGCACAGCTTGTTGGTGGGGGGAAGCAGAGGGGCAGCCAAGGCCAAGAGAGTTAACAGAAGAGCAAACGGCAGAGAGACTCATCGTAAATACAGTGCCATGAACACCATGGATCACGAACAAGCTAGAAACTGTAATCCCAGATTAATGATGAGAAAGCATGGGACAAGTTCAAAATCAGGGGCACTCTGTAAAACCCCTGGCCGGGGCTCCTCAGTCTGTTAGGTTTATGAGAAATAAGGCAAAGCTGAAATGCAGTCATGGACCAGAGCGGACCAGAGAGAACCGATGACCCAATGCACTGTGGCATCTTGAGCTGGATTCGGGAACAACAAAAAAAAGAATATCAAGAGTAAAAGTAGTGAGCTCGGGGGTGCATGGGGGACTCAGTCAGGTAAGCGAACAGCTCTTGATTTTGGCTCAGGTCATGATCTCACGGTTCATGAGTTTGAGCCCCGCCTCGGGCTCTGTGCTGACCACTCGGAGCCTGGAACCTGCTCCAGATTCTGTGTCTTCCTCTCTCTTTGTCCCTTCCCTGCTCGCACTTTGACTCTCTCTGTCTCTCAAACCTAAATAAATGTTAAAAATATTTTTTAAAAAAGTTAGTTCTTTGAAAAGATTGATATTCCCCTAATGAGACCAACGAAAACCCAAAAAAGACACAGATTACTAACATCAGAACTAAAAGACGGGCCATCACTCAGACCACACAATTAATAAAAGCGTAAGCATCTCATTCCCTGCACATTTAACAACATGGATGAAACATTCCAATTCCTTGGAAAACAAAAGCTATCAAAACCCATTCAGGAAGATAAAACCTGATCAGCACAACATGTACTAAAGAAACTAATTTGTAAGTTTAAATCTCCTAATCCATGGAGAAAATTCTCAGGACTCCACCAAAAAAAATTTTAAGTTAGTATCAAACTAGCTTACCGACATGACAGGGTTCAGGTCAACGTTCAAAACCCAACTGCTTCCATGTATACAGTTAATCCCTGAATGATGCAAGAGTTCAAGTGCCAGCCTCCCACACAATCAAAAATCCGCATCTAAGTTTTGGCTCCCTCAAAATTTCACTACTAGCAGCCTACCATTGACCAGAAGCGACACTGATAACACAAACAGGCGGTCAACACATATTTTGTGCATTAATATGTATCATATACTGTGCTCTTAGAATAAAGCAAATGTCCTGGGGTGAATTTATCAATTACATCAGCTCACACTGTTTGTGAGATGAACCAGCAGCACCTACGTCAATACCGTCCTACACGATACAAAACACTGTGGATGTCACACGTACCACACTACACATCAAAAACGAAAAGACAAAGTGGGGGCACCTGGCTGGCTCAGTCAGTAGAGCATGTGATTTGATCTTGGGGTTGTAAGCTTGAGCCCCATGTTGGGCGGAGAGATCACTTAAAAAACTAAATACGGGCACCTGGGTGGCTCAATCAGTTAAGCATCCAACTTTGGCTCAGGTCAGGATCTCACGGTTCGTGGGTTCGAGCCCCACATTGGACTCTGTGCTGACAGCTCAGAACCTGGATCCTCCAGATTCTGTGTCTCCCTCTCTCTCTGTCCCTTCCCTGCTCGCGCTTTGTCTCTCTCTGTCTCTCAAAAATAAATAAATGTTTTAAAAATGTTTAATAGAATATATAGAGAAAAATGCATCAGCCCCAATGCCCAGAACCCCATTTAGACGCTTCCCATCACCACAGATAGCCTCTCAAGGGCTCCCATCGGCCCTCTCCTATGCAGCAGGCGCATGGCATGGGACCCTGTGCCCGTGAGCCCCACTGAATGGGGCAGCTCCCAGACCCAAAGCACCCCATTCACAAGTCACTGGGGTCTGGAAGCTGCCCCTCTGGGTGTGTTTCCTGCTCCCCCCGCCAACCCCAGTAGCACTGGGCCGGCCAGGCCAGGCTGGGGAGACACCTGCCCTCCAGCCAAACCCTAGGATCTGGGGGGAGTCCTGCAGCCCCCCACCAGCAACGCCCCATGCAGAACCAGGCTGGGGCAGAGCCATAAGGCCATGCTGGGTGTGTCAGATGGCTATAGCGATCACTGCCCCCTCCGTGGGACACCCCGCTAACTCCCTGCTGGGCTGGAATGAATGCACAGGGAGGGCCATGTGCTCGCACCTTTGTATCTGCCCAGCAGCCCCTGATGTAAGAAGACCCTTGTACACGTGGTCGATCCCCGTCTTGGCCATCTCCAGATGTTGACCTCTGTTCAGTTTCTAACGGTTATTCTGAAACTGCTATTCCAGCTGACCTCCTTCTGTTGATGGAAACTTGTTAAAAAAAAAAAAATCCTAACACAGTCTAGGAAAGTTGTATGCATCCCAAACCAAAGTGATCTGTTATTTCCAAATTCGTTCTTTGTAAATGTGGGGCTTTTTTCCCCTCCTTCCTAAGCTTTTCTCGAGGGGTTATCCCGTTCCAGATCTTTCCAGCATTTGGAAGAATGGAGTGGCACACTTGACATTCCTCCTTAATTATAAAGCTGAAATAAACACCAGCACTCGCCAGACCCGATGGTGGACCAAGGGCGGTGAGCACTCAGCCAGTGGGTCCCTACTGGGTCCTGCTGCAGCTCCTGGCCCGGCTGGACAGCTGGATGCAATGGAGAGCCACGTCATCGCCCGTGGAAGGGAGGACAGGGAGCAAACTTTCCATTTTGGCAGCTTCTCTGTTTACAGAAAGGGAAGGTGGGAGCAGCCTGGGTCCCCCCAGGGTTTTGCAATGCCTCTGAAAAGCTACTAGGGAAGCGAGGCCTTGGCTCCAGCTAGTGGCAGGAGGTGGTGACGTCCGGAGCTGCATGCAGACCAGCCCCGGGGTCCAGGGCAGTGCTGCCTGTGGTCAGGCGCAGTGGGGGCGCAGTGGGGGCACAGTGGGGACGCCCTGGGAGCTCCGAGGTGGCCATCGGGCTGATCTTCAGGCATCAGTCATACTTGCTTTCTCCTCTAGCTACACGCCAGGAACCCTCCTCTCCTCTGCTCGGTCTGGGCCCGTCCCTGTGCTTTCACGCCCCTTGCTCATGCCGCTGGAAGACATTGGTATGGTCTGAAGGCCCCTCGCTGCGGCTCAGTCAGTGCTCCTCCTGTTTGATGTTCATTATAGACAGATTGCATCCCCCTCCCCAAATTTCACAGGGCAAAGCCCTAACCCTCAATGTCCCCAGTGTGAGTGTGTTTGGATTGAGGGTCGCTGAAGGATAATTATGTAAAACGAGGTGACGGGGTGGGCCCTCATGCTGTGTGACTAGCACACTCCTAAGAAGAGGACATCAGGACATAGGCACACACAGAGGGGACGACCAATCGGGGACACGTGGCCATCCACACGCCCAGGAGAGAGGCCTCAGCAGTGTCCCCGGCCCTGTGACCCCCTCTATCCGGGACCCCAGCCTCTAGAACCAGCATTTGTTGTTGCTCAAGCCCGTGCCCGTGGTGTCTGGTGATGCAGCTGTGGCTGACTGGCACAGTGACCGTCCCTGTCCCCAGAGCAGCCCCTCCTTATGGCAGAAGACACCACCATCTCAAGTGAGGAGCAGAGGACTGACAGACAAGTGCTCCGTCCTCAGTCACCAGCCAGACAATCCAGTGGGGGCTGGTCTTCCAGGCGAGTGCCACCACCAAGCAGAGAAGTGACGTCACCTCACCTCCTGGGGTCCCTTCCAGCGTCAGAGGCAACTGCGCTGCACGTCAGCCCCGTGCTGCTCGAGGACAGAAGGGATCTGGAGGAATGGGGACACTGGCTGGGTTCTTGCGCCTGGGCACCCAGGACAGCTGTCCCTCCCTCTGCTCCTCTGGGACACCGACCCCACTCAGTCCTGATGTCAGTAGTGTGGCCTCGGGCCTAGCCTGTCACAACGGGCCAGGAGCAGGTGACCCTGCGCCAGTCAAGGAGAAGCAGAGACTTTGGGCCCCAGGGAAGCGATTCTCCCTCTCAGAAGCTCCACGCTGAGAGGTGGCCCTGAGCAGGGACAGGGTCAGTGCAAAGGAAGCGAGGCCAGCAAGGGCCGCCCAACACGGAGGACTGTGTGGCAGTAGATCCCTCCCGCTTGGACCACAGCTTTGGAGCTGGGTGAGCCCCTTGCGGCCCCCTTCCTCTCCCTTCCTCCCTCCAGCTGAGGGCAGGTTTCTGCTGGGGCACCTGCAAGCGGGGGTAGGGGGATGGGTGGGCTTTTTCTGGTCCTGATAACCTGGCCTGCTTGTGTAAGCAATGCTGACCACTGGGTCACAGCCTCCGGGACAGAGTGTAACCTCAGGCCCTGGGGCCATGCCCCCACCATGTGACTTGCCTTGGACCACGGGATAGGAACAGACGTGCCAGTGACCAGCCCATGCATGTGTGTCAGAGCTGCCCCCTTGCTGTCCTGGGGCTTTCTGGTCCCTTTTCTGGGAGGAGGGGACATCCCAGACCCATGTAAAGAGGGCAGAGCTGGCATGGAGCCAGGCCAGAGCCACAAGCTACAGTCACAGCTGACCTGCATCTGCAGGACAGAACCACAGATCACCACGGGGACATGGGGCATGAGTGTCACCTCTGTTGGCTTCCATTGCATCCACAAGGGGCAGCCGAGAAGCACTGCGCTGGCCGGTGAACCCTGACCCTGAGCAGCACCCCCCCCCCACATAGGACAAGCACCTTGCCGCTGCTGGAAGGTCCCCTGTCCGGGCAGCCGCCTCACCTCTTTCTGGAAGAGTGGCCTCTGGAGCTGACAGCCAGCTGACACTTCCCGAAACACGTCATAAATGCATAGTTGAAACTGGTCACACGGTTTCCCTCATTCTGTCCAACCTGATGCTTTTATCACACGACGGAGAGTTCGACCTGATGGAAACTTGGACCTGCTGGGGGGTGGGGGGGCGGTGCTTCGGGCCGGAGCGTGAGGAGGGCCAGTGCAGGCCGCGCACCGAAGCCATGGGGTAGGAAGACAGGACAGGTCCCTTCCGAGGCTTCTGGCGGGCCACAGGGTTTGGGAGAGCGGCCAGCGTAGTCAGCAGAATCGGGCTCAGTAGCAGACACATGGCTCGAGGATCATCACAAACAGTCCACCCCAGAAAGGGACGGACACACCGGGCAGCTCTGCCCGCTGTGCCATCGACCCCAAGGCTCTCCCAACGCCGTGGCTGTCCCTCAGCACGCAAGACCCCAGCTGTGGGACTCCATGGTTTATAGTAAGACAGACAGATCTGGACTCCAGGCCCGGGCCTGGCACAGTGCTCCCAAACCCTTGGGGTTTCCTCAGTGGAGGAGCAGAAAGGTGTCTTGTGCTAACAGGGCAGAGACAGCAGAGCTCAGGTGGGCACATGGCCCCAGAGGGGTGGTGACCCGGCCCTTCTTCACCATGCAACTCCTGGGGGTTTGGTGTTTTTAATGTTGATTTATTTTTGAGAGAGAGAGAGCACAAGCAGGGGAGGGGCAGGAGAGAGAGACACACAGAATCTGAAGAAGGTTCTAGGCTGTGAGCTGTCAGCACAGAGCCAGACGCAGGGCTCGAACCAATGAACCGAATTATTGTGAGCCAAAGTCAGAGGCTTAACTGGCCAAGCCCCTCAGGCGCCCCGCCCTCTAGGTTTCCTGGCACTTGCCTTTGCTCACTGTCCGAGGGCCCCTGTTCACCTCCATGTCTCTGCAAGCGTTCCCGGTCCCCAGTCCCTGCCCCACCAACATGTCCTCCTGGCCCCTCACAAGTCTGGGACCACTCAGCCTCACTCCCACCACGATCCCGTGTTTTGACAGACAAGTCATCAGAGGGAAAGTGTGCTTTCTGTTCTGTATCCCAAATGCTCAAAAACTCAGGAACACAAACGTGTGGCTGCCCTACTGAAACGGAAAGTATCTGTACCATACGAAACACGGCAACCACTCAGGAAATGTTCCCCCAAACACGCTGTGTCCGACACACCATGGCCAGAGTGTGAAAAATGAAAAAAATCTATAGATCAGAAAACCAGCATGTCAGGACCCGGTCACTCTTCTGTCCATGTTCTGTCCATGTCCCTTCCTCACTGCCTTATCACCAGAGACCAGCAGACCAGGACCCATGTGGGTTTGCAAAGCAAGACCACCTTTTCCTAGACAGTGCCTCATTCACCACTGCCATTTCAGACTCCAAACACACGGAACTGAGACACCAGCTCAAGGTGATGCAACTGGGAAGCTGCTGGGGGATGCGGGGGGAGGTTCCCAGAGCCCAGTGAGCACTGAACGCACCCTCCTCTCCCTCGCTTTTCTTCTCACTATACGGTATGTTTGTTCTTTCTCTCTCCTGCAGATGACTTCCCCCACTTGCCTTCTTAAAATACACCAAGAACCTGGGCTTATTTCAGTTCTAGTATCTCATTTAATCCATGTACACAGACTTAGCATGAGCTCCAGGTCGGGAGACTGGTCCCCGGGGCACAAGGAGAAATCGCAGAATTGCAACCCCAACCTCCCGTATGTAAAAGCTCTGGTCTTCCCACTGATCACTCCACGTCTCCAGAGACTGTGAAAACCCACTCAATTCTTAATGGGATGAAATGAGCGCGAAAGGAACAGTTCTGACCACTCTGAGTGTACATTTCAGTACTTTCACAGTGTTGAATGATCAGCTTCAGAACTTTTTGAAACCTCTTACCTAATGAGCAGCCACCCCTTCTTGTCCCCACCCCCAACACCCTGGTGGCCACTGGTCCGCCCTCTGACCCTAAACCTGCCTATTCTGCACACTGAATATAAACGGAATCCCCTATATGACCCTTCTGTCTTGACTTCTTTTCCTTGTTTTTGAAGCCCACCCACACTGTTGTATAAACATGCTCACTGCAGTGCTCACTGCCAGGACTGAACAATAGCCCGTTGAGGGAACAGATGTATCCACACATCAGTTAAGGACCCTGGAGTTGTTTCTATCTTCTGGAGATGATGAGTGTTTCTGCAATGAACATCCACGCACACGTTTTGTTTAGATACCTGTTTACAGCTCCTTACAGTATATTCCCAAAGGGGTGGGGATTTCTGGGTCACAAAAAAAAATCTGGAACTGTGATGGCCATTCTGGAAAAACTCTGATTTAGATAAATCCACCTTAGGAAGCATCCCTTAAGAGAGAACCCCAAATGTCTCAGAGACAACTGAATGCATTCTTTGGTACGTTTGCAGAAGTTTCTGGATGACTGCAAAACCTGCTCAGAAGGGATTCTTACAGCATAAATAAGTCTTTGGATCGGTCACCTGGAGTCGCAGGCCTGTCCCCCAACACCGAGTGCCTGCAGGAGTCCCCACCCCACTAGAGCAGGCCCTGAGCAAGGAGGAAACTTCCTCTACACTCCCCCCACCCAGCACCCAGGCCAGCAAGGCTTAAGAAGCACGTGCGCCTGCGACCCCCTATATCCTACCCCTCCTGGACCCCACTCCCCATCCTTCCCTCCCTCCTTCCCTCCCTCCTTCCCTCCCTCCATCTCCCCTGGGGACCCAGACTTCCAGTCTTTCCCATAAACTCCAACGCCCCAACCCCTCCCCCTCTCCTTCCTCCACGTAGACCTCCGCCCCTTCCTCCGTCCTCGAAGGGGACCCCCGCTCCCGCCCCCTCCTCCTCTTAGGTATTCCAGGCCGACCCCCGCCCCTTCTCACCTCCATCCTCTGCGCGGACTGCTATCCCCCAACCGCGGTCCCCTTGACTACCCCAGCCCCAGACCTCCGACTTCCCTGCGGAACCCCATCCCCATCATCCGCCCGGACTCCACGCCTCCAACCTTCCTCCCCCGTCCCTACTTCTGACCTCCTTGCGGAACCCGCCCCAACCTCTCTCCGTGCTGACCCTCGCCCCCTCCCCTTCTGCGCCCCCTTCCCTTCCTCGGCTCAGGGAAGGCGCGCGCGCGCGCCCCCTGCCGGCCCTGCCGGGACGCTGCGCTCCCCGCGCATAAAGGGGTTTATTTAGTTCTCCTTAAAGTAAAGGATTTTAGTAGCATCATGGCCATTTCTGAAAATATAAATAAATAAATAAATAAATAAATAAATAAATAAATAAATAAATAAATAAATAAATAAGAAAGAGAGAAAGAAAGAGGGAAAGTAAGAGGAAGGAAGGAAGGAAGGAAGGCAGGCCGGCCGAACAAACTCTGACCGCTGTGGCACACCTACAGGTAGCTATCGGGTCTTTCCTCCTGCGCTCCACCTGTGGTCTCAGGTGAGGACCTGCGGCCTGGGAGGGCAGCCGGGCGCCCAAGACAGGAGCCAGGAGCAGCCCTGGAGGGAGGGAGGGCAGTTTCAGCTAGCCACCCAGATCTGCAAAATTCATGCCCACTGTTTTTTCTCTAAATCGAGGTTACAGGGGACTCCTCCTCGTCATAAGGTGCAGGCTCTGACAAGCACTCCTATCACCAGCAGCCCGCAGGAAGGTCCTGGGGTCACAGATGTCCCTCCCAGCCTGGTCCCTGATGGTCCCTGAGGAGCGGGGAGACCCCCAAAGCTTCGTGCTTTCTGTCGCTCCTGGTCCACCAATGTCACTAACCTGCCAGGGTCTGAGGGTGATTTAGAAAGACCCAGACACACATGCACATGCATGGGCACCGCGCATGCTCACATGCACACACAAACATGCATCCCTGCACGTACACACGTACTGTGTGCACACAGCAACACGCAAGCACACACACTTGCACACAAACACACACCCTCTATAAAGCAGATCCACCAATCCAGAATCCCTAGGGCCCAGGGCAGCCGGGGAGGAGACACATGGGTAGGGGGTGTGGCCCTGTGCCCAGGTGCACCACCCTTTCCATGAGCAGAGGCTCCCACCGAGCCAGGAAGAGGAGAGGGCTCCCCGCAGTGGGCAGTGCTGCTGTTAGCCCCACACAGGGGATTTCTCCGGGAAATACACAAGAGATCACCAATCCTCCAAACTGTCCTCCATACCGCATGCCTCGCAAACGTTTGTGCCTTGTCTTGTATCTCGGCCTGGGGATGCATGCGTGCTTCCTCTGGTCCCTGGGAAGGGGCAGGCAAGGGCGAGGGGTGCAGCTCCGCCCCATCCTCTGGGGTGAAGTGGGCTGTCTGGTGCCACGGGGTGCTGTGTCAGCCATGCAGTGGGACTCAGCTCCTACTACCCGCCGCCCCGCCCACCGGGGTTGTTTGCGGGACAGTATGAGATGATGCCCAGCACAGAGTAAACGCCTAATCAAGCTTAAATATTAATATTGCTCAGATACTGTATTGGACTCCCGCTCAGAACCCACCCCTTACTTTATGCTTATTTTTAAATTTACAGTCTTTGTTACCCACCCCCTAGTGGAAGGACACAGCCATTGCCCATTTGGGGCAGTTGTATGCGACCTCCGTGTGCGAGGCTTTGTTGAATACAAGTTTCATTCCCATTGGGTAAAAACGTGAGCACCGGCTTGCTGGGTTAAATGGTATATGCATATGAGAAACTGCACCTGAAATAAGAAAAGTGTGTACAAGAGCATAAGAAAATGACACAGTGTTCCGGAAGAGACTAGCCAGTGTAGCATTCTGCCTACGGCGTGAAGTTCAGTCACTCCACGCCCTCCTCGGCTTTGGTTTTACCGCCCCAGAAGAGACGGGATGATGGCTCGTGGAGGGTTTAATTTGCATGTCCCTGACGCCTAATGACGTTGGCTTACTTTCATGTACCGATTTGCTGTTTGTATATCTTCTTTGGAAAGTTCCTGTTGAAATCATTTCCCCATATTTCCCAACCTCTGCCTTTCAATGTCACTGTGTCCATTTTCCCCAGATCTTCTCCTGCTTTCCTATGGAAAACTGGAGAGATAAGGGGCCTGCTTAAGAGACTAAAGAGGTCAGATACACACACCTATTCATGACTGACCGCATGCTGGAAGACCTAGTAATTTTGCATCTCTCCCAACCATAGTGGCAATGGTGATGATGGTGATGATGGTGATGGTGATGTGACGATCATGATGATGATGGTGATGGTCAGGAGGAGGATGTTGATAATGGAGATGATTATGTTGGTGATGATGGTGATAATGGTAATGACAGTGATGGTGATGATGGTGAGATGGTGATGGTGATGATGACGGTGGTGATTGTGATGACGATGGCGATGGTGATAATGGTGATGATGATGATGGCGGTGATGATGGTGAAGATGATGGTGATGATGGTGGTGTTGATGGTGATAGTGATGGTGATAGTGATGGTGATGATGGTGACGATGGTGATGGTGAGGAGGAGGATGTTGATATAGTGATGACTATGTTGGTGATCATGATGGTGATGATAGTAGTGATAATGATGGTGATAATGCTGGTGATGATGGTGACGGTGGTGGTGACACAGCACCGCTCACAGGGAGCTCATTGTGTCCTGGGCTTCATGCTGGCTCTTCTTACACATCACCTCAGTGTATCTTTGTTGCAACCCGATAGTGAAATGGCATCTGCAGCCCCTGGCTGCCCCGTGGAACCTAACCAGGCTACCCGCCCATGTGCTGAGCACATGCCTCTATGACACACTGCTGCCCTGTACCCACCAGAGCCACCAGCCTCTTTGAAGTGACATGGAAGCACCTTCACAGTGTCTCCTCCATCTGCTCTCTGGGCCTAAATGCAGCGGGAACAGCCACTGTGCCGCCATGGCTGTTACCTGGTGCACTCATCTCCACAAGCAGAGAGGTGATTTCCTTGCTAGGTCCATCTTCTGGAGGAGGACAGTCCGCCCCGCCATGGCCTCTGGCACGCCAGGCCCCGAGCCCCACTTGTGTGCCACTCCTGCTGGACTTGACCGCTTTCCCCACCGCCGCCCGCCGCCGCAGAGTAGGCATGGGGCAGGCAGGCTTGTGGGACCGCTGCAGAGCAGCCTTGCTCCGTCCCCCTCTCCAGCTCCCTGCTCGGGGAGGGGGGGCATTGGTGGATTGAAAGCTCAGGCAGGCCCCAGACTTCTCTGCTCATCTTTACATGATAAAATGCCCCCACTCACTTGTGGGTGTGGAAGACCATTGGGTGTGGACACGCAGCTCCTGCAAGAATTCAAGTTGACACTTAACTCAGGGCTCTTCTCCTTCCTGGGCGAGAACCTGTTCCTAGATTCCCAGTGACTGAGGGAGGCTAAATGTCTGTTCCCGCCCCGGCTAGCTGGCAGGGTGGTAAATTGGGTCGTAGGTTCCTGAGGGAGGGAGAGAGAATAGGGCAGGAAGGAGCACAGAGAGCGGGGCAAGACAAGCGTTTCTGATCAAGCCCAGTTTATTGAGAAAATATCCACACCTTAAATAAGGTACAGGGCGGGAAGTGAGGCCGCTGACCTGAGTGGGTTGCCAGGTAACAGAGTCAAGGGATTAAGGAAAAACTGAAACTGAAACCAAAAACTGCAAAATCAACATAGCACCTAAGGGATCAGTGAGAAGGCTCAGACCGACAGAACAATTAACACCAACTTCCTGTCTAAAGGCAGACGGCGATCTTTGTAATTCAGGCTCTCCTAGTCTAGCTGTCTCCAATCCCTGGATCGGGGAAATACACATCCCTGGCCTGTAGACAGTTAATCTTGTTTTTCTGCCCGCACCCCACAGGGAAGCAAAGCTGCCAATCAGCTGAATCTTTGCAGCTTCCCACAGCTAAAGATGGATGGGCTCTTCTTTTGGGGGCCAAGAGCAGAGGTGTCCACCTGGGCACCCTGGGAATTCCTACCTGCCTGGTCGGATTTCCTCATCTCAGGCAACGTGGGAAAGCTCAGCCGAGGTCTTTGGGAGACCTGGCCGCCCATTCAGAGCCCCCATTACGTCTGGGGGTCTGCCTGCCCCCACGTTTCCTATGGGACTGCTGGGCCTCAGAGCAGGTGCCCAGGGGTCCAGGGCACGGCCGAGGAGCCCGACGCCAGCTTCCGTCCTCATCCTCAGCAGACACGTCACATTTCTTAAAATCAACACCAGCCACAAGACTGACAGAGGCAGCGTTTTTTCTGGGTCCCCGAGTCTGGCCTCCTAGACAGCTAGCCTGGGGCAACAGGCAGGGTCACAGTCCCTGCGGTGCTGCAGGCCAAGTCACGTCTCCCTTTTCATGGGGACGCCAGGCCTCAGCCTGGATGTCCCAGAACGCTCGTTTATCTTCATTCTCTTGCTGGATTCTCTTCTGGTTTTACTTCGACAACCATGGTCTTGAGACACAGTGCACACCGCACACACGTCACTCACCGAAGATGTAAGATTGGATGGTTTCTAGTAGCTTCCACCTCACCACAGCCAATTAGGGGGCATTTCCATCCCCTTGGGGAGGAAGTCTATTTTGTTTCATCCCCTGGAATTCCTTTGTGCCCCGAACCTGAGCACAAGGATGGCTCGATACACCGTCCAACCTCTCGGAGTTTCCCGGCTTCGCCCATCCGCTCCCACTCCTGGGAAGACCCCAAAGGCCAGGCCAGACCAGCGCCTGGATCTGGTGGGGAGGAGGTGCTTCTGGAGCCAGTCGCTGAGGGTCCATCCCGGCCTCCCCTGTGAGCCAGTGCAGCAGCCCCCACCCAAACTCCTAAAGGCTTGTCTGCTCCGTTCTAGGGGGTCAAAGGACAGTTCGTCACTTTTCACGGGGCTCAGCTTTTCTGGGTTTGAAATGCAGATGGTCCACAAATGCTGTCAATTCTTCTAAAAGGATTTACTGACAGACCATCGACAGTTCGTAAACTCAAATACGTCTGGAAATGCTCATGTGGAAATTCCCCAGCAGGCGCTGTGCTAGTCTATCTGCGTGTATTCGCAGAGCTCGTTCCCAGGACGACCCTGAAGGGAAGCACTGGAACTGTTCTCCTGTGACACAGGAGCCTGCTCAGGTGGCCTGTCACAGCCGCAGAGTGAATGCGCACCTAACATCACAACCCTCGTTCTTCCATTTCCTGAGCCACCTGCAGGCCGACGGCTGACAGCGCGGTGCGGTTGGCACGGGCTTCCCCGCCCTGCTGCAGTAAGCTACGCCGGCCACCAGGGAGCAATGCCGCCTGCGAGGCGCGAGGCGCCACCAGGCTGGAGCGCAAATCCTGGGACACTGCGGGTTTCAGTTCAGCGGAAATCTTCAGAGCCAAATGCAGGGCAAAGTGTAGCAGGGAGAGACAGTTCATGGACAATATCTCACCAGGGTAGAGTGTGCAGGGACAGGCCTCTCAGGGAGGACTCAGGCCATGGCTGTCCAGCTTGGGCACCAACATAAAGACGCTAAACCAAAGGAAAGGGCAACTGCAAACTACGGATTCTCCTTGTTTCCAGGCCTGTGTCCTGATTGTGGTTAAGCTGCTGACCTTCTCTGACCCTGAGCGTCATTATCTGTAAGTGGGAGAGACCCACCTGCTTGTGGTCGCCTGCAGCCCTGTGTGTCCAAGCAGTCAGGTCCCCTAGATTGTCCCCACCCTAGGATGGAACAGGGGCTGCCTCAGGCAGGGACTGACGGTCACCCCCACCAGCTGTGTGCGGCCTGTGTCCAAACTGTGAGTGGGACCTACCGGGACTCAGCAGCCTGGGGAGGATGGGCCCATAAATCAATGCTAACCAGCAGGTGCTGGCACTGTGCTTGGTAAACAGTAGGCACTCAATGTCTGCTTTATTGTCCCAGTTACACCTGCTGTCCCGCCAAGTCCCAACCCCACCCCCCACAGCATGCACACCCTCCCCCTGGATATGCCCTCTGCATTATGGGTCAGAGTCCGGGCCGTCTTGGTAAGTGTCCACAAGAGCTTGGAAACGTCTTTTGCTGCTGGTGGGCTGGCCTGTGTTTCTTCATTAGGTCCTGTTGGCCACTTGTTTCGCCCGGGGTCCCATGTCCTTTGCGGAGCTCTCCCCACAGCCACAATTGTGGGTCGGTCTCTCCTTCCCACTACACCAGCCTCGGCTTCCAGCGCCGAGGGTCTGTGGTCTGGTGGGTGTGTGTCGAGGATCGTTGGGTCTTCCTGGAGGACTGATCCTCTACAACTGTGGGCCGCGCCACCTTGCGCCCAGGTGGGGCCTTCATTTTTGCATGTTGGCAAGATAGGGCTTTCTAAATCTTTCTAATTCACACCTGCGGCCACTGATCTGAAGTGTCCTGTAAACAGCACAGAGTTGGGTCATGTTTCAGGTCTCCTCGGCCAAGCTCTGTTCCTTGGCCAGTGAACATAGTTCAAGCATCTCAAAATAAATTTTTTTTTACATTTATTTATTTTTGAGAAACAGAGCGTGAGCAGGGGAGGGTCGCAGAGAGAGAGAGAGAGGAGAGAGAGAATCCCAAGCAGGACGCTGTCAGCACAGAGCCCAACACGATGCTCGAACCCACAAACCGTGACATCATGGCCGCTCCCAGACTGTAGGGCCTGCAGCAAGCAGTTGCACAGATTTTTGTTGCTGTCATCTGTCTCGTTTGGGGCTCATCCAGCTTCTTTAATCTATAGGCCGGGTCTTTGTGGATTTGGCGCCCACCTCCAGGAGATCCAGAGATCCCAAAAAGGCAGACCAGGCGCCCATCCAGGCTCCTGAAAGGGCGGGACCCCGATGCCCAGCTATAGCCCCTGCGTGATGCACAGCGAGCTTCTCTAAACATCGGAGACTCCAGGCCACTGTGACAAATGCCAACCGTGTCCCTGAAAGCCCACCCTGGTGGCCATGGTATGTGTGCCCTGCCTACCTTGATCCTTGCTATAACACTGGTCCAGGGTCCAGGCCCTGGCCCCCCACACCTCTTGCTGGACACGACTCTCCCTTATGATCCTGGCTGGGGCCGAAACAGTTGTGGTGTTTACACAAATGGCCACACCTTGGCCTCATGAAGACAGAGACCTCACCTGCGCCCCAGCCTGCAGTGGGATGTGCAGCCTCAAGGCAGCCCGAGCAACAGCAGCTCTGGGCTTTAGGGATGCAGAGAATGAGGGTCCATGGGCCCTGTGTCCCCATCACCTACGTCGGGAGGGTCATCAACTGGGGAAAGGGACCCAGACCCAAGAAGGCAAAGAGCCAGCATGATGGGCCCCCACGTGGCCGGGGGGAGATCAAGGGGGGTGCTGCTGGGCATGACCTGCATCTGTTATTGAAGCAACAGGTGAGCCCACCAGACTTCAAGTTCAGGTTCAGCCCCAGCTCCTTACATGCTGGGAAAAGTCCCCTCAGGGGCGGAACATAAAAACGCATCAGTGTCTGTGAGCAACACCACACGTTAGGATTAAATTCTTAGTATCTTCAAACATAATTTGTCAAAGGTCTCTGGGCGGAAATCTTGAAATGTATTCCTAAAGGCAAAATGTGTGAATTTATCATGGAATCCAATGACCCACAAAAAAATCCACCTCAAACTCTCAATTCACGCATGCACACACACACACACGTGCACACATCTATGCAAGCACATGCAGGCTGACGGTCGCACACATGCACACTTTCATCCACTGCAAGAAATGCCTGCCTCACCAATACTTTCCCACATTTCTAATTTTATTATACTCTGAATAGACATGATATTTGAAAAGCAGACAAAATGACTATACAAAGGTTTATAGAACATTCATTTACATACTGGATATATTCTTTACAATATAAGAAAAGTAAAAATACCCACTAATAAGTAAGGCAGAGAAGGAGACGTGAGGTCTAGGACGCCGGAGATACACGCAGAGACCCTTAAATTCGGTGACTCACTGTGGTTATGGGTTAGCACTGGGGGAATGCAGCATACGGTTAATGAGCAGGTTAATAGGAGGCTGGCTATGACCCAGGGCAGGACCCCTGTGTCCGCTGGCACCTGGAGGCCCCATGGCTGGTCAGAGCCTTCCCAGGACCGACCCTGGCCTGCACAGTTCATGGACTCATCTTGTTCTGTGAACTGCACGTGTGACGGGGAGACACCTGTCACACGCACTCACCGGGGAGTCGGCCTCCCTCCGCTCCGGAGAGGGAGAGAACTTCCTGACGCCCTCAGCCCTTGGAGGAGAAGCTGCAGCCCGCTGGTCAGTTCAAAAAGCAAGCCAGTGTGGCTTCTGGAATGTTCTGGACACGGACTGCACGGGAAGCCCTGATCCTCGGTCACCCACAGCCTGTGCTCCCGAATCCCACACCCGCCCTCGCTCACATGTCTAAAGGAGCGCTCTCTGCCTTCATCGGAAGGACACGGGACCCAGGCCGCCGGGTCTGGGTCAAACCATGTAGAAGCCATCTCAGGCTGAGGTCCCCTTGGCCGAATTTCTGCCATGAAGGGAAAGCTGAGATGTCAGCAGCCTCGGCCGGGGAACGGGGCCTCGGAGACGCCCGCACACTGTCCCACACCCGCCCCTACACCCGCTGGCGAGAAGGCCCGCCAAGATCAAGGCAGGCATTTGGCACAGAAATGAGGCACTTGTGTTTGGTACGATAGGAACCAGCCGGGGGCACGTCCACCTGCTTCGCGGCCAAGGGGACTCGCGTGTTCCGGCTGTGTGCGGTGACAGTGGCCTCTGGCCCACTTACCACCGAGACTTCACAAGGCACGCTCCCAGCTCCTGGGGTGGCCATCGGCGACCCCTGGGGGCCCAAGAGCTGGTGTGGACTTTGGAAAGCTGGGCAGGGGGGCAACTCCAGGGCTGAGAGGTGCCTTGTGCTGCAGACGGAGCGTTCCGGGGGGCGCAGGACCCTCAACATGAACAGCACGCCCGATTTGGTCTCAAAGGCAGTGTAGAGGAGTGACCCCTGGCTGAAGATCAGTCTGGAAGGTCTGAGCCTTGAGTCTTCCTCCTCCCCTCTGCTCAGGACACTGGAAACAAGATCCCGGCAGGGGCCACAGAGGCAGACAACGAGTGGCCGGCAGCTCACCCTCCAGAGGCTTCCCCTAGCGGGATGTCACCACTGCCAGGACACACAATGTTGACTGTCAGGCTGGAGGCAGTGGAGGCTGTCGGGCCACAGCCCCGGATTGCAGGTGCGCCCACCCGGGCTCGGCCCACAGCCTGCAGTGATGGCACTCCATCCCGTCCAGCAACAGCAAAGTGTCATCATAAATAATTTGGCATAAGTAGAATATAAATTATATGACATGGCATTTCACGTCCACCTTCCTTCTCTGGTGGCCAGTGTGCCGCTCAGACCCAGAGTGGGGCCGAGGCTCTCTGGCATCACAGTGCCCCTCCAGTGAAGGACGAGGTGACATCCATGGTCCTCACAGCCATGGCACCGTCCCCTCCCCAGAGTTCTGGAAGGGCCTGGGCTGCACAAACCTTTGTCAAACACGCACACCCTTCTCACTTAGCCAGCGTCCCTGTCGTGGTGGAAAGAGATCTCCCCCAAGGGCACAGGATAAACAGACCAGCGCCGGTGGGCAGGGCCCCACCCCTCACTTAGGGCCACTGCCGAGGGGCCGGGCGCCCTCCTTCCCACAAACGCTGGCGTGCAAGGAACACATTTCCCTACATGGCCCCTCACGACGTGGTGGAGCCCGGGTGGGCTCTGCCGGTGTCCAATTTCCTCCACCCAAGATGCACCTGGCTGCAGGAACTTGGGGGGTGGGGGCAGGACGGCCAGGAGGGGGCGGGGCTACGTCCCCAAATCTATAAAACGGGAGGAGGAGCCCTCGCCCTCCCGGGGCTGCAAGGTCAGGCTCACCAGCCGCCACACTGGGGCCGCCCCGGCCCCTTTTGGCTCAGATCTTCTTAGGCGAGCCGATCATGACCTTTGACACAAAGTTGACGATGGCGCTGGCAGGCTGCTCTGGGTCGTGCTCTGCAAATAGGTGGCACACATTGTCCGTGGCACTGCCCTGCTTCCGGGCCACAAACCCGAAGACTCTGCAAAAGGAGAGCCAAGGTCAGAGCAACAGTGTCCCATGGGGTCGAGGCATGCGCACAGCTTCCTGCCACCCCGAAGCCACTGCGACCCACCACTCCTGCTGCCCTCCGGCCCAACACCTGTCCCCATCTGTCCCCACCCGTCCCCACCTGCCCACATGTGTTCACCTCCCAAACCTTGCAGGGAAATCAGGTGCATGGCTGGTCAATGCCCTGATTCCATTCCTGGCCAGAATCCTGCAGACTCCGGACAGGATACGCCCTTGAGCCCCGTCCAGCACGTGGACTGGAGTTGTGTCCCTGGGGAGGGCCGGGGTCCTCGGGTACAGGGGCAAGCAGCCTGCTCTCTCCCCGGTCAAGTCACATGGGCGGTGAGGGGTGCACTCGCTCCCCTGGGGGTCAGGGCTCCCCTCTCCAGCCCCCTAAGCCCCAGTCGCAAACAACATGCTACTAAGGAGACTGCTTAGAAGAACAGCACGTCTAATTATTTTTCTTAGACGAATGGAAGCTGTTCTCTGGACAGGCTCTTGTGAGCCCTCAACTTTGCACAGTGACTTCCATTGTCTGCTTCCCGGGCAAACCCCTTCTTCTCCTTCTTCGAAAAATGAAGGATTTTTTTGTTCCCGTTTAGTGGTTTCCAAGCCACAAGAGGGCTCGCCTCGAGTAACTCCGAGGGGGTGACACATTCCAAGGGGCCGCGAGCAGCATCAGCCCCTCGTGCCCGAGTGGGGGCAGCCCGGGCCCTGCCTGGGGCCAGACCCCAAGACAAACAGGACTGCAAGCTGGGGACCCCAGAACCAGATCCCTGTGAGGTCACGTTCCTGGCAATCAAGTTAGGTTACACCAAGGGAGCCAGCCTGGGGAGGGCGGACAGCTCCAGAAAGTTCTCGGAGCACTGAGAGAAGGCAGGCTGAAACCATGCACTCTTTGGCCAGGAAATGCTGACCACCATGTGTTTCACGCTCATACACGGGAAGTCCTTCCTTCACCAAGACCTTGACGCGCCCACAGCACATGCTGCTCTGAGCAGCCAAAAAGCTGTGCAATCTGGTCCGTTACAGGTCAAATGTAAGCTCTGTGCCTTGAGAGAAGAGCTCCAGGAAAGGGCACCATGGGCAGGCCCCGTGCATGGAAAGGGATGCTTTCATTTCTGCTTACAGCACAACCCAACCCACGGGCCCAATTCAGTCCTCTCCCGACAGGAAACCCTCTTGGAAAACCCGTAAGAGGATGGACTCAGGGGAAGGAAGGTGCCACTGTCCTGGGATCTTACCTCGAGCAGGGCCCATCCGTGATCCACCTTGCAGATCAAAAGAAAAGGAAGATTTACGTTAGTTTCTTTACTAACCTAACAGGCAAAGGGCGCTTACGCATCGCTCGATACAAACAGGGGTTTCTTACTTCCTGTCCTGAGGATCCAGTGCACAGAAAATCACACTGCTCACGGGGTAGTGTCTCCGGAAGAAGAGCCTGTGGGGACAAGGCGGGTGGGACAGGGTCCCGGGGCGTTAGGGCGGTGGTGATGCCCGTG
This sequence comes from Suricata suricatta, assembly GCF_006229205.1. Lineage (NCBI taxonomy): Eukaryota > Metazoa > Chordata > Mammalia > Carnivora > Herpestidae > Suricata > Suricata suricatta. Next base: position 101,412,168 of record NC_043701.1, on the reverse strand, counting down.
GCAGCTCCCCCCCCAGAAGGCGGTTTTATGATGCATCACAGAGAGGAGAGCCACACACGCCCAGCAGAAATGCACAGAGCTGGCCCCCTGGAGGTGGGGACGGAGCCCAGGAGCCCTGGCACACCCTGGGAGGAGCCCGCAAGCCACCCGCCATCTCCAGCCCTAGTGTGCTGCTGGGGACAGGGCATCCTCAAGGACAGGAGCTGGGGACACCCCTGGGGGCGCACTGTGAACTCTCGACTGGCCGAGGAGCAGGTGGCGAGGGCAGGTGGGGGCTGCGCCGGGGACGGTGCTGCCTGCAGGCATCGGGGGGCGGCCCCCTGCCCCGAAGCTCCTACCATCCATCTGCGCTTCTGGCTGAGCACCCACTCTCTTACTAATCTCACCAGTCTGTTTCCATAACAAGTAAACAGGAAGTGCCTCTGAAATGCCTTCTATCCTGAGGTAAAAGGCCCTGCTGGGGGGAGGAAACCACTGGGTGACAGCCATGATGAAGGCCACCGAGATCCCATCTGTCATCCAATCAGACAGCATCCAGACCGGTTAACGTTATCACGTGCTATGTAACGTCCCAATTATGGTGAATAATTATCACTAGTATGTGTTACTCTTATACAGACTTGATCGTGGTTATAATTATCTGGATACTGAAGTGGTATCTAGCACGGTCACCCAAGCACAGCGTCACTTGAGGCAGGACCCCACCTGTTACGTGTAAGGACACTGGGCAGACGGGTGGGCTATGCCATGGTCCCCGAGTGCTTTTATAGAATCAACTTAAAACATGTTTGTGCTTAAATATTACACCGGCGGGGCACCTGGAGGGCTCCGTCGGTTAAGCATCTGCCTCCTGATTCCAGCTCAGGTCATGATCTCACGGTTCGTGGATTCAAGCTCCTCATGGGGCTCTGCACTGACAATGCGGAGCCTGCTTGGGACTCTCCCTCTCTGTCTGCCCTTCCCTTGCTCGCTTGTGTGGTCTCCCTCTCAAACTTAAAAAAAAAATTTTTAATAAATAAAATTATACATATGTGTGTGATACTAAAAGGTCCAAATCTCTTTTTCTCTTTTTTTTTTTAAATGACTACTGAGTCCTAAGAAGAAAACCTTTGGGCTGAATATCAGGGGTTCGTGCACGGCTCCTGGAAGGTATAGAAGGGAAACACAGATGGCAGATGCGTCCACCGGGGATGCACAGGCCGTAGGGACAGCCAGGGACACTCACTTTCTCTGGTTGTCCGTCAGGGTGATGCCCTGGGCAGACACCTTGAAGTGCACGACCGTGCACAAGGGAGGAGGCTCCTGGACCAGCGTGAGGCTCAGGGCCTTCTGGACGGCTTGGTGGCCGGTGAGGGACTCCATCTCCACTGAGTTCAGGTACCACACATTGCAGGCTACGAGACACAGGGGGAAATGTGTGTTCACCTGACCCCTTCCCAGCATTCCTGGCCCAAAGCCCTTTGCCCCCAACCCCGAAGGCGCAGAGAGTGAAGTACACCTGCCCCAAGGGGACCCCTCCCCGGCCTTAATGTGGGCATGAGTCTGCAGATATGGAAACGTGCCAGAGGGAGGCATCTGTGCGACGTGCGTGACTCAGAACAGAGTGTGCGCGGGAAAGGCTGGCTGGCCTGTCCCGTCCCTGCCACGTGCTGCCGTGGGTTGGGGGCCTCTGGAGCTGCTCCTTCAGAGGAAAGGAAGCAAACGGCTGAGTGTGACTAGGTCTTAGTAAACAGCCCAATGGTGCTCTGAGCCTGGATCCCGGCAGCTCATGCAGAAGTGGACGTCGAACTCTGGGGCTTGGGTGAGGTCTGTGTGACTCTGCCCGACACCCACGCCCCGCTGTGGCCCGGAAAACGGTTGCCCGCGGCCCCGCCTGTGGACACCAGGGTCGGTGTGAGGCCTGCAGCCGATGGGCTGCTAGCCACTCACTGCCTCCAGGTGGCAATTCACAGCTGACTCTTAAAGCCTGAGAGGCTCTGGGGCCTCAGAAGCCTCAGGGCTTCCATGAGGAGGGAGGACCCGGGTTCGCAGGCCCAGCTCATCAGGGAAACAAGCTGGGCCCTGGGTCCCGGGCTGCCGAAGCCAGGCTCTCACCGACGCAGCAGGGAAAGCCACCCAGATCCAATCGTCCGGGTCTCCGGAACAGGCCCACAATGAGGGAGGAAGGTTCCAGAAAGCCTCCCGGGAGGGGTCTCCCACCACAGCATGCCCCAAGGAGCCTTTGACACGGTCGGCGGGCAGTTCCCCCCGAGACACTGGCGTTTCTGCACAAAGCTCACTGAGCCGCCCACTCACTCCTGCCTTCACCGAGGAGAGCGGAGGCTTCACCCCTGCACGGCCCTCGGGCATCGTTCAGAGTGAAGTTTCCACCCCAAACGAGTGTCTCCGTGTCCCTGAGTTCTGCTGACGCTGCTCAGTCCTGAGGACGCTCAGTGTGTGTCCGGCTGCGGCAGATTTGTTACAGAGACCATCTTGGCCAGTCCGCACTCTGTCCACGAGGGAGGGGCGTGCATGTGAGGATGCTGCGGCCTGGAGACACTGGGAAGGTGCCAGGAAACTCGTAGCCCCTGGGCATCCAAGCTTCATGCTGGCCAGGCCGGCGTCTAGCGCAATCTGCCAGGTACCAGCCACGTTCCATGAGAAACGTCAGCCAACATTTCAGAGGGTGAGCTGTGGACTTTCCCGTGTGCGACTGTCCCAGCCACAATCCTGCCTGCAGACAGGCCACATGCTGGTCCCCGACAGCAGACGCCTCTTCAGACGCTCACACCTGCACCTGCACGTCCTCACCAGGAGGGGGTGCTCAGGGGCAGGCGGAAATGGGAGCCGCACCCCGCTGGCTGCCACCATCCCCACCATCCTGACCTTGAGAGCCTCCCACCTGTCCTTGGGGCAGAGCATCAGTCAACACAGTCCTCACAAGTGTGGCCACCCAGTGCTCCGCGCTGGCCACGCTCTGACCGAACGGCTTCCACGAAACGCGGCGTGAACTGGGGCAGCCCCTGCGGACGATCACTGGGCAGGATTTCCCGGGAGGCTCGGAGCACAAGGCTGCACTCACTGGCCCAGACGAGGTCCCACCGCCGAGGCGGCTGAGAAAGGAAATCTTCCACAACCACGGAGGGCAACCAGCCCAACCCTCTCACGACCAGCGTGACAGCGGACGGCAGTGGTCGCGACCGACGTGCTGCCGTTTGCCAAAAAGCCACAAAAAGAGGATCTCTCAGCACAAGGAGACATTTCCTTCTCCTGCAGCATCTAGACAAGAAGCCGGATGGACTCGAGCGGAGCCCTGCCGTGTACCCACCGCCGAGAAACATGCTCAACCCCTTGGCTCGCAGGGCAGTCGCACCCCGGCCACTTCCAAGAACCACACACACGGTGGCGGTTACCGGGAAAGCTCACTAACAGCCACATCCACGCCACGGTCAGGCATGTGAAAGAAAAGGCGTGTGTGTGTGGTGTGTGTGTGTGTGTGTGAGAGCAGGGGCTGGACAGACGCCTGGAAAATTTACCATAGTGTGATTTTCGGGGGGGACATTCTGCCTTTGATTTCGTTCCTGTCCCTGTGATGCGGTTCCAGAAGAAAGAAAAAAGGAAATTCTGATCCAAGTCCAGTGAAATCCCACAAAGCTGGCACATCCTGGCTCTGATCCAGGACAGGCTGCCACCAACCAGCCCCCTTACCAGTCCCGCTCCCTTGTGGCACCACAAACGGCCTTTTGATGAGGAGTCTGGGTATGGGGAATCTGAAGGCTGAGCCATGTTGCCCTTCCCCAAAGTGGAGAAGGGAGGAGTCACATCTGGGGACAACTGCTGAGTTCTCCATCCTGGGGCCCCTTCCAGTAAAGGAAGGGGATTGTCCTGCGGGGCCATGCCCACCAGGCCCACAGGGATCAAAGCCTCAGGGACACACAGGTTCCCCCAGCCCGACTATTTCTGGGAATGTGGGTCCTAAGAGAGCGATGCCAGATTCAGAAAAACAGATGTAACACAGAAAGGTAACCTCCCAGAAATGGTCTGTACCGAGCAGTCAGAAACACGCCAAACAAGGGGAAGAGCCAGACAAGCAGCGCAAGGAGCCGAATCACGAGACTGTTTCGCAGCTACTAAAAAACAAGACCCACATCGTGTGCAAAACACGGCAACGATCCAGGGTGCGTGGGAAACAGGCCTCGGGGCACTTCACCTCCCCCCTCTCTTCCGTGTCTTCCCTTCTCTTCACTTACAAAACTCAGACTTGTCTTATTAAGAAAACAGACATCAATGGCAAGTTAAGAACACAACCTCACGGTCTGGGAAACAGACTAGAGGCCCGCTAACGCCTTCTCGGGACAGACCAGCACCTCTCCAACAGTGCCAGGAAAGAGCGAGGCCCAAACCCCAATAGTCACCAAGGCCAGACCCTCACACAAGGGACTGGGGAGCCAGACCAGGGATGTGTGCGTCCTCACCGGGGCTGCCTCTGCTAACACCCCAGAGTGCGGCTTCCTCAGCTTTCCCAGGAAGAGACTCCCGATGGGACATTCGAGAACCCCTACCAGTCCTGAAGCTGAATTAGGACAATCACAAAATTTAAGAAAAGATAGGGGAGTCTGGGTGGCTCAGTCAGTTGAGCATCTGACTTCAGCTCAAGTCATGATCCCACGATTCATGGGTTCGAGCCCCACGTTGAACTCTGTGCTGACAGATCAGAGCCTAGAGCCTGCTTTGGAGTCTGTGTCTCCCTCTCTCTCTGCCCCTCCCCTACTTGTACTCCTTTTCTCTCTCTCTTATTCTCAAAAGTAAAATGAACATTTACAAAACAAAATTTAAGAAAAAAGAGTAAATCCAGTTCCTTGAGGTGATCGCCAGTGGGACAGTCTGACCGCCTTCCCACCATGGTCATTCCACACTGTGGGGGTGCGGGGAGCTCCCTGCGGCTCTGTCCTGGCTCCAGCCACGGATCTGCGTCCACACTCCTCTCCCAGCCTCGTCGCCCATGAAGTGAGCTGCGTGGAAATGGGACCCCCTCCGCGCCTCTTAGAAACAGGAGATTTCAAAAGGACACAGGCTGCGTGCCACCTGGTGTAAACGCTCAGCTCAGATGGCTCACGTAAGACCTCCAGGGTCCACCTCAAGTCCTGGGAATGGCTACCTTTTACAAAAGCAATCCATCCCGCATCACTGATACCTCATCTATTATTTAGCCAGGTTATAAAGCGTACCTAAAAGAGATAAGCCACAACAGAAAAAAAAACTTTTGTTTTGTAAATATTTACTTAAGAGAGAGAGAGAGAGAGAGACAGCGTGAGGTGGATGGGCAGAGAGCCTAGGAGAGAGAGAGAATCCCATGCAAAGCTCAAATCCATGAAACAATGAGATCATGACCTGAGCCAAAACCAAGAGTCAGATGCCTAACTAACAGAGCCATGTAGGCATCCCAATCAAAAAGCTTCAACATCTAAAAATGAGGGCTATTACGGTTCCCAGCTACGATGAACTGATTCACTGATCCACTTATTAACTGGACGTGTGATGGGGAAATGTTTGCTACCCACGAAACTTACGGAGACACAGGGCAGCCACCCCATCGTGAGACAACATGATGCCAAGGGCAGGGCCCCGAGGGGTGTGGGCTGAGGTACAAAGCTGAGCTGGGCACAAGGCTGCACCCGAGAGGCCACAGCAGGGCCCCGCTAAGGCCGTGCAGGGAAAGGCCACTTCTCCTGGGCCGGGAATAGCATTTTGCATGAACACAATGGCAGGCACACAACGACCTTGTGAGTCCGTGCGCGTCTTCAATGTCAGAGTCACTTGGCCTTTGCCGCCACGCTGTGGCAAGAGATCAGTATCATCCTTATGCTGAGGTCCGCGTGGCTAAACCCTGAGTGGCAGAGCCTGGACTCAAACCCAGGATTGACACAGCCACAACCGTGTCCTGGGGTTTCACGTTCTGACACACTCGCTGTTTGGGGCAAACTCTTGTCACCTTTGTTCTGGCCACACAGAACTTAACCCTCAAGGGTAAGTCTGAAAAGAGTTCAACACACAGTCGTTCGTTGGGAAATGAGAGAGATGACATTAGCTGGCCAACAGGCCCAGGGCCAGGGGTCACCGCGCGGAGGAACAGTGCACGCTGCACAGAGGAGGAGTGAGAAGAGCCTGTGTGCTGCACTGACCCCCAGCGTGGAGCCGAGGCTGTAAAAAAATCCGACAGATATGAGGTGCAGAAAGGAGGTATCTGGAGCCCAGGCCTCCACCAGAGTCCAAAATTCCCTTCCCAACATTTCTAAGAGCAGATGTCCCCCCATGTATGAAAAGACCCCCGTGGGGAACTAGGCTCCCTCGATGCTGCAGACCCACAGGAGTGCTGCGGCCTCAGCCTTGTCCACACTGGGGCCACCAGGGCTGCACCTAACGCTCCAACAGTGACCGGGGTGACAAAACACGGCAGGAAACAAGGTTACTGTACAAGCCAATCCCTCTCTCATCCAGCAGCAGGGGACAATCCCAATTTGGAACTAAAAGAGCAAAATAATTTATGTTAGCAGCCCTAAAAGTGGAATACCTGGGTGTAAATCCAATAAAATTATGTAGAAGGTCTATTTAGAAGGAGAGCTATAAAACTCTAAAAGAATATACAACTGAATAAATGGAGAGATTCTACTTCATGGATAGGAGGGCTCAATTTTGTCAAGATGTTGGTTCTTCCCAATGTGATCTCTAGATTCATACAATTCCAATAAAAATCCCCGCAAATTAGTCTGTGGATATTGACAAGCTGGTTCTGGAGTCTATACAGAGGCAGAAGGCCAAGAAGAGCCAACACGACATCAAAGGAGAAGCGCAGAGTTGGAAGCCTGGCACTGCCTGCCTTCACGATCGGTCAGGAAGCTAGACGTCAAGCCTGTATCGTCGGTGAAAGAACAGACAGAGCAAGCAGTGGGACACAACAGAGAGCAGCGACCCATCAAAATGGTCAACCGACCTGTGACAAAGGAGCGAAGACAACATAATGGAACACAGATGGTACTGGAAGGATGTCCACGTGCAAAATGGAGATGAGACAGAGAGCTCCGCCCCCACACAGAGTGGACCACAGACCTGAAAGTAACATGTGAAACTAGAAAACTTCTGGAAGATCCCATAGGAGGAAATCTAGATCATCTTGGGTTTGGTGATAATATTTTAATAGAACACAAAAGGCACAACCTGTGAAAGAAAGAACTGGCGAACTGTATTTCATAAAAATGAAAAACTTCTGCTCTGCGAGAGACCGTGTCAAGAGCCTGAGAAGGTGAGCCACAGACGGGAGAAAATATTTGCAAAAGACACATCTGATAGAGCACTGGTCTCCAAAATATACAAAGAACTCTTACCAGTCAACAATAAGAAACCAACCAACCCAATTTAAAAAGTGGACGAAATCCCTTAACAGACATCTCCAAAGAAGGTATACGGAAGGCAAAGATGAAGAGACGGTCCCCGTCCTAAGTCATCAGAGAAACTCGGTGAAAACGTCGATGGCAACCCCCTCACACCTACCAGGACGGCCGCACTCCACCCAGCGCTGGCCAGAATGCAGAGTGGCGGGAACGCTCACTCGTGCCTATGGGAAACACCCTCCCACCCCCCGATCCAGCAACCGTGCTCCTTGGCATTTAACCAAAGGAGGGAAGTCTGCACACGGATGCTCACAGCAGCTTTATTCATAGTGGCCAGAAGCTGGAAGCAATCAAGGCGTCCCTCAGCAGGTGAACGGACAAATCAGGCACAGTCCCTGCAGGCGATGGAGTTATTGCTCAGCGGTAAAAAGAAATGAGCTCCTGAACCATGAAAAGACAGGAAGGAGACTTACACCACATTGCTAAGTGACAGAAGCCAATGTGAGGAGGCCACGAACAGTACGATCCCAGCTAGAAGACATCTAGAAAAGGCTCAACTTTGGAGACAGTAGAAGGACCAGTGTGACCCGGGTTTGGAGAGCAGGGATGGGCTGGGGGAGCACGGAGGATTTCAGGACAATGACACTACCCTGAGTGAGCCTCTAACGCTGGATACACGTCATTATACACTTGTGCAAACCCAGAGTGACCACCACCGAGGGTGACCCCAGTGTAGACTGCAGACTCTGGGTGATGATAATGCGAAAACGCTGAGCACATTGGGGCAGCGGGCACATGGGAAATCTCTGTACTTTCCTTTCAATTTTGATGTAAAATTAAAGTGTTCCAAGGAATGAAGTCAATTAGTTAAAAAAAAAAGTGCCCACGGTCTGTGTCACCTGGGCTGGCGCTGTGTGGGTGAAGCCGTCGCCTGTTGAGTCACGTGCCCTGAATGCTTGTACACTTACAGCCGCAGGCGGGGCACCCACACCCCGTTGCCCCAGACAGAACACAACCCTGGCCTCTCTCCCGTCGGCTCGCCTTGTTTGGGGCGGGATATCTGAAGCCCGGGGAGTCCCGGCTCTGTCCCCTGCACCCAGTGCCCACCTGTCCTGGGGCCACTCCCAGGAAAGCAAGCTCCTTCACGCACGTGTCCAGGAAAGGACACCTGCAGACCCAAGGTGACAAAGGAGACCGTGTCACTGAACCCCCTCCCGCCCCAGGGGCTGGGACGTGGGAGCGCGACGCTAGCGACTGACCTGCCCCTTGCTTGAGCAGCTCGGCGGCGGAGTTGGCCGCGGTCTGGGGAGAACCCTCGGCTATTTCGTCCAGCGGATCTGCGGGAAGGAGCAGGAGAACGCAAGAGTGAGCCCGGCTCTTGGGGCAGGGTCGGCAGTCATGACGGGGTTCCTGGGTCTGCGGACCTGGGAGCGCCTCACGGACTGTGGCCCCTCCAGCAGAGGCCAGCGCCCAGGTTCTGGGCAGGGGTGCAGGTTCTGGGCAGGGGTGCGGCGACACCTCTGCGTCAGCGTGCACCAATAATTTCAAAGGCAAACCGCACTTCCCGTATTGTAAATTCATCATCATGGAATACAGTAACATTCCGTGGAATTAACACTGCCTACCCAGGGAGCCAGGAAATGAGGCCACCCAACGTTGAGGTGGGGGCTTCGCTCCCTAATGACAGAGCCTATCAACCAGTCAAAAAGGCAAAGGTGATACTCCTTCGTCTAAGCTGAAAAATATCAACATCTTGCTGATTCAGTAGAATCGTAAAAATCAGTGTGAATGGCCTCAAAGGTCTCTCCGTGTGAGCATTTTATATCCAGGGAAACCGTTCACAAAGCCTGTAATGTGACGATGTCGCCGAGGGCAGCCTCGCGTCTGAGGTCTGGGGTGCGCTTCGGGGCCCTCGATCTTTAGGATCTACCCCCAGGGCCACTCTGGGTTGGCTTCCCTCAGGGGATCTTCATGGATGTGGCACCACGTGCCCAACACGCACACATGCACATGCATGCACACACACAGCCCGGGCAGTGCCAGGGACCCGCCAGCGTACCTCTGTCTGGAATGAGCAGCTTGCAGGGCAAGGCCAAGGGCGTGATGGAATGCTGACACACCAAAGCCGTCAGGCTCCCTGAAAACGGACCAACAGTGGACGAGAGTTAACACATTAGGCCCTAAATACCGCAATGCTCAGCCAATTTATCTGCTGGAAAGAGGCTGCCGGAGGGTGAGCCCTTTATGTTTCTAGCAACTGACACGCCCCATTATTATGGGGCTTTGCACAGAATGTCAATAAAGTTACAAGCCCAACTTAACAGCTATGAGGTGGGGGCACCTGGGGGGCTTAGTCGGTTAAGTGTCCAATTTCAGCTCAGGTCATGATCTCACGGTACACGAGTTTAAGCCCCACTTTAGGCTCTGTGCTGACAGCTCAGAACCTGGAGTCTGCTTCAGATTCTTTGTCTCCCTCTCTCTCTGCCCCTCCCCCATTCACACTCTGTCTCTCTCTCTCTCGAAATTAAAATAAAAACATTTTAAAAAATGGCTAAGAGGTAGATAAAGAAACTGCAAGTGACTCCCAGCCCAGACACATAGCCACCAATTCAGAGAGTAAGTTGGCCATCTGCTGGTCTGAGGCCACCTCCATGGCCCCTGCAAGGTGCTTCTGAGGGCTAGGACTAAATCTGCACGTGCGTCTGGGCATCTTCCAACAGCCCCACGAGGCCAGGGAGGTCTGGTCTTGTGGGGACGTAGGGCTTGACGCTGAGGATCCTCGCCTCTCTGCGTGCCCCGGGGACAGGGCCGCACTTGGGCTCTAACCTGGCCCATGCGCCCATGCCCAGGTGCCCAGCAGGGCACTACCTGCGGACATCCATACTCCAGTATTCAACCTGCTTCCCATATGTTTGGTTTGGAGGCAGCTTTCAGAGCATTTCCAGTGCCATTAACTCCAGAGACACTACAGGACCGAGGCACCCTTGGGGTATTGGCCCCACCTCTCAGGGTGGCAAGGGGCCACACACCTCGTGGGCCAGAACGGGGACTGTGCCCCTGGGCCACTTACCGAAATAGGGTTCATTGGGGCAGCCTTTCAACCGCACTCCCTTTGGGGTACACTCGATCAGAAAGTGCCGCACAAGTTCATTGGCCAGATCTCCCCCTGTGGGAAGGGATTTAAAAGAAAGAGGAGAGAATTTAAAAATGGGATCCCAAGGAGGGTGGGAGGGGGGACAGAACATGGGCCAAGGGTGGTCTGTGCTGGGGATGAGCCCGGAGCCCCCTGGGGGACTGCCTGGAGGCGGCAGGGGTGCTGGGGAGAGACCCACAGATGTTCTGGGGACAAGTCAGCGGCAATGAGCAGGAACATGGGCATCTGGCACCCTCCGGTCTTGTGGACAAGGGAAGAAGAGATGGATCGGGACTCGAGGGGACAGAGTGAGCCCCGAAAAGAGCAGGAGGAGCCAGTCTTGTGGGTACAACTGAGCCAGGAGCCACCTAGCAGAGCCCAGGCAGGAAGCCCCTTGTCACTGTGGCTGGATGGAACGCCGGTGTCCCAGGCAGGAAGGAAAACGGCCAGACTCTTGGAAAGGCTACAGTGAACGCAGGTAGAGGAAAATGACCTGCACCTTTCACACTGAAAGGGACACATGGCTCCGGTGACAAGTGCCTCGGTGGGACAGTCAACTAGCCAGCTGCCCGGACAACAGATCCGTCCCATAGGACATCTGTCCCCGCGTAGTCCCCGGGACCACAGGCAGGATGCTGGCACGCCGGGCTCTTTCCTCCCAAACTTATCCTTGGACCAGGGCTGGGTGAGGACAGGCACCCAGTGGATGCTGGTGACCTGCTGTGCAGTGTCCTGGTTTGTCACCACCCCTTAGAGCTGAGTCTAAGTCAGCCTGTGTGGAGGGACGCACACTTGGAGGCAAGCACACTCCCAGTGTCCTCCGTACAGGGAAGACACTGGCCGAAAGTTTCCACAGAGCCAGCAACTGCCCCTGCCCCTTCCACCGGGGCCCGTCTCTGGAGACACCAAGTGCTCCTGTCCTGAGACTCTTCTCTGCTAGGTCCTCATCCAGGACTGGTGGGGACATGTGCGGCTTCAGGAGCTCAAGGCTGAGCTCTTCCTTTTATTTTTAAAAGTTTTTTAAGTTTATTTTTGAGACAGAGCGTGAACAGGAGAGGGGCAGAGAGAGAGGGAGACACAGAATCCAAAGCAGGTTCCAGGCTCCGAGCTGTCAGCACAGAGCCTGATGTGGGCCTCAAATCCACGAACTAGGAGATCATGACCTGAGCTGAAGTCGGACGCTCAACTGACTGACCCATCCCCCCGGGCGCCCTCAAGGTGAGCTGTTGTACTTCATCTGCAGGAAGCCTCCTCCCGCCTCGATTCCAGATGCCACTATCCAGACCTAGGGTCTGCGCCAAGTCAGGTGCACCCCTACCCACAGCCATCTGTGCCCAGACAGACCACCTGGGTTTCCCACAAGCCCCTCGGCCGCGCCTGAGGCTGGACGCCTTGACCGCCAAACCTCACGTCCCTCCGGGCGCACCTCCAAGGCCAGTTTCTCCTGGACACCATGAACAGAGCCCTCACCCTTGGATTTCCACCAACCCTCTGGGGTCCTGGGTGCCGAAGGCGAGTGGGCGTGGGCTCTTCCCCTGTTCCCAGCGAGGCAGCAGGGGGCGCTGCCTCAGTTTGCTGCCGCTCGCCTTCCTTCGTGTCCCAGATGTTGCACTTTTCACAAACTGACGGTCTGTGGCTACTCGGCGGCAACCGAGTCTACAGTACCGTTTGCTCACTTCGCATCTCTGCGCCACAGTTCTGGCATTCTTGCAGCACTTCAAACTTTTTCATTATTATCACGCTTGTTACAGTGATCTGTGATCAGGGATTACGCTGAGCTGAATGCTTAGATGGCGTTAGCTTTTTCATCAATGAAATATTTTTTCATCATGGGACTTACATTATTTTTTTAGACTTAAGGCTACTGTACACGTAAGAGCCCACCACAGAGTAAACATAACTTTTACATGCACTGGGAGAACAAAAAGCCTATCGGAGGTGCATTTTCGCAACATGGGCTTTGTGGAAAGGTCTGGAGCCGTGCCCACAAGGTGTCTGAGGTGGGCCTCTGTTTACCTCCTAGAAAACTGTCATCGAGGAAAGCCAGCAACAGATATGGGCAGTCTTACAAGTAGAAAACAGTGAATCTTGGGGCACCCGGGGGGCTCAGTCAGTTAAGCATCTGTCTTTTGATCTTGGCTCAGGTCATGTTCTCATAGTTCGTGAGATAGAACCCCACATCAGGCTCAGCGCTGAGTGTGGAGCCTGCTTGGGACTCTCTCTCTCCATCTGCCCCCTCCCCTGCTTGCTTGCTCCCTAAAATAAAAATTAAATTAAAAAAAAAAAAAGAAAACAATGAATCTTATAATAGGAGGAAAAGCAAATCACCAATACGTGTTAATTTTCGTCTATGAGGTCGAGAGCTGGCACACTGATGTTCAGGGATTGCTATTTGGTGGTTCTTATAAAAAAGCTGTAACTCGACCTCCTACTCAGGAGGCTGCCTTGGGTGATCTGAGTCGTGTGCATCCGGAGGTGGAGGAAGGGAATGACAGTGGCAACCACACATGTCACCAGGGAGGGCGCCAAAGGGCACATGACTCCGTACTGGAACTGTATTGGTGTGAATTCACCAGCTCTCTTACGTGACACGGTTTCTCCTCTGGACACCGAGAGAAGCAGGGATGCCAAGAAGCCCGCCCGGCACTGACACGGCCCGGTTTCCCCACCCCATCCCCAGCACACAGGCGCGGGGACTTTGGAGAAACGGCGGGTTGGGGACATGTGGAGCTCGTGGACCGACAGCAGCACATCAGGACATGGGGCCAGCGCCAAGGGCCTCGGGGACCCCCCTCTGGGGTCACTGGAGTACCCCCAAAATCCAGGGACGGTGGACTATGATGCAGGGGAGGGGCATGCAGGGGCCCCCAAGGTGGTCTCCTGGGTCATGGAACGTAGTGTTTGCCTCACGATAATGTGCGCCTGCACGGAGGCATCACAAACTTCTCTGCACGTGGTTATGTCATGACAAAAAGGGTCCCCGAGAGTCAGCGGCGGATTAGAACATGGTCATCCGCGGTTCTTCGGGCTGACTCCAGCAGCACCGTCCACCCAGCAGAGGCTCTGCGAGCGTGGACACCAGAGCCGTGGAGGCAGGATGCTGCCCTTACTCGAGACGGAAGGAAAGCGCGTAGTTCCACGCACTGGACAGAGTCAGAAAGACGACACAGCAAGGAATCGAGGTTCCTGGCGGGGAACGGGGCCTGGGGGCTGCAGCGAGGCCGGCTTCTGCCGCTCCAGCAGCTGAGCCAGGGAATGATCACGACTTGAAGCAACAAAGAAATAACACTCACTAATAATTAGGGTCCTTGTGTGAACGAGAACGGCACTGAGCGGGCCGGAAATGGACAGGAGGAAGGCTGAGCGCGGTGTGAGAGTCGCCTCGAGTCTCGGTGGAAACGTGAGGCCCACGCACTCCAGGGGCGCTGCCTCCCCGGCGGCCCCGGGTCCCTACCTTTTTTGTTCAGCTGCAGGACAGAGGGCGGGGGCGTGGCCACCTTCATGGCCAGGCCGTAGGCTCCTCGGAAGGAGTGACTGTCCCTGACGATGAACGACCCAGGCTCCTTGTCCTTCAGCATGGCGATGGCTGCGGAGGGAAGCAGAGAGACATGCACGTCCACCGGGGGCCCCTACGGCCTGTCTGCAGTCGGGGCAGCGAGCCGCCTCCGCTCACAGCCCTGGCTAATGGGATCTGGGGCAGGAGGCCCACGTCCCTCTGGGTGGGGGTGCTCTGTGATGACGCACAGTTTTCGAGGAGGGCCTGACTGCCAAGGACGCAGACACGCCCCCCCCCCCACACAAATGCTGGATTACAAAGGTGCCAGTTGCAGTCCTGAGCTCACCTGGCTCACAGGACAGCCAGGGAGCCCCCTACCACGTCATCCGCCGGGGCTGACAGCTGGGCTGCCCTCCCTAGGGCTGGGGGGCATGTGGCTGACTGCGGCTAACAAATAACCCCTCCCTCCACGCGGGTTTGGTGCGGCACTCTCGACCCCAGTGCCAGGGAGGTACCTTCGCCCCTGCTTTCTGCTCTACTCGGGGCAGGGGCTGCAGGGGCGGCAGGCATGCTGGGGCAGCCGGACCCACACCAGCCGGCTTCTGCTCGTGGGGGTCTCCACACCCGGAGACTGACTGTGCAGTACTTTGTGGAAGTGGGAGAACACAATCACTTAGAGAATTACAATGTTCAAGTGTGAGCTACCCCACAGGGAGTTTTCCTTCCCTTTGAACACTGCGATCTTCCCTTGCTCTGGCACACAGAGGCGCCCGGCCTCACAGGTAGGGGGGAGGCTGGGCCTGCCCTATGGAGGAGGGGCCAGGGCTCGAGGGCAAGGTCAGACCCCATTCTGAAAGAGCAGGAGCCAGGACACATCCTGGGTGCAGCAGCGAGGCCTCACACTCCCCTCGGACGTGGGCGGAGGGCAGCGGAGGGCACAGGGGCCTGGCACGTGCTGCCGGAGCAGCTGCTTCTCATTTCTACCTTACCCGGAGGCCCCCTTCTCCCCCTCGGTACTTTTCTGTGCAGGTTAGAAAAAGCCCGAAAAATCACCCAGGGCCCGGGAGTACGTAATCCGTCTCGTTCCCAAAGAGACACATCTCCAGAGTTAAAACACAGACCAAACCCAACCTGTGGGCAGCTTTCTGCCACTTGCAGAAGGTGGGAGCCAAGGGAATGCTAGCAGGAGGGAGTGACCACTACACAAAAGACAGAGGAAAACAGAGGATGTTGTGCTCCCTATGGCTCGGCGGGGAAACTCCGAGCCCAGCGCACACATAAGCTCTTCTGAGATGAGGCCCCAACAGAGAAACATTTGTACACGTGTGGCAGACAGAACCACCCTGGCCCGCCTACCAGGAGCCGGACCTTTCCAGAACCTTCTGAAGCAGGGCCCCGCTGTTCAGGAAGCCCACCCACCCCACTGCCCCAGGCTGAAGGCTGCACCAGTGGAAGAGGAAGTCTGCACAGAATCTTCTAGAACACAGTGCTTGACAGGCCCCCCTCAGACCGTCCCGCTGGAGTTCTCGGCCTCTGTCATTGTGGCTGTTGCACCACGAGCAGGGAGGGGACAAGAACAGGGCATGCGGCTACACAGCATGGCTACAAAGGCCAATTCAGGGACTCGGAGGGACTCCGGGGCCGCAGGCCCCCACCCGCGGAACGTGACAATAGGTTCGTTGAGCCCGTGGGAAGAATGGCACATTCCTGCCGTGTTTTGATCCACGTAACCGAATACAGGAATTCCAGTGAGGAAGCTGAGCAGCACAGTATTCCAGCCACTTAACTGTTTCTCTCCAGGCAGCTTTGAGTGCTCGTCTCCGGGAGGAGGACTGAGGACTCTGCAGAAACTGTCCCCCATATGAGGCTGCATGAGGACCTGCCCTCATCCCTCCTCCCTGCTCAAGGCACACTGTCCCCGGTTAGCCCCATGCCCCCCCTACCAGCGGCCCCCCCAGGATCCGGCTCAGATGCTGTACGTGCAGCCACCTCCCTGTGACAGTGACCCCGCCAAGCCTGCCCCCACCCCATACTCAGCTGGCCACGCCCCTCCCAAACACCCCTCCTGTCTGTCTCCTGGGACAAACTGATTGCTTTTCTTCTGTGCCTGTCTTGCTGCTGTGGACAACTGCAGGTGGACACAGGCAAGGGTGCTTGGGGACACTTCTGTCCTTCCTCCTTCCCCCCACAGCTCAGGGCCTGGCCGGGAACATGGTGAACATCTGCCCGTGACAATCCACAGGCACCACAGCCTACGGGCCGAGACTGGTGGAAGTCACTGGAAAGTGGTAAGTTTCTGCTGTAGAAACTTAAAGGGACCCTTTCTGAGGAGGCAGGCAATGAAGTGCAGGCCTTGCCCAAGGCCACGACCATCGGACATTCCCACCTTGGTTCTGTCCGGCCCACGTACCTTGCTCTCGGGAGATATCCGCCTTGTACCAGAATTTGGATGTGTCTTGGACAAAGTTCACGGACACATGCTTATCACCTCCGTTATCTGCAAAAGAGAACGTAAAACCGGTAGTTAGAGGTTTTATGGCACCGGCTCTCAGCTCATGGAACCAGGCGTTCAAAGTCCAGCCTGGGACGAGGATGGGGCGTCCCAAGGAAAGAGCGCTCTGTTTAAGTCGGCGGGCGCCCGCTGGCGCAAGGCAGGAGCCAGGGGTTCCTGACCGGCGCAGGCTCCTGTGGCGCGGCGGCACTGGGCAGCAGGACACAGAGGCGGACAGAACGGCTGGCGGCTGCCTAATCCTGTCACTATCTTATTCCTTTACATTTGAGATATTTCAGTTAAATTTCAAATGAATTCACTGAATTGAAAACAGAAAGGGGGCGCGCCTGGGGGGCTCAGTTGGTGAAGCATCCGACTCTTGGTTTCAGCTCAGGTCATGATCTCATGGTTTGTGGGATCAAGCCCCTCGTCAGGCTCTGTGCTGACAGCCTGGAGCCTGCTTGAGATGCTCTCTCTCCTTCTCTCTCTGCCCCTCCCCTGCTCTCTCTCTCTCAAAATAAATAAACATAAAAAATAAAAAAGCAAAAAGGAAAGTATTTTTGGACACCCCCCCCCCCCACCCAGCGAGTGCATGGGTGCTCCCACCGCTGGAGACCCGCCTACCTGGGCTGGGTGCCACTGGCTCCGCCGCCCTGGGGAAGTCCGGGAGGACGCTGGGGAACGGGATGCTCATGGAACTGCCGCTGTGGGGGCTGGAGAAGCCGCTGGAGGAAGGGGAGGCCGAGCCCAATGACCGATCCCCCTCTGAGGCACGCTTCTTCTCAGGAAGGGGCGGCTGCCCGGGCAGGGTCAGTGGGCTGTGATGGTCGTGGCCAGGCGTGGCCGTGAGAAAGCCAGAGGACAGGAAGCCGTTGTCACTAGCTGCTGCTGCCACCCGCGGGGCGCCGGGGGTCTGGGGTGCTCCATGGGAATGGGCCAGCAAGGCCCCAAGGTCATCTCCGGGAGCAAGGCCACTCCCCCCAGGGGCAGCACCGAAGCCCGGGAAGGCTGGGCCACTCGGGGGGCCCAGAGTGTCAGGCGGCTCGGTCATGGACAGCTCGTGGTTGTGGAGAGAGGCCTGGAGAGAGGCCTGGAGCTCGGCGGGTGGCAGAGGGGGCCGCCCGGGGCCATCGGGGCTGAGGAGACTTCCCGCCGGCCGGCCGCCCCCCAGCGGGGCCAGCGAGGCCTTGGGGCTGCTGTCCAGCCACGGGAGCTCGGCACACGGAGGGCTGTTGGGAAGACAGAGCAATGAAAACCCTCTAGGAGGCGCCCCAAGATCGGCAAGGGTCCCCCAACACATCAGCAGCAGACCCGCCATTCTCCCCTCCCTCTTCCTCCCTCTTTGCTGTGCGCCCCAGATGCTCAGCCCCTCACACCGCTCACACCTTCCCTGGCTCCCCCTTCCTCCCCGGGTCATAGTCCTTCTGCCCAAGACTGCCCCATGTCCCATGCTCTGAAGTCTCCCAGCCCGGTGTCCCTGTGTGCCCATCAGCCAAGCAGGTCACTACATGTGGCTTCTGGAAGAACAGCTTCCCAGGGCACAAACCGTGCTCCCCATTTTATTCTTCCTCCTCCCCTGGTGGCTAACTGTGGCACTGACTCAATTTCTATGAACCAGCTGGTTAAGGGAACGCAATAGAATACAAGGAGTCACCCTACCCAAAGCTGGAAAGGCCAGGATGGAGAGAACAAGAAATTACCCTCCACTCGGAAATCCAGAAAGTCAGCTCCCAGCCAGCAAGGCATACACATTCCCGGGCAAACACTTACTGGCCTGGGTGTCACACCAAGTCCTCAGATGAGACCCCCACCCTGGTTTGAAGAGGGAGGACGGGGCACCCGGGTGACTCCATTAAATGTCTGACTCTTGATGCGGCTCAGGTCGTGATCTCATGGTTCGTGAGTTCAAGCCCCACATCCGGCTCTGTGCTGATAGCATAGAGCCTTTTGGGATTCTCTCTCTCTGCCCCTCTCCTGTTCTCTCTCAAAATAAATAAGTAAACTTAAAAAAAAAAGATGGGGCACCTGGGTGGCTCGGTCGGTTAAGTGTCTGACTTCAACTCAGGTCATGATTTCTCAGTCTGAGTTCAAGCTCTGCATCCGGCTCTGTGCTGACAGCCCAGAGCCTGGAGCCTGCTTTGGCTTCTGTCTTTCTCACTCTCTGCCCCTCCCCCACTCACGTTCTGTCCCTCTCTCAAAAATAAATAAGCATTAAAAAATTTAAAATTAAAAGAAGAGCAAGGAGGCAGGAGTCAAACATGAGCTGGGACGTGATGTGGCCCAGGGAAGTGCTACGAGACGTTCCTGGTCAGAGCACGTGCGGTGGCTCGAGGGCCACCCCCCACGAAGCACCCACAGGACATCCATCTCTCTGTGCCCCTCCTGCTCTCCCAATCCACCGAGGTGATGTCCCTGTGCTGTCCTGAACACTGGGACAAATGCCCTGTCCCCAAGAGCAC
Organism: Suricata suricatta; assembly: GCF_006229205.1. Classification (NCBI taxonomy): domain Eukaryota; kingdom Metazoa; phylum Chordata; class Mammalia; order Carnivora; family Herpestidae; genus Suricata; species Suricata suricatta. The sequence continues at coordinate 101,393,222 of NC_043701.1, read as the reverse complement.
CGCTGTCCTGGCCGCCGGCCCTCTGCCCTGTACACAGCCCCAGCAGGGTCCCTCCTGGTCTGGCTGCTGAGGGAGACCAAGCCCTGGCTGCTCCCCAGCCTCCCTACTCCGGCCTCAGCTCAGAGCATGCTGTCACACACGCTGGTCCTTAAATGACTACTGTCCCCACACGCCACCTGCCAGTGGGTTCCCTGAGTGCTTGGCCCGTCACCAGTGGGGGTATGCTCTCAGGAGTTTCTATCTAGGACCACACTTCTGAAGAGTGACTGTTCTCAGAGTGACTGTTCTCAGCGCACAGAGCAGCCTCGTGGGGGCTGCGCCGCCCTCCCCTCCTGCAGCTTCTGTCCCATCTGCAAGGCCAGCCCCGCTGAGTGCAGGGTCCTCTCCCTACCTGTCACGCCGCTGGCCGGGGCTGGTGCTGGGGCTGGTGCTGCATGTGAATGCCCGCTGGAAAGAGGAAGGCACAGCGGGCATGTCGGCCCGGAGCGTCGCGGCTTTGGGCCCGACAGGGCTCTCGGACATCCCCGCAGCACGAAGCGGGGTCTCGGGGCAGCCTCGAGGTTCTGCAGCGAGAAAATCAGAGCAGAGACGCACTTACAGGCCTGTTCCCTGTTCCTCTCAGAGGGGCGGGTCGCTCCGGAAGTTCTGTGCTGCAGGGAGGGCTGGGTGCCACCGAGCGCGCATCGCTCTGGCCCGGTGCACTCCCCAGACGCAAGACACAGGCAGAACATTCGCCCCGCGCCCCATTCCATGCGTGACAGCTTCGAGCAATGCTGTTTTCTGTCTTGCACACATCACCTCCCGAGAGTTTAGTCTGACTGACTGACCGACTGTGATGATGATGCTGGCTGGCTGTCACTTTAGAAAGGACAAGGCCAGGGGGCACCTGAGTGGCTCAGTCGGTCAAGCGTCCGACTTCAGCTCAGATTATGATCTCACAGTTTGTGGTTTCGAGCCCCGTGTTGGGCTCTGTGCTGACAGCTCGGAGCCTAGAGCCTGCTTTGGATTCTTCGTCTCCCTCTCTCTCTGCCCCTCCCCTATTCTCTCTCTCAACAATAAATGAATATTAAAAAAAAAAGAAAACATTAAGAAATGGCAAGGCCTTCTCCCTGCAAACCAACAGCAGAATCTCCGACACACTTTCTACGAAGTGCAGGCCCCGTGGCTGAGGTTCTGTGGGCACTTGGCCTCCATCTGTCCCCAGCTGTTATCTCAGCCCATACCTTGGGCCGAGCACAGTTCTGATGCCTGGTGCCCAGCCCAGCCCCTGTCGCTCCAGGGGTGAGAGGATGAGGGCCACGGAAACCTGCTGCTTCACACCACCCGACACATCCCATGGAGATTTATCCAATTTCATGGACAAAATTCCCATCTGGTTACAGCCCAGCATCTCCATCATTTCTGGGCATTTGTATAATCCTGCCACTTTTAATGTTTAGTTTTGAGAAAGAGAGAGCAGAGGAGGGGCAGAGAGAGAGGGAGAAAGGCAGAAGGCAGAGAGAATCCCAACCAGGCTCCACACTGTCAGTGCAGAGCCCAATGCGGGGCTCAAACTCACAAGCCGGTGAGATCATGACCTGAACGGAAGTTGGATGCTTAACCAACTAAACCACCCAGGGGCCCGCCTTGCCTTTTTTCTTCTTTAAATCTTCAGCTTTAAGGACTGGAAAAATCTACCATGGTCATTAAGATAACACTGTAAGACATACAGGTTGCTTTGCTTTCTGCTTTAGAACCAGGGAGCCTTGGGGCACCGGCAGGGCTCAGCTGGTTAGGAGTCCCAACCTTGATCACAGTTGTGGGATTGAGACTCACATCAGGCTCTGCACTGAGCATGGAGGCTGTTAAGACTTTCTCTCTCTCCCTCTCTCCCTCCCCTGCTTGTATGTACGCCCTCTCTCTTTCTAATAAAAACATAAAAAAATAAGTTAAAAAAATTACGGAGAGAGTTAATAAATGCATAACAAAGTTTTTAAAAACTCCCCATCACTCATATCACTCATTTCCGGGAAGGGGACGGCATTAGGGCAGGGCAGGCGTCGCGGCCCGCGGTCAGGGCTCTGGAAGTCCCACTGATCCAGAGAGACAAAGATTGAGGCTCTGAGCTGCTTGGACAGCCGGGACGTGAAGCAAGTGAGGAAACATTCTGAGTACAACTTCCCCCGAGGCATTTCCGACTGCACGGCTGGGGGAAGGGAGCCAAATGCCTGGTAACCAAGACTGCAGTTGCTGCTGGGAGCCACGGGGAAAGGAGGGGTCTGGGCAGTTTCACGGGGCGGGGGGTGCGAGGCTCCTGGCACTTACCCAGGAAGAGGGGTCCTTGCCAAAGGGATTCCAGGGGAGGCCCCCAGAGGGCCACGCTGTGGGAATCCCAGCACCAGAGACAGATCAGCCCCACCTGGACCTGCGTGTCTGCTCCGGAGAAAGCCTCCCTCTCTGGAGACACACCACCCTGTCTCCACCTGTTTATTCATCAATTGATGGATCAATGGATCCATCCATCCATCTACCCACCCCGCTGTCTAACCATGTATCATCCATCTACTCTATCATGCATCTGTCCACCCATCATCCATTCATCTATCATCCACCCATCTAACTATCTAACCATCCAACCAGCCAGCCAGCCATCATTCATCCATCGATTCATCCATCCACCTTTCTATCCAACCATAATCCATTCATCCATCTATACATACATTCATCCATCGAACTACCTAACCATCCATCCATCATCTATCCATCCAGCCAGCCATCCCACCAGCCATCCAGCCATCCAGCCATCCCACCAGCCATCCACCTACCTATCCAACCATCCATCCATCATCCAACCATCCATCCATCCATGCACCTACCTATCTAACCAACCATCCATCCGGCCAGCCAGCCACTCATCCATCATCCATCCATCCATCCATCATCCATCCAGCTACCTAATCATCTAGACAGCCATCCAGGCAGCCATCCATCCATCCATCCATCCATCCATCCATCATGCATGCATCCATCCATCTAACTACCTAACCATCCATCCATCCATTCACCCACTTATTATCCACCCAACTACCTATCTATCCACCACCTACCTATCTATCTACTATCTATCTACCTACCTACTTATCTGTAATTTCAAGACACAATTCAAATATTTAGTTTAAGAAACAGATCAGGGGGCACCTGGGTGGCTCAGTCGGTGAAGCATCTGACTTCGGCTCAGGTCATGATCTCACAGTTCCCGGGTTAAAGCCCTGTGTCGAGCTCTGTGCTGACAGCTCAGAGCCTGGAGCCTGCTTCAAATTCTGTATCTCCCTCTCTTTCTACCCCTCCCCCACTTGCTCTGTCTGTCTCTCTCAAAAATAAATAAAGATTAAAATAATTTAAAAAAAAGAATAATGAAGGGGAAATCCTAGAACTTGAAAACAAAACTTGTGGAATGGAGCGGGAGGCCAATGACTGAGTACATGGGCAGACTAGGGGTGACAGGCACAGGAGTGCATGCTAGGGGGGCCAGGGAGCTGAGAAGTGTCTGCCCGAAGCCCTGGGAGGAAAGGGGTGGGAGACAGGGAGGAGCATAAAGTGATGTGGGAAATTCCCACATACACAATTAGGGTCCAAGGGGGTGGAGGGATGGAAGAAGGGAGAGGCAATGCCGTGGAAGATATATTTACAGAACCCCCCAAACAGACTAAAGAAATGAAGCCACAGGTTTAGAAAGCAATCTGTGAAATCTAACCAAGATAAGTAAAAGGAAAATTACAGGTATTCACTTAATAGTCAAACTTATGAAAACCAACGACAAACTTTGAAACATAGCACCTTGTCCAATTTTGGGGGGAAGCAATTTCAGTGTTTGTTTTACGTGTTCGGTATGCTTTTCTCTACAGAGAAGCCCAGGGCTAACGTATTTGTTTGTTTGTTTTTTTAAAGTTTATTTATTTGTGAGAGACACAAAGAGAGCTCGAGCAGAGTAGGGGCAGAGAGAGACAGCGAGACTGAAAGTGAGAGCAAGAGAGAGCGAGAGAGGGCATCCCAAGCGAGCTCCACACTGTCAGCACAGAGCCCAACACAGGGCTTGAACGCATGAACCATGAGATCATGACCCTGAGCCAAAACCAAGAGTGGGATACTTAACCGACAGAGCGGCCCAGACTCCCGGCTTGTACAAACTACACTCTAAGTCCCAGAGGACGGGCACTGCCTGCTGAATCCAGAGGCACTTGTGGGGCTACTGCTTCTGTCTGTGGGGAGCTTCCTGGAGGAAGATGTGGGATTCCGGTAACCCAAATGGATACTGTGGGAGTGCTGTGCACCGTCCGTGGGCTCTGTATGCCCAGGGCAGGCCACCTCCCCCTCAGCTGGTGATGCCATCACAGTGACGCTCCCGGTGGTCCTGTCACAGCCGTGTGGCCATGCCACAGCCATCTTGGGAATCCCACGCCATAGCCGCGTGGCACCTGATATGGCCGGCGCCGGAGAAGAGGCGGGAGGGAAATGAGACCCCACTTTGTTCCTGTCACCCTGTCCCCGCCGTCCCCTGTTCCGGGAAACAGCAAGCTCAGCTCCTCATGAAAGTGGCTTTTTGTTCCCAGCTTAGCTCAGCTGGGCAGTGGCTGGGTTTTGTTCTCTGCCCCGGGTGACAAGGCTTAATTAACCCTCAGTCTGGAGAAGGGACCGCCAAGGACCTCAGCCGGGGACACTGGCTTCCCAGACACATCGGCCATGGACCTGGGCCCTTCCATGTGCTCAGAGATGCACACACACGCGGCTTAAGGCAGACGCCACAGGGCTGCACCCGCCCCCCACAGAGAATCAGGGTGTAGGCCCGACCCTGCGGGGCATTCAGAGTGTGACACAGGGGCCCCATGGGGTGCAGAAGGCACATGTGCTTTTCAAGTCCCTGCATCCTCTAGGCAAAGCCACATTTCTGTTTTTCCTGACACATTCTCACATTTCCCCTTTCCTACTGACACCCCAGGACAAGGCACAATTCCGTCCGTGATGGGAAACCAGGCCCCTGGCTTCCTGGTTCCCTGGGCCAGCTGCTGTCCTGGCGCCCCTCCCCCCGGGGCTCCCAGACCTTCCAGGACCTTCCGGGCCCAGGCTCCCCGCGGCCTCCCCTTCCTGCACTTCCTTTACTCAGAACAGGGGTGACAGAGGGTCTCGGGCTTTTTTCCAAAAGGTCTATTTTTAGGCCCCGCAGGGGCCGCAGCAGGACATTCCGTGGGAAGCTGGAGAACATCTGCCCGCCACCAGCTGCGGTCCACATCACGGGAAAGTTCCCAGGGAAGACGGGGCCCCATATGCCACCGCCCGGCCAGCCCCCCAAGGCTCCAGCGTGCTGGGATGTGGCCCCCACCTCGGACGCAGGGGCCACCACGCGCTGCCCGAGTCGGGGTGCAGGATGTCCACACAACACCAACGCCTCCCTGCCTTCCGCACGAGGAACATGGCAAAGCACCACAATGACTCACCCATACGTCGGGCACTGTGAGGTGACAAACTGCCGCTACACTTTCCTGTGGCCTTTAGGAAGCATGAAATACATGGGGGGAGGGTCAGGAGGATACTCCTCTGTCCCAGGGAAGAAAGAATTTTGCTATCTGACCACCTGGCTGAGCCCCAGGCCGTAGGAAACAGGCGTATTCTCGGAAACCCTTGGGAATCCAGTGTGAGTATCTAGTACATACCGACCGGTCACTGATCTATCTGGCACCCCCCATCATCCATCTGTCACCCACATTCCCAGGACCTCCACCCTCCTGCTCACCCTGGGACCATGGACTTCACTGCAGACCATCGGAGAGGGCCCTGCACAAGCATGAGCACATGTTTCCTCTTTGCCCCTCCATCTCCAGGTGAGACGGTCGGGGGCTGCGGGGAGGACACCCTCCCACCACGTCCTGGACCTGGGCCCTCAGCCACAGTCCTGGACCGCTGGCCCCGTTCCCAGCCTCTGGCGCCCCTCCTGCAGGATCCCACCCGCGAACAGCAGCTCAGATGTCTTCTCGGTCTGTTCGGCTCTAAATTTAAAATGCTTTTTTTAAAAAGCACGACTCTGTGTGGGAAGCTTGGTAGAATTGATTTTTTTCTTAAAGGAAGTCCTTATCTCGGCACATTTCTGTTATTTGTCTACGAGCAGCAGGCCATTGAGCCGAGCTTCTGGAAAGCAAAGGAAGGACAGCCGGGCAACCAGATAGAGGAGAATTAATTAGGGGAAACCCCTGACAGGCCTCCGTGCCTGTTTCTCGTTGGAAAAGCTGTGCATCTGCAGTGCCACCAACGGAAATGACCGGGCATGGGCGGACGCGTGTTTCCCGGCCCCGAGCTTCTCCTGCCGGGCACCTTCAGGTCAAAATCTCCGAGTGTGCGTGTGCTCCACAGCTGAAGTCAGCATTTTCCCCGAGTTGCTGGCATGCTCCCCCAGAGGTGAACTGGCTTCCTCTTCTAGAAGGTCCCGCCGTGCTAGTTCCCCCAACAGAAGTGCCCGGCCATGCCAGGTTCAGGTCTGGGTGCCCCCTTCAGACACAGCTGCCGGCCTCCTCCAGCTGGGAGCACGGAGAGCCCAAGCACACGGCCCAAACAGTCTGTCGTAGTTGGGACTCTGTGTTTTCCAGCCTCTTCAACGATGTCCCTTTTCTATTCAGAGGTTCTGGTTCAAACACGCTGGCTGGAAAACACCCTTCCCCCCAGTTAGCTGGTGTGCTGCAGGGAATTCCAATGTGGAAACAAGGAGACTTTCCAAAGAATCGGCTGCCCTTAAGATGCACCCGGCAAGGCTGGTCTCTCGATCGCTCCCAGGGCCCCGCGGCAGCCCACAGAATCGGACTGGGCATGAGCGCCTGGGCAGACGAGCCGCTTCGTCTGTGGGGCTTTGGCATTGGGGCGGCGGGTCCTGAGGGTCCCGAGACCACCAGAGCCTGGGTGCCGGGAGCCACAGCGACCGAACCTCCGAGGCCAGAACCTTCCTCTGTGGCTCACGGACTTCTCCCTTTGCGAGAAACGACGTGGTCAAGTACGCACAAACTTAACGATCAAACCACCTTTGGCGAGCAGTTGCGTGGCTCCCAGGACACCCTCGCAGTCCACCTTGGCGCCGCCATCCTACCACACGGAAGCTCTGTCCCTGCCAGACACTCAATCCCTGCCCCTCCCCCAGCCCTGCGCCCGCCACCCACCTTCACCTCCTGGGATGGACCTCACCCACGTGGGATCATCCAGTATTTACGCTTCAGTCCTCAAGGTCACCCATGTGACAGTGTGTATAAAAATGTCCCTCCTTCTTAGGGCTGATGATATTCCATTGTTTATCCCTCACCTGAGGGCAGACACACGTGTGCTCAGCCCTCTGGCTGCTGTGAGCAGCCTCACGCCTTTCTTCCATGTTCCATCAGCCGGTTACGTGGTGGAGCCCAAACCCAGCCATGGGAGATCTCAAAGCTGCTGTCCGCTGGGTGGGAGTGGAACCAGAAAGAACACATGAGCAGACGGCGCCGGCTACCGGGGGGACAGGGTGCCAGGGAGAAGGAGGAACTGAACCCCCCTCAGGGAAGCCAACCTTGTGCGGAGGCCAGAACCCAGAGAAACTGCTTTCCAAGCAGAAGGGAGCCAGTGCACCTGATGGCAGGCCGCCAAGGAGAGCCAGGGGGTGCAGTCACCACAGCCCGTGTGCTGGATTTACAAGTGAATGGACGGGAGCCAGCAGCAGGAACGGACCGCACAGATGCCGCCCAGGTCTGTGGGTGAAGATGCCTGTTCTCATGACCCTGGTTTCATTACGAGTCCCAAGTTCCCAGAATGATTCCAGGCCCACCACAGGGCCAGGTCACAGGACAAGATTTCTTGATGCTTTCTTGCTTCTGGCACAATCCCGCCAATCAGCTTTCCTCTGGAAATGCACATGGGCTTCAAGAGAAACATTGCCACGGGCCGGCTCAGGAAAGGCCACTTTAGCCTGGCAAAGACCGTGCACACTTGGACCCCAAAGAACCTTCAAGCAGCATGGCAACTTCTTCCCACCATCACCGCACCGCAGAAATTCACAATCACATTCAAAGGGCCTGTGGCACATGCCTGCCTCTTGCTGTGACTGGAAGACCCCATTTTCCATGGAAAATCTGATGGACGTACATCCCAGGCATCCTTATAGGATGCTCATCCCCCAGAACCCCTGGGCATTCAGGGACCTCCCTCCTTTATGCCCCCCCCACCCACATGGTAACTGGGACCCCAGCCGGCTAATAGGTTTCTGCCCCAATTTCAGAAACCAGAAATCTGCTGTTCTCAGGAGGTTATCACTGCTCCGATCCTAAAACAAGCCAGACAACAGTAAGTATGCAGAACACCTAAATCACCCCAAGATCATGGAATCATAAGACCCCAAACCCCAATAGGCCAGGGCTGGAAATCTCAGCCTCAGTCAGCACCGCGCGGCTCCCTGGGTTCCTGCCACTGATGGGTGTGTGAGGCTGATGCGTCTTCACAACGCATGCAGAGACGCATAAGACATTTTTGTTAGAAAAGGAAGTTTTCATAAAGTACCAGCACGTTACTAATAATCACTACATGCGTGTCAGGTCAGGCTTATTTGGTCCTCAAAACCACTGGTCGGGGGCTGCGCCATCATGAGTGGACCTGCTGGGAAGCCACCTCTTCCAGGAGCTCCTGTACCTCGTCGGCGCAGAACCTCCCCAGAATTCCTGACCTCGCTGCTCCTCCCTCTGGACCTGGCCTCCTGGGTCAGAATCCCAGCAGTCCCTCATACCAGGTGCACAGGCGGCTCGTACGACCACCCGCACCCACCGACGGCAGCTGAAATAACGCAATCTGCACGGACGCAAGGACAGCCATCTCTTCCCATGTCCTCACGTGGTCATCCCTCAACTTACAAGGACACGGTTACACTGGACCAGGCACACCCTAATCATCTCCTTTCTCCCCAATCACATCTGCAAATCCCATCCCCCGAATCCAGCCGCAAAGAGTGAACTTTGGGGGAGAACATTCCCACAGGAGGCACATGCCTTGGGGGGACGAGGCCTCTTTGGAAACGGCAGATTAAGGATGGAGGTGTGTGCCTCAGGGTCACGGCGAGGACTCCCTCAGGAGGACACGGAGGGTGCTCACGACGGTGAGCAATGAGGAACCAGAGACGGGAGGAGGAGACCGCCTCGGGTCTCCCCTCGTCCTGGGGGCGGCCCTGACATGGCTGAGGCAGACATCCAGAGGCGCAAGCAACCTCGGGTGCTGGGGGACCTCACCGGATGGCGCACTGTCCACGGTGCCCGCCATCCCGACCTGCAGCCCGGGGGACCATCGGGAGGCTCTGAGGGGCGAGCCTGCGGCTCCCTGGACCCTAATGTCTTCATTCACGCTGGCAATTTTCCATTCCGGTTCCCACATCCTGGGACCCTGTCCCCAGAAGGACTCCTTCCCCAGGATAGGAGGCAGGAAATAACTCCACTTTCAGGGAAGGAGGTTCCTTCTCTCCAAAGAGAAGGGCAAACCAAAATCCGTGGCGGATACGGGAGCATCGCTCCTGATCTCAGCTGCCCCAGCCACCCAGAGTGCGGTCCTCACGTCCTTCCTGTCTTCAGAATCCGTTAAACAGAACCACGAGAGCTGACAGGGACCCAGAGTTTTCAGACCTGCTCAGTCCTCCTGGGAGGAAGGGATCTCTGTGTCTAAGGTGTGAGCCACCCCTGGAGCCGTACAGGGACCCGGATGGGGACCTGCACTCACCGCAGCCAGGGAGGCACTGGAGGGAGAGATGAGAACAAGCAAGAATAAACAGAAAGGGCGAGTTTCATGATCAAGGGAAGAGGAAGGTAGAAATAAGTTGGTGGAGAAGTCTGGATGGGGCCCATGTGGACGTGCACAAAGGCCCGGACACCCCAGACGAGTCCAGGGAGCACTGCACTGTGGTGGACACTTCCTGCCCACCCGAGGGGTCCCTCCTTGGGACAAGCCCCTCCCGGGTGCAAGGCACCCTCAGCCTCCCCAGGGCCCAACCCAAAACCCCTGCAGTCCCTCAAGGGGCCCTGGTGGGGAGGCGGGGTAGCTCTGATCCCTAAGGCACCCCTGGACTCGGCAGGGGCTGCTGGGAGGACAGCCTGAGCCCCCACGAGTCCCACCAAGGGCAGCTTGTACACGCCAGGCCCCGGCTGGCCGGCAGGTGGGGACGAGGCTGCCCGCCATCCCTGCCCTCACAGAAACCTGAACTCTGCATGCACATCTTTTAATACACGGGCTCCACGGCTTACGGACACCCTGGGTGCCTTAGCCCGCGGGGTGCCTCCCCACAAGGACAGAACTCTCCGGAGCAGGAAGCCTGGAACGTGGCAGTGGCAGCAGGGTCTCCGTGGTGCGATCAGAGCTCAAGCAATATGGCCACTGGCCTGGCAGCAAGGGTGCCATTGACCCTCTGCCCAGGGGACAAAAGATAAGGCACTGTGTCTTCCAGAAACATCTGCTTTCCTTCCAGGGCATCATCTCCCCTTCCCTCCTCGCAGGTCCCTCGGCCTTGAAGACAACACATGTCTTATTTCCAGCCTTTTCGTGATAAGCTGTCCCCACGTCCTACCGCAACCCCGCCTGCTCTGGGGAACAGGGCAGCATCCTGAGCTCAAGGCTTCACATCCCACACAGGATCTGATCACGGAGTCCTTGTCAGGTGCCCCTTGCTGCTAAGACTGGCATCTACCTGCCCTGCTCATGCGGGACGCTCCCGGTGCCTGTGGACCACGTCTCCACCCCAGGGGTCACCTTGGTTTCCCACGTCTTGGCACCAAGGACGTGTTTGTACACCAAATGTTCACCACGCGTTAGCAAAGCTAAGAAAGGTCCGGCTGGGAAGTCGTGGTTCCAGCCAGGAGGGTCACGCATCCCGGGGCTTCGCCGTCCAACTACACCTGGACGCCACCCGGCCGAGGCACAGGAGACCAGGTAGTGCTGAGCCACCTGCTGTCCTTACTGCCTCCCACAGGTCCCGAAACAACCAACCAGCACGGATAAATCAGCTCCGGGAAAAGGCTGCTCGTGTCCCCAGAAGACCAGACTGACCAACAAGAGAGAGTGGCCCAACAGCAGAACACCCTCCGGTAACACCTGCCCCACACCAACCCAACCCCCACAGAAACCTGCTCCGTGGGTTCCCTACGCCACGCACAAAGCTCGCCTTTCCCAAAACCACCACTTCCCGGAGGGAGGAGGCCCTCAGGATGTGTCCCCAACCCCGGGAGCCATGGGCTTGGCGCAGGGGCGAGCTGCCGTCCACCCCTGGCCAGTGTCGGAATAGCAGGGCCAGTGGGAAGGTGAACCTCCCCCACCACTGGGCCCAGGGACTGCTGCAGTCAAGACACGGGACAAAATCAACCCAGAGCCTCCCCACGTGGCATCAGGAAGTCCGAGACCACACTGGAAGCCTCCTCGTCACACCAGGGACCAGGAAAGTCCCTTGGACAAGCTCAGACGGTTGACTATGATGGCGGTATCAGCATGAAGGGGTGCTGGGATCACCTGCCGAGGACCTCACAGTAGCCTCAGAACGATGTGCTTCCAGAAACACTTTCGCACTCTCTTCAAACAAATGGGGGGAACCCAAAATCTCAGCAAAGAAGTTACCGATAAAATAGTAAACCTGAAGGATGCAGTAAGAGAAGTGTAAACAGCAGCACGGCGGGAGGACGGGGTGGGGGGGACCCTGGCCACAGGGGCATTCATCCCACATGAACAGCACAGCAAAACAGGCCCCAGGGAGGGGCCTGAGCCCTGTGACAGGTCAAGTGGCTTTGCCCTGGGGGATCCAGAAGGGCAGGGAGAGCCGGCTGGAGGTCCTGAGAAGAAATGATGTCTGAAGACCACCTCCCCTGCCAGGTGTGGTTGAGGAGCTGAAAGATCCCAAACAGGACGAGCAACAAGAAACACCCACCCATCCTGAGGAAGCTTCTGGAGGCCAGAGACAAGGAGCCCCTCCTACACACAGCCCCAGAGAGGAACGCCTATGGGTGACTCCAATTCAAACAAGGGCAACTGTTCATACGAAACCAAGAGGCTCAGATGAAGTGACACCAAAGTCCCAATGACAGAAGGAAAAGGACTGCCAGCTGGGAGTTCCAACATGCGGCCAAAATATCCCTCTGCCGTTGGGGAGAGTAACACCATTTGCAGCCAACAGAGGAGGAACAGGACTTGTTTGCAAACCTACCCTTAACCAATGGCCAAAGGACATTTTCCGGAGTGAATGACAATCATGAGGCTTGGAACATCTGATAAAGGGGACATCAAAATGGGTGAAAGTACCCAAGCAGGCAAGAAAAGAGAGGCCCAGGGGAGGGATCCAGGGCAGGAAGCAGGGAGACGCTCCCCCGCTATTTCTCCCCAGAACCGTGCCTGATGGTTAAGCCCCTGCCCCACCCGCACGTGATGCGCGCAGGAGGCAGAGAGGGGCCCGTTGCCCTTGGCCGCGTGGGAAACCGTTCCGGGGCTCTCTGCGGAGCGGCCCCTCTTTCCCGTGGACAGCACCCCCTTTTCTCAAACCAAACTTGTAGCTGCTGTGAGTCTGGTCTCCGCTTCACCTCCTGGTGACGGACTGGCCCCTGTGTGCTCAATTCTGGCTCGCTGACGAGCCCTCGTGTCCAGTGGTGGGACCCTAGCTACCCAAGGTCCTTTACTCCGTGACTTCTAAAATCACCTCATCAAGTCCCATAGCAACAAACCTGCCGGTGCTCTGATTGGAACTACGTTAAACACACCCATGAGCTTGGTAAGATGTGACACCTTCGTGACGGTATCTTCCTAGCCAGGAATATTTCCTTTATAAATTTATTTATTAAATTTGTAAAGGTTCTCCTATTAACAAACGAATTGTCACTTGAGACAGGGACACTTTATTACCTGCTTTCCTTCAGTTGCCACCACATCATTCCTGGTTTGCCCTCACCCAGCCCGAAGGCCACTAGGACCCTGTTGAAGACGGGATGTGTACGCACAGCAAGAGGGGTTGGACAACTGGAAAACTGTCCTTCTCACAGTCAGCCTTCGAGGACAGACTGTGTCACATCTGCTCCTATAACAGCCAGGCCCCAAGACCCACATCTTCCAGGACCAAATCTCCTCTTCCAGGGACCCCTCAATGCTGTCAAGGAGCTCCCTAACATTCTAGAAGCTTCTCTCCTGCATTTGGTCACCCAGGAAAGCTGGCTCCTCCCTGGGTCCTCCAACCCTATTCTTTCCCACTGTGTTTATAAAATTCTGCGCCCCCTGTCCTTGACCCGGTCCACCTGGCCTGGTCCACCTTTCTCGCCCAGCACCCACCTGCTCTCAGAGACTCACCACCTGTCAAGTTTCAGAAAGAGAACACAGCTGGAGGCCAAGTGAGTTAGTGGCAGAAAGGGAAGATGAGGCTTCCCGATTCCTCAGTCAGCCGCTCCTCAACTTACATCCTGGCAGGATGGAGGGACAGTGGGTGTGGGCGAGAGGCACGAAGGGCGTGGTCTGGACCCCAGCTCTTACTGTCCCTGTGACCCAGTTCCGTCCACGTCACGGGAATGCCTATATGGACCACTGGTCTCAGGTGACCTTAGGCAAAGCCAATGGGGAGGAATTCGCCACAGACCCTACTCGGCACCAATGCCAGCCGGGCTGCCGATGGCTGCGGGGCCACCAGCCTCCACGTGTCACTTAATGTCCCTCAGCCACACACCTCAGGGCCACCATCCAGACTCCAACTCAGCTGGGCAGCCTAATGTTTACAGATGGTTCGTCCCTGCTTTCTTCAAATACAGGGACAGGACACGGAAGGACAGCACAGACAAAAGTCAGAGGGGTAGCAGTCGGGGATGAGTGTCCATACACAGTCCTGAACGCATAGTCTGTGTGCCTCCAACTGACAGCGGGACCCTCCAACCCAAACCTTCATCCTGCCCTTGGAGCAATGCCGCATGTGCAGCTCTGAGTGTCCATGGCTTTTACGTCAAGATTTATCCAAAATGTTTTAAAATCCCTTATATCACACACATCAACTTTCTCTACAAAGAGAATAACAGGAAGCAGAGAAACGGCCACTTGCTGCCTTGTGCCTATGGCACCGCATGTGGCGTCGTCTGATTTAATCTCATGAAAAGGTCCCATGTGCAAACTATTACCCCTGCATTGTGGACGAGGAAAGGGAGCTTCTGAACAGCGAGGTTAATTAGGAAACTTGGGGGGGGCGGGGCGCCTGGTGGCCCAGCTGTTGAGCGTCTGACTCTTGATTTAGGCTCAGGTCATGATTCCATAGTTCATGGGTTTGAGCCCCACATCAGGCTCTGTGTTGACAGCTCAGGGCCTGCTTGGGGGGCTTGCACGTACTCTCACTCTCTCTCTCTTCTCTCTCTCAAAATAAATAAAAATAAACTAAAAATACATTTAACTAAAAAAAAAAAAAAACCTTGGTCAAAGGAGACAGTTCATCTCTTTGACTCCGAAACCTATGTTCTTTTTTTTCTTAATCTTTTTAATGATTTTTTTTTTAAATTATTTTTGAGACAGAAAGAGAGACAGCATGAGCAGGGGAGGGTCAGAGAGAGAGAGGGAGACACAGAATCCGAGGCAGGCTCCTGGCTCCAAGCTGTCAGCACAGAGCCTGACGCAGGGCTCAAACCCACGAACCATGAGATCATGACCTGAGCTGAAGCCGACGCTTAGCCGACTGAGCACCCAGGCGCCCCTCAGAAACCTCTGTTCTTTCCCTGAGACAACCTTGCCCAATGTCGGGGAGATGTCCAGGTCAGAACCTAAATGTAAAATAGCCCTGCCCTAAGGTACTGCCTCTTCCCCCCAGATATGACACAATGCCACATGGGCAGGACAAGGGGCAGGCAGTCCCCTGGGTATGGAGAAGGTACAGGTACGGGTGAGTCGGCTCCGGCCACTGACACCAAAGGAGAGACCGAATGGCCTCTCTTCCCGTGGAACCGACAGACTCTCGAATCTCACACCTCGGGAGTCAGAAAAACATTCCCATGCTACCCAATTTCTAGTATTTCGATACACACATGAAACTGACAGGATATCACTCCCACGTGTGAACTGTGTGCGTTTCAGCACATTAAACCAGCAGTTTTACCTTCCGGGCAGGAGCGGAGGAATCTTGCAATTCTGGAAGGGAAGCACACACAAGGCCCTTCGGCAGAAAGAACTGGAAGGCTACAACTGACCGGCTGGGGCTTCTCTTCCTTCAAGAGGCTGCATACCTCTATCCCCTGTGAGGCCTTTCGGGTTGTCCCGTGTCTCCCTCTTAGCGGTCCCCATTCTTCCAGCTACAGCACAGGCATGGTGTGGCAGCAGCCAGGGGGCAGCAGACATGGAGGTCAGCACAACCCTTGGGTAAGAGCGCCGGGTGGCCCCTCAGACCCCCCCTCATCCTGCAGGCTCACCTGGGTGCAGTTGGAGGAAAGGCTCAGGAAGGGACCCACACAGTCCACACCCCAGGCACTAGCTACAGGGAGGGACCCATACCTACCCCCCCAGGCTCTAGCTGCAGGGAGGGACCCATACATACTCCCTCCAGGCTCTAGCTGTAGGGAGGGACCCACACCCCCCATCGTCCCCCCACACTGCTCCTGGCACCTACTCCCACCTCTTTCCCGCACTCGCTGAAAGCCTGCTGCTCCCAGGAAGCTGAACACTGCACCTGGGTGCAGCCCGGCCTCCGTCCCGGGAAAGCTGCTGCCCCCAGGGCCTGGAGCAGACGGGACAGCCCTGGAATGGGGCAGGCAGCCTTGCTTGGTTTTAGGAGAAGAATGTGCTGTGCTGGGAGGCAGCCGGGCTCCCAAAGCCACACATCTGTGAACCAGGCTTTCGGCAGAGACAAAGCATGGCTTTCTTCTGGCAGGAGAGGCCCCCAGGGCTCAGGGCTGGGGTGTCTATCACAGTCTTAGGGCCCAAGGGCTGTCCCCAAGTGACAGGGTACATGGCGAGGGTAGAATCACCCTCCTCGAAAGTCCAGGCTCCCAGCTCCCAGGCCCTGGGACTTGGCATACTTGTCCCCTCCCCCTTCCCCTCCCCCACCTCCAGGGAGCTCGGGTTTCATCCTGCCCCACTCCTCCACCCCTCCCCCCCAAAGGCCAGCAGCCTTAGGTGGACCCAGAGCGCTGCTTACCTAGGCAGCTCAGGGCGCCACTCAGTCCACTGAAGGGCCCGGGGAGTTGTGGGCCGGGCGGAAGGCGCTCCCTCCGCGGGCTGTCCCCGGCGGCCCAGTGCGTGAGCATTGGCCCCCACCCCCAGGGCAGGGCGACTCTGGGTTCCGGCGTCCCGGGGGGGTCGGGGCGGGACGGGGGGCGGCCGCCTCCGCGGAGGCCCATTCAGAGGGCGGCGGGAGAGCCCATCCGCGTAAAGAATCCGGGACTTCTGCCCGTGCCTCCAGACGGGGCGGCCCCGCCTGCTGGACGCGCGGTTCGCTTCCTCTGCGTTCCGTCTCCCTGCTTTAACCTCTTGCAAACCCCCAGCTGAAGCCGTCCCCATCTCTGCTTCCGCCCCAAAGGATGAGCAGGGAGTCCCGGTGGGCTGGCAAGCCCCTCTTCCAGAAAAGGACCCCCAAGGAGCGCCCCAGGGCCTGCTCTTCCAGCCCTACCTCCCCCCAAAGTAGGCCTGGGATCCAGCTCACTACTGACCGAGATGTCCCTGGTCAGCTCTGCCCCGCCTACCAGAGTCCCGGGGATGGGGCCACACCACTCACCAGGCCTCCCTCCCAACCAGCCAGGGCAGCCAGGGACCTTCCTCCTGCTCATACTGCAGGTTTCCTTCCTGGCCACAGTGGATGCCAACATCCGCCACCTGACAGTCTAACCATCTCTCTCCAGGTCTCAGCCGGGTCCCCCTGGCTGGTGCCCTGTTCCGACAACAGGCTGCTGGCAAGCCGGAACACTAGGTTCCTCTTCTCCCTCTTCCCTGCTCCTGTCCTTCCCTCTATCTGAAAGACCAACACCCCCCCACACAAACTGGTGAAGAACTCCTATACACCCTTCAAAGCCCATTTCAAATGACCCTGCATTTTTACATGACTTGGAAACACCATCATGCTCAGTCACACGGAGGCCTATCCCCCTGTGGCCTAGCTTCCCCCGGCTTCCCAGAAAGTCCCCTCAGAGCACTAGGTGCCACATCTCCCCCCCACACACACCTGTTTCTTGCTCTCAGCCCAGCGGGAACTCTGGAGCACACCAGTGGCCCCAGGCACAAGCACACAGGGGAGCTTCCAACCACTGCCTGCCCAGCCCTCGCGTGGCCTTCTGACTCACTCATCTACCTGGTGAGAGCCGACAGGCCTGTGCCCCTCACTAGGATCCCAGGACCATCTCTCTAAGTTGCTGGCCAGGAAGACCCCCGCATCGCTGGCCCCGAGGTCCACACACGGTGCTTCCTGAGGCTTGTTTGTGTGCCTGAGGGACAGGACAGCAAAGGATGTGTCGGAAATGCCTGACCATGGCCCAGGGCAGACTCGGCTGGCGGATGGGCAGGCCCTTCCCGTGGCTCGACTGCCTGAACGGAAAAAAAGGTTAGGACGGTGCAGCCGGGCCCAGGAAGGCGCCCCAGGGGTGGGCCCGTCCTGTGGTGCCCGGCGGATGTCGCAGCGGGCTTGACATGTCCGGGACAGCTGTCAGCTGGGTGGAGCAGAAGCAGGACACGCCGTCTGCAAATGCCGTGAGGCTCTGGGGCAACTACCCCATGACCTGGGCTCTCTGGGTGGGCAGGAGTCTTACAGACACTTTAGAACCTTCTGGAGATGTGTCTGCCCTCCCTCCTTCTCCTCTTTGCTCAGGGCTCCCAATGGGGTCAGAGCTGATCTCATGGCTGTGCTGTGAGTAGCAGCTCTGCTGATGAAAAGTCAGGAAACCGTCCCCTGAAACTGCCGACCGCATCTCACAAGCCTGACCTGGGTCAGCGGGAGGACACCCTGGAGCTCACGCTCCCCTCGCTGGGCCCCGGCAGGCTCACCCTCAGTCGGTGGGGTCACAGATCAAACACAGACATGGCCCCGCACACACGGTCCAGACATCCTCCCTCTGCATGCTTGGCTCAGATGATGCCCACTGGCTCATGGGGTCCTCACCCAGCCCATATGAGCACCCTGCCCATCCAGGGTTCACCCAACAAACCAAGCAAATACCCAACACCTGGGGTATCTGCAGGATATGTCTTAGGACTTAGTCCATGACACCCCGAGGGAGACTGGGGAACTGTTCAGCAAGGGGGCCATTCACACACTAAGAGCTCCTCCTGGGTGTGCAGAAGGGGCCCCGGAGAGGAGGCTCCGGAGACGCACACGCACGTCTTGGGCAAGAGCTCTGCCCTAGAAACACAGACGCGAGGGATTTCTGGAAGGCCCTGAACGACACACATCGGACAGGGGGTTTCAGGGTGGCCCTGACTCCCTGCCCCTTCTTTCCTGGGGCTCACCTGCCCCCCAGCACCCAGAGAGGCGCTGCTTTGGGCTGCTTATGATCCAGTCCCATGACAGGCGTTTGCAGAGAAGGGATGAAAAGCAAACACTAAAAGCAACCCCTGCAAGCTCAGTGATCCTCTGACATCATGGTCACCCAGTGTAAAGGTCCTCTGACGCCTGGTCAGATCGCCCATCCGTGAGCACGCAGAACTCACCCGCGAACCCACCGGGACGCACGCTGGGCCCCCGAAAGGAAACTCTCCCTTTTTTCATGTTCCTGAATTCTTATTTCCTGGCTTCTGGGTTTTCTACAAACTTGCTCTCATTCAGAAGCACACGGGTAAGTGCTTTGCTCCAAAAGCAACGAATCCCTCAATGTGGGCCTGACCAGGCATATACGCAGGCACTAGGCATTTGAGCGTGCATTAGTCCACACCGACCATTTGTGATTGCGCGCAACAACCCCTGAAGACACACCCTAACCTGGGGGCTCAGGTGACAGCCAGGAACGAGGGCTAGAGACATCTGGCCTCCTCCGCCCTCACGACCCACCATCTCCCCACGTGTATCCAGCGATACAAGCCATCTTACCAGGTGCTCCCTGGTGCTCACCTCTGGGTGTGCTCTGTGTGCCGCCAGGGACAGAGCCTTAGTCAGAGAAATGACAGCTGTGCCTGCGTTTCCTTTTGCCCCCACCCCCAGAGGTACCCAACTGGCCACGGGGATTCCCCACCACACACGTGTCAGGGGCCACTGCAGAGTGGACAGGAGGCTGACCCACCTGTCCCGCCCCAAGACAGAGCTCAATTTTCAATTTTGATAACCGATAGGGCTCCAGAAGTGCATTTAGAATGAAAAAAACAAAACCTCACTCATGGGAAGACACATTTTTGCGAGCTTATCCTATCCACAAGCTGGAATCCGCCTTCCTTTCTCAGAGACCACCCCCAACACCATGCATGCCACAGCTCCTCTCACTGTTGTTTAAGTTTCAAAGCACAGAGTGGGGGCCCCCAGAGGCTGTCCCCAAGGCCTGGCACTGCAGGACTCAAGATGAAGGGGCCAGCAACCTCCCCCCACCTCCACCTCCAGGCCCCGCTGGGGAAACACAGAAGTTCTGTGCTCTGAGATTCAAGAACAGTCCAGTAGAGGGGGAAGAAATGAGCCGATTCAAATAAATTGGGAAAAACAAAGACCCCTCTAAGCCAAAAAGAAAGCACACAAAAGACCGCATTCATCAGGGTCGGAAACGGCCGGCTCACGTGGGCACTGCCTTGCCCGCCCGCTTGGAGGAGGCGCCTGCAAGGAAGGCCAACATGCAAGTATTTTCAGAGCAGCATTCACTTAAGTGAATGAACGCTCTCATTCCCAGGCCTGGCTGCACACGGACTCCACCAGCCCACCAGGGATGTTTATTTAAAAAAGAAAAAATTTTTTAATGTTTATTTATTTTCAAGGGAGAGATAGAGACAGAGACAGAACACAAGCAGGGGAGAAGCAGAGAGACAGGGAGACACAGAATCCAAAGCAGGCTCCAGACTCTGGGCTGTTAGTACAGAGCCCTACATGGGGCTCAAATTCACAAACCAGGAGATCATGACCTGAGCCAGGGAAGTCAGATGCTTAACTGACTGAGCCATGCAGGCACCCCAGGATGCTGATTTTCAAAGAGATTTTGAAACACTCAGCTTCTTCTTTGCTTTCTTAATCTGGGGCCTGGGTAATAGTTGCTCATCCGTAGCTGTTATTTGGGGTCAGGCGGCCCTGGTGTGCCCAGGTCAGTGTGCTAGGGTATGACACGTGTGCAGAGACATGGACACGCCCATTCAGTTCACACACATGTGCGAGCACGCCTAAACACAAACACACGATCAGTACCTACGTCCTGGTGCTTGTTTTCAGAATCTGCGAGATTCAAAGCCATCAGGGCCATCGGTAAATCTCACACACATCCACGTTCAGCACAGGCCTTTGCTCCTACTGTAAACATTCTCGTCACAAGTTCATCGCTTCAAAAGAAAAGCCAAGTCTGGTACAGGAAGGAAAGGGGATGCCTGGTGGAGGCATTTTACAATTCATGAAGCTTTAAAGAATGACACTTTTTTTTTAAACAAAAATAAAGCATCGCCTCCAAGTACTCTCCCTCACTCTCTCTCACAATGAGACATTCCTGGCTCCTCCCTCTGGCAAATGTCACCCATCTCGGCCCTTTGCCAACTCCAAGAGGTCCCAACAGCACTAAGCAAATCCCTGAACCCCGAGACCCGGGATGAAGCCCCACATGGTCGGTCCTGCCCGGAGAACAGAATACCTCCTGGTCTCAAGGCGCCCGGGGGACACAGTCAGTTACGCATCCGACTCTTGATCTCAGCTCAGGTCGTGATCTCACGGTTCATGAGTTCAAGCCCCACGTCTGGCTCTGTGGTGACTGTGCAGAGCCTACTTGGGATTCTCTCTCCCTCTCCCTCTCTCTCTCTCTCTCTCTCTCTCTCTCTCTCTCTCTCACCGTCTCTCCCTCTGTCTAACCCCCACATGCATGCTCTGTCCCATAAAAAAAATGGCCAGTTTTGTTCCATGAATTTTACTTCAGTTAAAAAAAATCTATCATGGATTAAATTTGAAGTTGCTGTACATCAGAGACAAATTTTATAATGAAACATTTCCTCATTTTATCTCACTTTGCAAACATCAGGGCTAAGTATTGGGTCAGAAACACAGTTCACGTCCTGAACTCCATCATTCGCTCTTTCTTGCATGAGGCTTGCGAGTAACTCACTCCTTCCTCAAAGTCTTAAGTTTGTTGATTTCAAGAAGCACATTCTCTACTAAAACTTTACCCAATTCCAGAGTGAGTGTGGCAAGTTCCCACCCCAACATGCAATTCTCCCAGGCAGCTGGGGGCTGCTACAGTTCGCCTTGACTCTGACACTATCTACCCGGGGAGACAGAGTCAGACCCCCCCAGGCTGGGGACTCAGTCCCCCACAACGGCCCCTCCCCCACCCCAGACGCCAGTCAGCGCGTCACCAGGGTTCTGACTGACCAGCTACAGACTAGAGGCGCCCACGACCCCTCCCTGGTTTGGTGAATTGGCTGGAGGGGCTCACAGGACTCGGGCACAGATCACTCACTAGATCTCTGGTCTGTTATAAAAGGATGTAACTCAGGAACAGAGGGAAGGGAGAGCTGCCCAGGGAACGTTCTGGAGACGGACCGCTGAGCTCCCACCCCTCCCAGGGCCCGCTGTCCCCCCATCTCCACGTGCTCACCAACCCGAAGCTCTTGGGACCCTGTCTGTTGGGGGGTTATGGGGGTTTCATTGCAAGGAGCATGACTGATGAAATCATTGGCCACTAGTGATTGATTCAATGTGCAGGCCCTCCTCCCAAGGTCGAGGGGCGGGGCTTATAGTTCCACCCTTGTAACCACGGGGACGGTCTCCCGCAGTCCCTCCCCACCCCAGGTCAGGGGGCGGGGCTGAGAGCTCCGCCCCTGGAACCAAGTGGGCGGTTTTCCTGGCAACCATCTCCCACACTTGTCAGCCGAAGAGGCACCTTTCTGCTCCTCCACGAAGGAAATCCCCAGGGGACACATGGGCGCTGTGCCAGGCCTGGGCCTGGAGCCCAGATCTGTCTTTCTTACTATAAACCACATTGCCCCAGGCTCCCATCTGGAATCGCTAAGTCTAAGGATGGTGTCCCCACGTGCACGTGTTTCCCGGGCATAACCAGGCAGGTCAGAGGCGCCTTTCACACACACTGTCACCGTCTGGGGCTGCCACTAGCGCCTGGCGCTGGGGCTGGTCCTGGAGGGTCCGGGATGGGTCAGCCCTGCCCTGCTCCGTCCTCATGGGGCTCCCTGCATCAGATGGGAACCCTCAAATAAACCTCACAGGACACCCTCCTGGGTCCGGCCCAGGCCCATGTGTCCCCTTCCATCTCCCCTATGCTTCTAGTTAACCAGCACCCCTGGTGGTACAACCTGCCTCTGGGAGAATTAAACAGTATCTGATCTGAATTCATACTTAAGTGCTGATTATTTAGGACAAGCGTTTAAATGTCCCTCGCTGTCCCTGAGCAGGCGCTGTCAGAGGAACTTACTGAGCGCCCCCCCCCCCCCGCCCCGCCAACGGCAGGAGCAGGTCACAGAGGGGCAGCTGGGCTCTGTCCCACCCCACCCCACCCCCCCCTTGCCCACCAGGCTTCTCATTCCTGCATGTCCCAGTTATCTGGCTTGTTCACTGTAGAGGGGCTGGTGCCTGGTGAGGCATGAAAGTCAGGGGGCTCTGCCGGCCAGGCCACCACTCAAACCAGGTGGCCAGAGAGCCCGGAGGTAAACGGGAGCACAGGACCTGTGGCCCAGGGAGCAGAGAGTTCACACTGAACCCCGTGCCACATGGCAGGGTGGGCCTCACCTGCAACAGAGTCCCTCCGTGACCAAACGGAACTCAGGGTCCTGGGAGCCCCTTCTCCAGAGGCCTGGCCTCTGGCCTTAGATGTCTGTCCTTGAAGGACCCTGATGTGGCCAGGATTCTGCAAAGTCATCCCCACCCTGGGTCCAAGCCTCTGCCCTCCAGCAGCAAGAATCCTGCTGGGCCAGTTTGGCAAAGATTCCCCTTGCCTGGCTCTCGGTAACTTTCCACCCACTGACCTGTCCCAGGGCTAAAGTGCAGCACAGATCTCACCTCGGTCTCTTCCCCACCCGGACCTGGTGCTCACCACCCTCCCTCCTCCACCAGTCCTGTGGGCTGTCCGGGAAGTCACCTGGTGGGGCACAGGGAGGCTTCTGCGCAGTAAACAGCTCCGCTGTGTGCTGACTAAAACAAAGCCAGAACATCACTGATACTGTAATGGTCACAGCAACACAATCTGAAACCTGCTGTTTCTCCTTGAGCCTGGAGAGCACTTAGCCCTGCTCGTCCTTCAAACTTGCAGACCTCCTCTCAGGCAACAACCAGTAGGAACTGGCCGAGCTCACGCGGTCCTCTTGTGGGGTCTTCGCCCGCACTGGGATCCCCAGATCCGACCTCACTCACACCCTGCACCTGGGCGGGGGGGGGGGGGGGGGGCTGGTGGTACCCAAGTGCCCAGTGCATGCGAGTGGACCGCACCCACGTCTACTCACCACCAAGGACTCCCTTATTTACACTTTAACTTGTCATCATATAGAATTCTAAACACATACAGAAGGGGGCAGAACTGTATGATAAACCTCTGTGGAAACTGCCCCTCACCCAGTCCACCAGCAGCTGATACTCTTTCAACCACACCCACACCATCTCCCCCAGTGGGAGGTACTCGGAATTTGTGAGTTTGAGCCCCTTGTAAATTCACACACAGCTGTCAAGCATCACACAGGGATGCCCTGTACCCTTTTGTTGCAATAAAAATTATATTTGTCTATAACTTTTAAAATTTAAATGCAAGTTAGTTAACATAGAGTGTAGTTATCAGTTTCAGTAGAACCCAGTGATTCATCACTTACATACGACACCCAGTGCGCATCCCAGCAGGTGCCCTCAATGCCCATCCCCCATCTCGCCCACCCCCTCAACCACCTCCCCTGCATCAACCCTCACTTTGTTCTCTGTAGTTTAATCTCTTATAGTTTGCTTCCCTGTTTTGATCTTCCTGTTCTTTCTCTTCCCCTATGTTCATCTGTTGTGTTTCTTAAATTCCACATGAGTGAAATCACATGATATCTTTCCCTGACTTATTTCACTCCGCATAATACCCTCCAGTTCCATCCACGCTGGTGCAAATGGAAAGATGTCCTTCTTTTTCATCACTGAGTAGTATTCATTCCATTGTGTATATAAACCACATCTTCTTTATCCATTCATCCTACCCTACGACCCAGCAACTGCACTACTTTGGAATTTATCCAAAGGATACAAAAATGCTGATCCAAGGGGCGCCTGGGTGGCTCAGTCTGTTAAGCATCGGACATCAGCCCAGGTTATGATCTCACAGTTGACTCACAAGTTCAAGCCCCGAGTTGGGCTCTGTGCTGACAGCTCAGAGCCTGGAGCCTGCTTCAGATTCTGTATTTCCCTCTCTCTCTGCCCCTCCTCTGCTTGTGCTCTCCCTCTCTCAAAAGTAAATAAACTTAAATAAAGAAATAAATAATAAGGGAAAGGCTGAATAAATTTTTTAAAATGCTGATTCAAAGAGGCACATGTGCCCCGATGTTTATAGCTATGGGCAATAGCCCTATCCTCCTTATCCACTTTGCCCCAAAGGCAGAATGTTACAGAAGGACACCAGGACCTTGACATTGGTACAGCCAACATAGGTAATGTCCCCAACCACAAGAGCCCCTTGAGTGCCCTTCCCCACCCTTTCCACCTGTAACCCCTAGAAAACACTATGGTTTCCCTTCTATGGTTCTGCATGGCAAGGATGTTACAGAAGTGGAACCATGCAGTATATCAACTTTGGGAATGACTTTGCTCTGGAAATCCCAGGTGATTCCATGTTATCAGGACTTGGCTGGGTTCCACCGTGAGGATGGAGCCCACACCATGTGACCATCCATCTGCTGAAGGACACCTAAGCTGTTTCCAGCCATGGGCTACTAAAAACAGAGCCACTATAAACTCCTGCAGAGGGGTTTTTGAGTGACTGGAAATCTATTTCTTCAGAATTAAAACTCAGGGGGTTCCACTCCCAAATCACAGGTAGTAGCCTGTGTAGTTCTAGGTTTGTTTTTTTTTTTAGAAAGTACCAGACCATTTCCCACAGAGAGGTGGCACCATTTTACACCCCCCACCAGCAGTAAAAGAAACTTCTGTTTCTCCACATCTTCACCAGCATTTGGTGCTGACAATATTTTTTATTTTTCTCATTCTGCTAGGTCCGTAGTGATTCCTCACTGTGGTCTACACTAGCATCTCGCTTCACATGCTTATCTGCCGTCTGCTTATCCACCTCAGTGGATAATTTTAACCCAAATTCTGATCGGATTGTTTGTCAGTACGTAGAGGGCAAATACTTTCTCTCAGTCTGTTGTTTCCCCTTCAACCTCTTCACAGTCTCTTCCTGAAGCAAACTTTCAATTTTGATGGAGTCCGACTTTATCAATCTTCCCCTATGGATTGCGCTTTGGGGGCTAACTCTTGCTTAGCCTGGGATCCCAAAGATCTTCTCTTTGTTTTTCCTAAATGTTTTATAGCTTTATGTTTCAGTTTGCAATCCATCTTAGGCTAATTTTTGTCTAAGATACAAGACTTTGGTTGATGTGTTTTTTGTTTTGCTTTGTTTTGTTTTTTGACTGTGAGTTCCCAGTGGCTCCATTGGTGAAAAGGCTGGTTTTTATTCATTGACTCGCTTTTTTGCACCTTTTCCAAAAGAAATCAGTTGGGC
The DNA here is from genome assembly GCF_006229205.1 of Suricata suricatta. NCBI lineage: Eukaryota > Metazoa > Chordata > Mammalia > Carnivora > Herpestidae > Suricata > Suricata suricatta. The sequence continues at coordinate 101,367,438 of NC_043701.1, read as the reverse complement.
ATATTTGTGGGGGTGTATTTTGTGGTTTTCCATGCCTTTCCATTGGTCTTGTGACTGTCCCTTACACAGTCCTGATTACTGTGGTGACCCAGAAAGTCTAGAAAATGAGTTCACCCATGCCTCCTACTTTATTCTTTTTCAAAATTATCTTAGCTATACTAGTTCCTTTGCATTTCCACATGAATTTCAGAATGATCTTGTCTAGATCTTATCCGCCCCCCCCCCCAAAAAAAACCTTGCTGGTATTTTTATAGGAGTTGTGTTAAAACTATACATCAGTTTGAGAAGAATTCCTTTCTTCACCAGAATGAGTCTCCAACTCATGAACACAGTATATCTCTCCATTATTTAGATCTTTTTTTATTTCTTTCACCAACACTGTGGAGTTTTCAACATGAGCCTTGCAGGTTTTCTTGGGTTTACGCCTTAGGACCTCACTTTTTCGATCTATTATAAATAGGACTGTATACTGTGTTGAGGTCTGTCTGTACCCATTTACTGCGAGTGTACGGAACTGTGATTGATTCTTGTGTGTTTCTCTGGTGTCTTGCTAACAGCCAACTCCACTTAATTGTTCTAGGAAAATTTTTAAAGATTCCTTGGAATTCTCCACAAAGATAAATCATGAATCTGCCACAAAGGACAGTTTTATTTCTTCCCTTCCACTCTGTTGTCCTGTATTTCCGTTTCTTGCACGATGCCCCCTGCAGAATTTCCAGCATTGCGTGTGAGCTGCAGGGTTTTTTTAGATTCTTTTTCTGAGGCTGAGGAAGCTCCCCTCTTAGCTATTCTGCCGGGATTTTATTGTCATGAACAGATGTGAATTTTGTCAAAAAAACTTCCTTTGCATAGATGAGTATAACATCAAGTGATTTTTCTTCTTTATCCACTAAGTATGATGGATTACACTGACGGACAGTGAAAGAGCTCTGCATCCTTAAAATAAATCCCAGTTGGTCAAGGTGCGTAATTTTTTAGATATACTATGAATCTATTCCCTTATGTTTGGTTAAGGGATTTTGCGTCTGTTCATGACGGATAACGGTCTATCTTTTCCTTTTGTTGTCTGCGTCTGGGTTTGGTATCAGGATAACCCTGACTTCATAGGATGAATTCTATGTTTCTAGAAGGGGTTATGTAGAACTAGTGCTTAATTCTTCTTTAAATGTTTGGTATAATTCTCCAGTGAAACCATTGGGGCCTGGAGATTTCTTTTGGGGGAACATGTGTAAATTATGAATTCAATTTCCTTGATAGTTACGTGGCATCACATGGTCTGTTTCAAGTTGGGCGAGTGGTCACGGTGCGTTCTCATTGCTAACCACCGGGTGCAGAGCCGCGGTCCTGACTCTGTCACAGGGTCTGCGGTGATGGGCCCGCTTCACGGCTGACATCACTAATCTGTGTCTTCCCCCTCTCTGTCTTTAGAGAGATCTGCCAACGTTCCTGATCTCAAAGAACCTGCTCTTTTTTCATTTGCTTTTTTTTTCTTGTTCGGTAATTTCACTGATCTCTGTTTATATTATACATTATCTACTACACTATTTTAATCTCAATGCTTCTGCTTATATGTATCCTTTTCATCCAACCCTCCGTTGCAGACAACGTGTATGCTTACAGCCGTGAACTTTCCCATCAGCACGGTGGTTGAGGTCTGTCCCACGCATTTTGAAATGTTTTCCATTCGCTGTGTTCAGGTCAAGGTGTTTTGGAGCTTCTCATGGACCCATGGATTACAGGCTGCTTCATCTCCAGGCGATTGGGAATTCTCCCACTCCTGGCCTCCAGGTGGGCTCCCTTTCGGGCAGAGCACGAAGCCAGTGTGGCATGCATTCTCCCCGTTCTGTGGTTTCACGAAGGCCCAGGACGCAGTCCCTGGGATTCCATGGTCCCGGCACCCACGGCTAGTCTGCCTTCTCCCCTCCACGATTCAGCCTGCTGGCACCTGTTCCATGCAGACCACCAGGTGTGCGTCGCACCTCAAGGGAGGAACAGGGAAGATGGCCTCACTCTGTGCCAGGATGCCAGCACCACTCTCTGGCTGTGGACCTAAAGCATATCCTCTCTTCTATCCACATGGTGGCATCTGGCTTTAAATGACACAGAACCAGGCCTTATGGCCGATGCCTTGCAGACCCCACCCGCCACAGCACATGGGCTGCAAACGAGGCACTGCTGTACTTGAAGATGAAGAAACCAGGTCAGAGCATGGTGAGTCAGAGACACGGTTCTTCCATGAAGGGACTCAAATCCCAGCCCTCTGAGGCCTTCCTGTGCCTTCCCAGCACTGACAGGATGTCACTCCCAGTCCAGCTGTGGAAAGGGAAAATGGAGCCCTATCTACGCTGACAACTTGGATCAAAAAGCCCCCAGCTGGGGAGTGAGGCTGACCTGCAATAACTGAAGTCACCCGTGGTCCGGGGGAGTCACCCGCCGTCCAATCTGTGTGTGGCATGTGGGACCAACCCCATCGGGACGGCCGGATTAAAATTCCAGAAGACTCACACGTGTTCTTAGGATGAAATACGTTCCCTTTAACGTGTTCTCCCACAGGGATATTGACATAGGGAAGCCACATCAGACGACCCAATGACTGCACTGGTGCCATGTGCCACATCTGCCCCGCCCATGCCGTGCATACCAACCTCAATCCCCTCCCCCCCGCCTTTCTCAAGTTCTAAAAGGGTTCGATATTCCCTTGATGCGCCTCCACATGGTGACCCCAGAGGCCAAGTTGGGGGCTACTGCTCAACCAGAAGGTTCTTTCCGGCATGTTCTGTCCTAGGGCTGATCATCTATGTCCCTAACAAAGTTGCTCTCCAAACACCGACATGAGCCCTCAGCTGTCGTGGACTGGGGAGGGGCGGGGAATGATGTCCTTGTGTTTACTGCCATCTGCGTCATTCCCAGACAGAACGGCCTCCTGCTGCGTGATGCTCACAGGACACACACATGCAACAGTGCCGCACACCCTGTCCCTACTCCCTGCTCACTCTCACCTGCTAGAAAGGCTGGCAGTGTGACCACTGGGCTCTGCGCAGACAGAGACGCACGTGTGGTCCTGGAGCCACAGGGAGACTTGGGGAGAAGAACCAGCCCTTCCTCTAAATGACACACAGACCTGGTTTTCTCCAGGAAAATAAGGACAGGGCTTCTGCTGTCTCCCAACAACCACCGCTGCGGAAGGAGGCAGGACTTAGGTCCTCCCTGGAGAAGTGTGCGGGAGGACCATTCAGGGAGGCTTCTCCCCCCGGGAGAAAGCCAGAGGCAGAAGGAATCCACATCATAGACAAGAAAGACTTTCAAATGCACCTGGGGGCAGGGGGTGCCCAGGAGGCTCAGTCAGTTAAGCGTCTGACTTCAGCTCAGGTCATGATCTCACAGTTCCTGAGTTTAAGCCTGGCTCAGGGCTGGGGGCTGACAGCTCAGAGCCTGCATGGAGCCTCCTTAGGATTCTGCGCCCCCCGTCTCTTTCTCTGCCCCTCCCCTGCATGCTTTCTCTGAAAAATAAACACATATTTTAAAAAAGTAATAAGTGCAGTAGGGCTCCAGCTACAGCCCCTCTCCATGTACCTGAGGTCAGCCCATCCTGGACCCTCAAGTGGGGTGGGGTCGGGGTCCCTAGGAAGGGATGTGGAGTGGCCCAGGCCCCATCACTGCTGCTCAGCCACCGTCCCCTCCCCAGGGCTCGTATGTCCTACTTGAACACCATGCCCCGCGGCGGAAGTGTCCGGGGGTGAAAGAGACCCGTCCTGGAAGTTGTTGCCCACCCTGAGCAGATCCAGGCCAGCATGCAGGGGGGGGGTCTCTGACCGTGCCCTGCCGAGGAGCAGGGAGCTCGCTGGCCTTGGGGGCCCAGTTCCTCTGTAAAGGGCAGGCCTTCCAGCCTCTAGGTAGGGAGGAGTGGACAAGCAGAGACACCCCGCCCCAGAGCCAACGGCCCCTCCCACCTTGCTTGAGTGGCAGGTGACCCCCGACAGTCCGCAGAGTCGCACCCACTGGACGCAGGCGGCGTCACCCCCCGCCGACAGCCTCCTCCGTTCCCAGACTCCAGGGATTGGACACCCGCGAGAAGGTTTGAGCGTGAGACACCCACGCACAGGGGAGCGGATGACGGACTCTTACCGTGAGCTCCTCTGTACAGACCGCTGGCGTTGGCCACCTGCGGCCCGGGCGGGCTGAACGGCGCATAACGTGGGGGCGTCGTCACTGGGAAAGAAAGCAGAGCGGAACCCTCTTGGCTGCGTCCTGCCCGACGGGGTGCCCCGCCCGCCACGAGGGTGGCTCCGTTCTTACCGTAAGGTGTTTCTGGGGACACGGGAAATGCCGGCGTGGGGGAGGGCGAGTCACTGCCACTTTTGGTTGGAGAGAAGTTCCTGCCGCTGAGCCCATCAGGGTCTTGGGGGTACGTGGCCACCGCTATCTGGAAGTTGCACAGAGACTCAGGTGAAGGCCACCTCCTGATGGCGGACCGGCCCACAGTCTGGGGACAGGAGCCTGAGTCCCTGTTTCACGGTCCACAGCTGGCAGCTATGGAAAACTGGGAAGAACTTCAGTAACATGAAGGAAGAGGGACATCGCTGTGGCCCGTCCACCCTCAGACACACGGAGCTGGCAGAGACTGCTGGGCTCCACGGCAAAGAGGATAAAAATCATCACTACCTGTAGCATGCCCACAGTACATCAAAGTACACACACAAGTCTGGAAGGTCTCATCCCAAATGTCTGTCTTATCTATTTCAGGCTCCAACCCACCACCACCACCCCTCCAACGTGCCCAGACAAGGAAGAAGGCATGGATGGGGAGGGAAGGGGACGGGCTCACTGTTCAGGGTTCCAACCCGTCCACCTGCAGTATCTTAGCAACACCCCCCTCCAAAGATGCTCCATGGATCCCACCACCGGGCCCCACACCCACACTGACCCACTTCCTTCCCGGGGAGTCTGCGTGCTCCTGGCCACCGCCGTCTACCTTCGGCCACCATACACTCCCTTCCGCCTCACCCCACTGTGGGGTCAGGGCGCAGAGGCTCAGAGGAGCCCACGCAGCCACGCTGTGCCCTCTGGGGAGGGCTGTGTGCCTGAGCTCTCCCCACCACACTCCTGCCTTTCCAGGAGGAACCCCATCTGCGAGTTGGGAGGGATTCTGGGGTGTCAACGGGACCATGATTGTGAAGCATGCAGGCCAAGCCATCAGCTGGCAGTGCATACCTCCTTGGCGTCCGGCGGAGACAGGAAAGGTGCCACGCTTGGGGCCTGCTCCGCACCCGGGGTCTTTCCCCATCCGCACTTGGGGAAGGCCGGCTGCCCTGTGCCATCGTTGTCATACTGCCCGAGGCTCAGCTTCCGGAATCTTCCGCCTAGTGGCTCGTCCCCTGGAGAGCCTGACAGAGAGACAAGTGGGCTGCAGGTGATCTTACTACGGCCAGGTACACAGCCCTTACTTAAGACTCGACCAAAATTTCTCAAGTATGCTTCCTGGTTTTTTTCACTTTTTGTTTCTTCTAGTTCCAGAACATTTTCATCTCCCCAAAAAAAAAACCCCTCGTCCCATGCCCCACCCTCCATTCCTGGCAGCCGCTGTGGACTTGCCCATTCTGGATGTTTCTTATAAACGAATCCCACACAAGGTGTCCTTTGCTGTCTAGCTTCTGTCATTGAGTGTGGTGCCCCAGCTTGCCACTGTCTGACCCACCTCCCTTCATTTCTGGTTTCTCCCAGGAAGGACCTTTGTGCACCTGAAGCCAGGATGGACTCTCCTCCCCGCCCCGCCTCCGCTCGCCAAAGGCTCACGGAGAACCCTTGGTGGCTTGAACATGACCTGGCCAGGCCCCTCCTTGGCCGCAGGCGCCTGAACGTTTATGACCCAAGACCCTTCACCCCGATCCATCTTGCCCTTCTCAGGCCATCGAGGTCCACTTTGGGGTCAGATTGCTTTCATTTTGCATTACGACAGCCAAGGACGTGTAATGACTCAGAACAGAGACACAGAATGTTTCCCTGACTCACAAACATGCCCATGTATGTACCGCCTGCACAGACATTTCCTTTCCTCAGACGCTGTCCTGCCTCTTTACCTCTGCGTCCCGGCAGCCCCCTATTTGCTTGTGCGCTTGGCCCTGGCATACATGGGCGGTGACGTCACATCTGTTAACTTGTACGCCCTTCATTTCATGCCTGGGCGGCGCTGCTGGCTCAGGGAGACACAGGGGCTGCTGTAAGCAGATGTGTGCCCGACAGGGGTGTCCTTGCCCTCGAGGTGCACAAGGCGGCACTGCCAGAAATCAGCAGCTCCTGCAAGCGAGCCCCCCCCACCCAGAGTCAGCATCGGACACGCCCACTGCACTGGGAAAGGACTGGACAGGGGTCCAATTGCAGGTGAGCACCAGGGACCTATGGACCTGTCCTTTGCACGAATCAATATCTCTTGCTTCCAAGCCTGTAGCAGCACGGTCCAGCCAGCCACTGAGGGCCTGCTGCCGGAACGGGGTCCAGGCCATGCACGATAGAAGGGAGGGCGTTTTTAGGGTGTGATCCGCACGGAAGCATCTCATGAAAGTTCCCCTTCCCAAAGAGGCACAGCCAAGGACCTTCATCCCGGGGGGAACACTCCTGGAGAAACAGGGCAGGTGGGAGATGCAGCCACGGCGCCAGGATGGGCCAGCAGAAGAGATCCCTGTCCAGTGGGCAGGGCAAGCCAAGAGGGAGAGGGGGGGCCAGGCTGACCCCACTACAGCCTTGGGCCACACCTGGATGAGACGCAGATTGTCTTTGAGGAGGAAGGTTTCCCTCCACCCCGCCGTGTACTGCTCAGCCGCTTCCCATCCCGGGATACATCTCCAAGGCTCTCCTGCTACAGAATAGATTCCATGCCAGGGTGACAGTCTCTCTGCTTAGGGCCAGAGCCCGAGACTGCACCACTTCTGGGGGCCGGGGCTGCCGGAGCTCAGCGGGATGCACAGCCCAGCAAGGTCAGGACAGTATCCCCAGAGGCAGACACACTGGCGGCCCGCCCGTCAGTCATCAGGCAAACTCAAAGGCAGGCCATCTGCCAGGAGGGCCTCCCTGGGACTTGACCTTAATGAGGTCCAAACCTACTCCCCGAACTGTGTGAAGAACTTGCTCCATCAATCCAGTGGTACCCACAGATTTCCTTTTCAGGGAGGAAGTCAAATCCAGGGAAAGAAGAAAAAGAGAGACCAAATGAAGGCAGGAGAGATGCTCCGAGCTAAAGCTGCATGGCGGAGGCACCAGCAGGTGGGCTCAGCCCCCGACAAGGAGGGGTTAGTTCTGAGAAGGCTCCCCCATGGGGTCTCTGCAGCCAAAGAGCCCCCCGGACATCCACTGTCCCCATGTGCCCCCTGCCCTGTTCCAGCCCTCACCCCTGTTCAGACACCCTCCCGCCCGCCCCTGTGCTAAAATGCACCTGATTCCTGCCACCCCCAGCCAGTAGCCAAGGTGCTGGGACCTCACCATGCTGGAATGGATGCAGAAAATACAGCAACCCAGGGCCACAGAGTCAGCGAAAATCCCTGGGGATGTACACGTCCACCCACCAGCTCTGGTCACATTCTCACTGTGGTCTCCACAGAATGGGGGGAATCAGGGGCAACTCTTCCTTTACAGAATGCCGTGAGTCTGCCCCAGCCAGGGACCTGCTTCTCCTCCCAACATGTGGCACGTAGCCTGCCATGTGATGGTCACACAATCCCAGCGGTCCCTATGCTGGGCATGCACCTGTTTTCAGTCTCCTTTCTTCCCACCACTGGACATTACTTACCAGGCTTAAGGTGGGGATAGGTGTCCCCAGGAGACCCCTCCTTGCCACTCCCAAACACCAGCCGGTCTTATTTTTGCAACTGTAGTTGATTTCTAGGGACAGGGAGGTACTGGGGTCAAGGACAGGGAAACACCTCCTGGCCTGCACACCTTGAGCTGTCAGGCCAGGCGCGAGGAGGCTCAGACCCTGGGGGATGCAGGAGCTCGCTGGGCCTCGACAGAAGCAATGCTCGGTCATTCAGGCTCTCAGGGACATGTAGGGACAGAGCCTTGCTGCCATCAGGCCATGCAGACTTAAGAGGAACAAGACAGAAGGCGGCCTCAGTCCCCCACGTGCCCAGCCACCCGGTCTACGGAAGATGCAACTTACACCAGCCATCACCAGAAGGTGGGGTGAGGGGCAGGGCAGGGCAATTCCCGGGGGATTGAGGACAGTCCTGAGGTGGGCACCTGGACTGGACGACCCTGCTGGGCCCTGCAGAGGCAGACGGTTCGGGCAAAGACAGTGGGGCGCTCACAAAGTACACCAGGACTGAATCCGGCCTGACCTGGGAGATCAGCCCCATGGTCACCAATGTGCCTACCGGGCCCACAGAGGTGCAAGAGGGGACTTGCTCAGATAACCCACTAAAAAACTGGGTTCAAAAAACCCAGGAGCTGCTCAGCAGCTCTGTACTGGTTCCTAAGTTCACTGAACTCCCAATTATGCAAATCACTAGCCAAGGGCAGCAGGTACCATCTGAACCCACGTCTGTCTTCCCTGCCACACCAGGGCGATTCTGACTTATGGAGGGGACCGTCTGATCTGCTCTACCCAGGACTTAAGATCCTACAAGGTGGGGTCACAGCTCCTCCTCCCCTCTCCCAAGGCTTGTAGTGGGACAGGAAGGAAGACTCACCGCCCAGAGACTGAGACGGTAGGGGAATTGCCTTCGGGTGGAGCTCTCCAGCCTCACCTAGCACTGGGTCAGCCCTCCACGGCCCAGGGCCCACACCCAGTTAGCACCACAAACCGAAAACAGCCTTTCACAAAGGGGCGGCACATTAGAATCGCATTAAAATTCCTGGTGTGCAGACCTCACCCCATTCCCAAGAAGCCTGCGGGAGTAGGGCTCTGAGAAAGGCTTTGTTTAGAACCTCTCCGTGGGGGGCATCGACCCGGATTTGCACTGTAGTTACGTGGGTGGGGAGCATTTAGCATAGTTGTGATCTATCGCAACCCGGGTCACCTCAACCTGGCTCTCTGGGGGTGGAAGAGGCCAAACTCCGGATCTGAAGAGGAGACGGAAACCCATCGCCTTCTAGAACAGCACGTTTATCTCCCACCTGGGCCACCAGAAGGCAAGGTGCCTTCAGCTCTGTATCTGTCTTTATACAAGCAGAGAAGAATGAGGCCCTGCATCATATGGGCCTGCACAGAGGGTTCTGGAAACACCCTTGCATTCTTCACAGCAAAAACAAACAACCTCCAAAGATGGCCCCACAGTGTGTTTGGGGCCTTCTGACTTCAGCTCATTCAATGAAACACACACATCGTCTCCGGAGAGAGTGGAGGAGGTCACAAGCCGTGTGACAAGTAAAGGCCCCCCCTTCCACGCTCAAAGCTCCCAGGGGGGCACGACTGGCTTCATTTCTGCCTTAACGGAAACAGATTAGTACCCCAGTCCCTTCCACCTGCAGGGCTATATTCCCAAGATCTAAGAGGCATTTGTTAGAAACACCTAGTGATGGGGTGCCCGAAGGACTCAGTCAGTTAAGCATCCGACTCTTGGTTTAGGCTCAGGGCATGATCTCATGGTTTGTGAGTTCAAGCCCTGCCTCATCAGGTTCTGGGCTCTCTCTCTCTGTCTGCCCCTCCCCCGCTCCCTTCTCTCTGTCTTTCACTCAGAATAAGGAAACTTCAAACAATTTATAAATTAAAAAATAAAATTCCTAGTGCTGACGAACGCTCTGGACCACAGCACAAACACTTCAGCAACACAGACCTCTGCTTCTGGGGCTGTTTCCACCCTCTCTGCCCCCAGCCCAGACTCCGGAGAGCTCCCCAGGAACCAGCTGTCACTGGACGAAGGACAGCAAGGGGCCAGTGAGGCAGGCCTGTCTCTCTGCATTGCGACGCTGAAAACCCCTTCCACTGGGGACACAGAAACACTAGGGTGGGTAGCGCTTCTTCGGAGAAAGCTGGCTTAAAAGGGAAACGGTGTGTTTGAAAAGCTAGGGAGTCTCTCCTTCCAGGATGAGAAACTTTAGCAATACGCCTCTGATGTTTTACTCCCACTAAGCTAGGACTTAAAGCACAGAGGAGAAAAGGCACATAGTAACCAAAAGGCAAGACCGTTCCTGGACTCACAGGAAACTTCAAGTGTTTTTTTTTTAACATTTCTTTTTGAGAGAGAGAAAGAGAGAGAGAGAGAGAGCACTCGAACAGAGGAGGGGCAAAGAGGGAGGCACAGACTCCGAAGCAGGCTCCAGGCTCTGAGCTGTCCGCACAGAGCCTGACTCAGGACTCGAACCCACGAACTGGGAGATCATGACCTGAGCCGATGTCGGATGCTCGACTGACTGAGCTACCACACGAGACTTTTATACTCAGGATACCATCAGCAGAGGCTAGTGCCTGGCGTTGGTTCCTTTTTTTGCTTATTTGAATTTACTTTCCTTTTTAATTCTCTTTCCCCTCCCCATGTCACTTGATTTCACTGGTCTCCTCAAACGTGTCATCTTTCTGTCGCCGTGGGGTCGACGGAGGACGGTTGCCAGAGCCATCCACCTTCAGGGCCGCCCTCCGAGGACAGTGGTGTGGGCAGGTGCCGGCTGCTGGGCCAGATGGAGAAATGAGGTCATGACCTCCCCACCTGCCGGAGAGGATCTCCCCGCCCTCAATCTGTCGACTAGTGAAACCAGCAGCTGTCCAAAGGGAAGGTGCTGGGTCCACCAGGGGGGTCACACCCGTGCGGACCGGCTGGTTTCTACCACCACACCAGAGCCCAGAGGGTCTCCAAAGCGAACGTTCAAACATCTGAGGGGATGGTCCCCTCAACGTGTTAAAAAACAGATTGCCATGTGGTTTGGCAGTTCGACCCAAGAACCAAAACATCCTAACACCTGTACGCAGGGGTTTGCGGCTGTTCGCAGAAGCCCCCGTGCTGGGATGGATGGATACACGTACTGCGGTCCAACCTCACAGCGGAATACGATTAGGCCCCAGCGGGAACGAAGCTCTATCATACACCACACCACAGAGGAGCGTGGAGAAGCTGTTGCCCAGTGAAAGGAATCCAACATGGCCGGCCGCACACTGTAAGATTCCATGTGTACGAAGTGCCCGGCACAGGCAACTGCACGCAGTTGGAGAGCAGATCAGGGGCTGGGGCCGGGAGACGGGACCCACCGCTGAGCGGTAGGAGCTCGGTTGTGATGTGCCCTACACACGTTACTATCCTCGGGGCTGTGGAGAGCCACCGCGGATGCGCCCGCCATGTCTTGGCACACTGTGGCCTCCCACACCAAATGCAATGGGCTCTTCCATTTCTCCTAATATCCCGTATCAGGCGGAGGAACTGCAGCCGCCCCTTCCAACACCTCCACAGGGAAGCAAGCCCTCCCTGCCAGGCCCCCGCTCAGGACACCCTTGCCTTGCTAACTTGCTCAGAGGCAGCTCTCCTGGCACTGATGTCACCGTGGGCCCTGGCACATCTGTGGCTCTCTCCCACGGGAAGCAAGGTGTGCAGGCCAACGAATTCAAGCTGCTCTCCGAGCTCCAGCAAACCCTCCCAATCCCATGGAGGATCCCTTCGCTTTGGGGTTTAACGCGTGACGTAAAGGGATGGGCTTTGCACAGGTGACCACAGCAAGGTGCTACTTCGTGCTGTGCTGAATTTCCTTCAGTACAAACAGGTCCCTGCTTCTGGGGAGTATTCATGTGACGGACACCTCATCTGTGTAAGCCCGTGAAGGCGTGGCAGCAGGGCCCCGCATGCAGGATGTGGGGCCTGCCAGGGTCCTGTGATTGTGAGCCGGGGGTGATGGAACATGAACAAATATTCAGCAACACGAAGTAAGGAGCCCTTGAGGTCTGGGAAGAAGAGAGCTGGCTGCCTGCCGTCCGCAGGACCATGCATTTCACAGACTGACTCATTTCTTCTGTTACCTGGTATCATAAGGTGACATATCCGTCACTTAGCAGATGTGGCCCAAGGAACCCATCTAACGCACAGGGCTGCAGGGAGGGGTGCACAGACAACGTCTGCCACAGCCAGGGAGATGGACTGGCACAGGGGGGCACAAGGGAGCGAACCCCACTCCCCTCCCGCACACTTTCACGGGGTGAACACTTTCTAGCAGATCAGCTCCGGATGGCCTCTCTCCTGTCCCTCGAGCTGGGACGGGCTCCCTACGCTGTCCTGTAATGAATCTCCTAAAGGTCCCAGTTCAGCAGAGCCATCCACTTTTCCACCAGCACCATAGCCCTACTGACAAACATCCCTGCGTGCCAGGACACAAGGGGTCTCCTGGCTGCAGACAGAGTTAGGAGTTGAGTGTGATAAGGGCTCCACTGCGGGGTACAGGGTCAGACCCATGGTAGCTCGGTGTACCTGCCACGGTAGGCACAGAGATCACGATGACTCCGAGAAGCTCAAACACAATGCCTGGAACAGCACAAACACTAAGAGTGACAGTGCTGACTGTCACTGTTAACCACCATCACAGACACCACCATTATTGCCCTGGTGATCACCACCGTCATCCTCAGCCCCACCAACTCCATTACTACAAACATCATATCCACCATGATCATCACCACCATCTCTGTTACAACCATCAACATCGCCACTAGAATCATCACAAACATTACCACAATCATCACCACCATCATCACCACCACCACCATCATCACCACCATCACCATCACCATCATCACCACCATCATCATCCTCATCACCATCACCATCATCACCACCACCACCATCATCATCATCATCATCACCACCACCATCATCACAAACATCATCACCACCATCATCACCATCACCACCATCATCATCACCACCATCATCATCACCACCATCACCATCATCACCACCATCATCACCACCACCATCACCATCATCACCACCATCATCACCACCACCATCACCATCATCACCACCATCATCCTCATCACCATCATCATCATCACAAACATCATCACCACCATCATCATCCTCATCACCATCACCACCACCATCATCACCACCACCACCATCATCATCATCATCATCACCACCACCACCATCATCACAAACATCACCACTATTATCATCCTCCACCATCTATCAGCACAAGTAACACCACCAGCATCATCATCACCACCACTGACACCACCACTGCTCTGTCCCCACTGTCACCCTCACTGTGATGACCCCTGGGCTGGGAGGAAGGAGACTTTCTCAGGAAAGGCTCGGCTCTCACATACAATCTGCAGCTCAGGGGTAACCAGGCTCTGGGGCACTTGGGGGACTCAGTCAGTTAAGCGCCCCCCCTCTTGATCTCAGCTCAGGTCACGGTCTCACTATGAGTTCGAGCCCCACATCAGGCTTTCTGCTGAGAGTACAGAGCCTACTTGGGATTCTCTCTCTCCCCTCTCTCTGCCCTTACCTAGCTCACATGTATGCTCTCTTTCTCAAAATAAATAAATACACGTAAAAATAAAAGCAGTTTCCAGACCCATGGTTGGCGTGCTGCTGCTTGAGAGCTGGTAGGATGCACAGCGGCCCCCAGGAGCAGCTCTGGGGAATGCCATTCCTGACCTCCTACCACTGGGTAACTGGGGGTCTTCCTCATGATCGGGGCATATTCCTAAGTGAGGGTCGCTACTAACCTCAGGATGCTGAGGTCTCTGCAACAAAGCACTTCCTACAGCAAGAACTGAGACACTCCAATGACGTGCACCTGAGGTGCAAGGCGGACCACGCAGGGTCTCCCACAGAAGACATGGCATCTTGGAACTTCCCCACCCCTGTCCTGTCGAAGGAGGCTCCAGGCAGCTCTGGTCACGCGCTCGGAAACGGGACCAGACCTCGGGCACACAGACGCAGGGGCGGTGCATGTGTGGGGTGACGGCTGCCACGCTGGCCGAGCTATGGCCCCTCTCAGGCCCACCGGCCCTCCCCGCTTGGCCACATGTGGCCTAGCTCAGCTCAGTAGCTCTGGCCTCCGGGTCCCGGCTCAGGCCAGGGACCCCTTCAAAGCGCAGGTTCACTGCACCCCCAGACCTGAAATGTTCCAGGACTCAAAACCAGGTGTTAGCCCTGCTTTCGCTTTCAGGGTTTCCCTTGCCACCTAGCGATTTTTTTTCCATTGCTGGCCGAGCCGGTCTTTTGCAGCTGACAAGGGTAGGTACTGACATTTAAGTATTAAAAATCAAACTGGTCCCAGTGTTCCCTACACCTGCCAGGGACTCAAGTTCCCTTCCCCCTCAATTCGAGTTTCCAAGAGCCACAGACCTGAGCGTTCTATTGACGGCATTTCTCTGAGGACAAGGCGTCAGGAACAAAGGCGAAGCCTGAGCAGGCCTCTCCCCGGACCACACGTCTTTGTGTCCAATGTGGTGCGAGTGTCACAGGCACGCGGCTTTCCCGCGGGGAGCTCACGGCAAGCAGGGGCCTCACTCTGGAGACGCGCACCACGTCACTTCACCCCGACACCACCCAAACCTCAGCTGTAAGATGGGAATCTATCCTTACAGCCAACGGCCTGAGGGGGAGGAAGTGGTTCCCAAGAACAATACCAGGTAGCAGCAATCTTGGCATCAGTGCGACGGGCTCACCCTTCATGGTCAGATCCAGAAGGACCGGGAAATGAGTGTCCCCCCACCCTTGTGACTCCTGTCTTCACTTATGCAGGGACCCAAGGAGCCTGCAGAAGCACCGGGCAGGAGGGCCCGGGCTCCTGTGGACACACTGCTTTTGTAGTGGCCCCTGGGTCCAGGCCCTGCCTGAGAGCAACGGGCATCTAGCCCTCAGCCTACCTGGATGTCAGTGGCACCCAGGCTTGGATGCCCGGCCAGGCTCCTTCTCCTGTATGTGGAAGCACATTCTCCTGGCAGCCTTCGCACGCAGTCCCCTGCCCCCGATAGCCTCCCTCTGTCCCAGCACCCGCTGCCTGCTGGCTGCCCCTCCTGCCAGGCTGGCCCACCAGCTCTCCAGGACCTCCCAGTTTCACGCCACCTGGACAAGGAGATCAAGTCTCAGACCCCATCCCAACACGTGTCCCCGCCTTCATGAAGCCACACACCCCGGGGTCACTGCCTGTCCAATACAGCCACCCTGGACTTCCCAGGCCCAACGGCGGGACAGGAAGGCCCTGCCCTGGTCCCCGTGCCACCAGTCCCGGGGATCAGGGCCCCACAGCCCTAGCCTCCTGAGATGGCGCGACCCCACAGTGGCAGGAGCGCAGACACAGTACCTGTTTTCCCTCCCCACCCGAGTCTGGAACGCGCCCCTCCCTCCATCCTTCGCAGGCCAGAGCCCCCACTCTCTAAGCCTAGCCTCGAGCAGCCCCCCGCTCCCTGCAAGGACGGCTCAGGACCATACACGTGCTGACCTGTCTCCACACGGCGTGCCCAGCTGGCCTCCCTGCGGGCCTCCCACAGACCCAGGAGAGCCCCGCACTCCTCCGCGGGGCCTGCTCTGAGAGTTGCAGAGGAACTCAGTGTGCAACGGCCCACTCACCTTGCCGCACGGACGCCCTGCCGGGGCCCTCTCCAGCATCCCGTAACCCACCTCCCACGCGGTCAAGCTGCGTGGGGCCGTTGGCCTGGATGCCGGGCGTGTTCATGTGGGTGGGGATGGGCTCAAACGTTGGGTCCAGCTCCAAAATGAGCCTGTTGAGCTGCTCGATGGACTGGTCGATATCCAAGGTGGGCGAGCCTGGGGAAGGGTCGGCGCCAGGCTCTGGTCCAGTCCCGTTCAGGACCCTGATGTCTGGAAACCTGGGCTTGAACGCTTTGCTGGGAGGGGGCCGCTGGGCATCAGGGAGCTGGGGCCCGGGGCCCATGCCCCTCGGCGGGGTCACTCTGCTGCCGGTCCCCCGGGTGTGGGTGACCAGAGCCCTGGGCGGGGCCTGCAGCAGGCCTGGCCCATCCTCAGGGCCGTGGCCACCCAGCCTGGCATCGCCATCGGGAGCGAAGGCGTACTGCTGGGCAGCCACCATCTGCTGCTGGCGCACCCAGGTGTGCGTGGAGTAGCCGCTCTGCCCGTAGGCCTGCGTCTGGGCCGACACGGAGGGTCTCCGCAGCACCGGCTGCAGCTGCTTCGGCTCTCGGACTGCGAATGCCCGATCCTGCTCGAACAGGGGCTCTGCACCAAGGCTCAGGTCGGGGGTGAGTCCACTATGTGCGTCTTCGCCGGCATTGCTGCCAAATCCATCGGATAGGAGGGAGTTCTGGCTGCTCTGGTAGCAGGCAAAAGGGCCCATGTGGGCCGACTGGTGACCCTCGGAGGAGGACAGTGTCCCGACGCTATCCACGCTGTGCAGGTCATGGCCAGGCATGTAGTCGTCCAGAATGTCCGTCTCCCGCTCCCTGAGTGCAGTGTCTCCATTCACGTGCACCTGGGCAGGCACAATGTGGCGTGTGCCACTGTACTTGCTGGGAGCATCCGTCATATCCTTGACGGGGCTTCCGGAATCTTCCAAACCAAAGCCGCTGAGCAGCTGGTCAAGTTCGGCCTTTTCCTGGGGGCTGAGGCCCCGCCTGGGCCCCGAGGCCAGTGGCTCCTCTGTGCGGTCGGTCCTGACGGATGCGGTGGAGTGGCCAGAGTCGCTGCTGACCGACAGGGTGTGGTCACAATGGTCCGGGCTGGCGGCGGCGGAGACGGTCGGGGCCCCACCTGGGACCCCAGGGTCGGAGGCACTCTTCTTCCTCACCTTGGCATACAGACTGCCGTCGACTGGGCCCTGCGTGTGCAGCACTGCGGGAGGAAAGGGAGACCGCCTGTGAGTCAAGGTTGCAAAGGGTCTTCAGGCGCACAGGTAGGCACCTGCCTGAACAAAATCCACGAATCCGTAACAGACAGACAATGCGGCATACTCGGGGACAGGTACTCCTCAAGGACCCCCATATTCTGCATTCCCCCCCACACACACTTGCAGAGGACTGCCAGCCCAAGCAATTCCAACAGCTTCAGGCCCCAGGACCCTTTCCACCTTCTGAGGTGAAGGGAGCCATCATTTAGAGAACCTTCCAGATTCTCCAAGCATGGAGACATCCGGCCTGGAGGACATACTTGTTCCTCTTTCAAAGGTAAAGAGCTGATGCTCCATGAGAATCAGAAACCACCAAGGCCAGGGACCTGCTGGGAGGTGTGCGCAGGACCAGAACCCAGAACGGGCCTGGGTCAGAATGGGAACCAGGGGAGACACTGCTGCCGGGCGCTGGCGCTGCACCAGGGGACCCTGGAGAGACGTGGAATTCCAATGCTCACTCAGGCAGCACCCCCACCCGCACCGCGCAAGCACAGAAGCACATGCTGGGTGCAGGACGGCCTCTTGACAGAGCAGGAGCTCAGGCATCAGAGGACGTCAGCACAAGGGCTGGCTCTACGTGACCCGCCCTCGAGACCACAGCTCCAGTTCCACGGCCCGTGCTCTCCCAGCTGAAACGGAGGTGTGTTGTACGTGGAGGCTTGACATGAGGATGAGAGACACAGCAGGTGGAAGAGAGACCTTACTAGCCTGAGAAAACATGCATTCGATGTGGCTTTGTGGGAGCCCCTCTGGTCCTGGCAGGTGTCAGCCCCTTCGAGACACGAGGCACACCCGCCTCCCCTCCACCTGCAGGTGTGAGGTCGTGGGGGGGCTCCGTGTGAACCCCAGAACCCGCCACAACGACAGGCAGAGGGCATAGAGCCGTCCTGGCCAGTAGGTGTCTGGGCGGAGCACAGACTGCGGGGCCACATGGCCAGGCACCTGTAGAGAATTCTAGAAGCACGTCTCACCTGCCAGAACTGTGCGTCTATGACTTCCACATCCTTCTCCCTAAATCTCAATTGAACACACGGGTGCAATGACCTTTGAAATGAGGAAGCCAAGAGGGGCACTCGGGTGGCTCAGTCGGTGGAGTCTCCAACTTCGGTTCAGGGCATGATCTCGAGGTTCATGACTTAGAGCCCAGTGTCACACTCTGTGCTGACAGCTCAGAGCCCGTAGCTGCTTCAGATTCTGTCTCCCTCTCCCTCGGCCCCTCCCCCACACACGTTCTATGTCTCTCTCAAAAATGAATAAACATTAGATGTAACTGTTAATAAAATTAAAAAAATAAAAACTTAAAAAAGTAAAATTAACAAAAGGAAGCCAAGAATGAATAGTACAAAAGTTCTTTGAACTGAAAATGGGACACTGAGCCATAGTACCCAGTAATTGTGAGTCAGAACCCCCTGGCCAGCACCAGGGTCAGGACAGTCCACCAGGAAGGGTCTGCCTGACGCGTTACAGGACTCGAAATGCCCTGGGCCGGGGGGTCACAAGTACCCCTACTCTCAGTACCCATCTCAAGATAAGAGCAAATGCATTAACTCAACACGATCACCACTGACCCCACACTGGCTCTGCATGAGACCCAGCACTTAGGACATCGATCCGTACCCCTGGGGGGCTCAGGGACCTCCCCACTGGCAGCGCAGAGACCAGGACACAACTCAGGCCACCAGGGGCTCCGGCCTAAACTTCCTATCATGCACATAGGCCGCAGCAGAGTGGCCAGGAGGAGGGGAAGGGGCTCTGGCCGCCACGCCCCCACCCTGCACTCTGGCCAAGGGCTAGCTAGCACTTCTACAAGAAGCAGTCAGACTGATTTTGCACTTGGAAGAACTCGATGTCCTCGTTCCCCCTCAGCCTCAAGATGGGGGAATCCAGGGGTGCCTGGGGGGCTCAGTACATTGAGTGTCCGGCTTCGGCTCAGGTCACGATCTCGTGGTTCCTAGGTTCCAGCCCCACGTCAGGTTCTGTACTGACAGCTCAGAGCCTGGAGCCTGCTTCAGATTCTGTGTCTCCCTCTCTCTCTGACCTTCCCCTCTTCATGCTCTCTCTCTCAAAGATAAATTTCAGAAAACATTAAAAGGGGCACCTGGATGGCTCAGTTGAGCAACCGACTTCAGCTCATGTCATGATCTCGCTGTTCGTGGGTTCAGGCCCCACATCAGGCTCTGTGCTGACAGCTTGCTCAGAGCCTGGAGCTTGCTTTGGATACTGCCTCTCCTCTCTCTGCCCCTACTAGATTTGTGCTGTGTCTCTCTCTGTCTCTCAAAAATAAATAAATGTAATAAATCAAATAACCAAAAAAGAAAATAAAAAATAAAAATAAATAAATGTAAAAAAAAACAAAACAAAAAAGAAAACATTAAAAACAAACAAACAAAAAAGATGGGGGAGTCCTAGTCCGCATTTACATGCCTGCATTCAGCTCACTCTCAGACTGTTCAAGCCCCTGGGTCCTCCTTACAGAACAAATTAATTATCCCTATCTTTTAGGGCCGTTATAGCAGAGAACAACACACAGGCAGCCAGGAGACCAATAATCAGCAGGAAGAGAGAGTTCTGTCCCACATAGAGCCCAGGAGTCCCTCCCTGAGGCCACCACTCCCCCTGCTCCCATACCACAGCAGGCACATACCTGCCCCTGTCCCAGGGCCTTTGCTCATGCTGTTCTTTGCCTCCTCTACTCTCCATCTCCCTCGTCCCCTCTGCTCCTCAGCAGGGCTTCCCTGACCATCCTTTCTTTCCCCTGGGGTAGGGGAGGTTCATCTGTGGCACAAGAGCCTCCAAACATGCTGCAGGTTTGCACACTATCATGTCCTATGCCCCCCACCAGAACTTGGGCTCCTGGAGGCCTGGGCGGGGTTCTTCCTCCTGGTACTATCTCCCAAATTAGAGAGCAGATCCTGGTACCCAGTGGGCACCGAGTAACCAAGAGAGCCAATGCTCTAGCATATTCTCACACAAGAAAAACTGGGGAGCTATTCTGGAATGTTCCGCCATCTCTGTGGGCAAAAGAAATGAAAACCAGTAACCAGGCCAAGACAAACACACAGCAATAAGGTGTGAAGGCAGATGTGGCTGCAGCCCTGGGGGCACCTTCCCTCTGCGTCACCCCACACCCCTGCCTCGCTGGCTGACCTTGCCGCACTGCAGAGCGAAGCTGCAGAGAACTACCTGAGGGCACCCAGTCCGAGGCTCCAAAACATCAAAGAAAAACCATCATGAACCTACAGGTACAGATGGCCCAGTGTACCCCTGGGCAGACAGAGGGGCCAGATGCCCCACCAATACCTGTCAGGGCCACAGGACAGGAGTGTGACTGTCAGGAGGGCACAGCCCTGGCGTACAGTGGGTACATAACAATGGCCCTGTGTCTCTGCCCTTCCGGTCTCCGCCACTGACCCGCCTGCAGGCTTCCCCATAAGCCACGTCTTGCCATAGGTTCATGGCCTACCTCTGGCCTCTGCAGTGCACATGACCCACGCAGGAAAGGACCAGTTACCCAAGCAGGGGCTGTTATGGTGTTTCCAGAGACCAGGTGTGAAAAGGGCAGGGGGCACCGGTGGTGAAATGTCTCCCGGTTGGGAGCCCGATGCAGGGGCCACCTGCCCAGCCCTCCCCTCCCCAGAAAAATAACTGGAGCCCCACCCCTGCAGTGCGAGCTCCCACAGGCTTTGCTCCATCCTTAAGGACACTGGTACTTGGGGAGGGCGGAGGGCCTGAAGGCTGAAGGATGCGTGCTAAGAATTATCCAGTGCCTGGGGGCAGCCCAGACTCAGGCAGTGGTCCCAGGTCCCTCTTGCAGGTGTGGCTGGGCCCAGGGTCAAGGAGGGTATGGCCCCTCCAGGGAAGGAGGCCCAGGGCTAGAGACTATAAGTGGCCCCTGCGGGGTGGGGTGGGGGGTTGCCCAGATGGAGAAGTCTGGAAGGGGCAGCCAATGGCTTCAACTGCCCCCAGGCATCTTTTTACACAGTAAAATGACTCCTTCTCTAGCTCAAACAGAATCTGACTGATCCTTGTTCCAGAAGGAAGACCCTAATCCCAGAACAGGGAGGGACCTGCCCGGTGCCCTGGTCCCCAGAGTTTTGCAGCTGGGGACATAGACTGCCTGCCTTCACTGGTCCAGCCCCCGGGACCAGTTAACTCCCCCCAAGCCATTTCCCCCTCTCAGGTGCCTTTCCCTTCGCGCTGCCCCCACCCCTGTGGCCTGAACCCCAGGCTCATTTCTGGAGGCCTGGGAGTTGCCTGGTAATGATTTCCCGCTTCCAGGGCCTAGTTAAAAATCAAACACACAATAATCCAGCTCTGATTAGGGCTGAATGACAAGCCCTGCAATTTATCTTCTGGAAAAGAACAAGAAGGAAGAAAACAAGGATCAGGCAGGGACTCTGCTCCAGGGCTGCCCGCCCCCACCTGCCCGGGAAAGGGGGCTTTCCTGCAAGGAGGGACACCGGGACACTCAGGAAACATTTCAGAAATAATCCAATGGGGAAGATGAATTCCAAACCAAAACACAGGAGAACTTTGCTTCCCGTCCTGCCAGAACCCACAGTAAGCCACACCCACCTGTGCTCAAGGGTATGTTAAAAATCAGCCAAAGGAAACTGCAGAATCTCCAGGCTGCCTCCTCCCGGGCACCTACCACCCGGCCCCCAAAAGGCACAGACCTGTTGTGTGGTATGGGCTGCTGGCCCCCCGCCCCACCTCCAACAGAACATTCAAAACAAAGGGCAAAGCTGATGGATGTGTATAGCGACCCGATTCCTTTCTTCTCTCCGCGCACTGACCCTGGACCCCATGCTCTACTCTTTTATCAAGTTTGTTCAAACAAGATTCCATTTCGGGATGCCCAGGTGGCTCCGAGGGCTAAGCGCCCAACTCTAGACTTCCGCTTAGCTCATGACCTCACAGTTCATGGGATCAAGCCCCACATTGGGCTCTACACTAATGTCGCAGAGCCCGCTTGGGATTCTCTGTCTCTCTCTGTCTCTCTGTCTCTCTGTCTCTCTGTCTCTCTCTCTCTCTGCTCCTCCCCTGCTCTTTCTCTCAAATACACAAACTATTTAAAAAATCAAGATTTCACTTCAAAAGAGCAAACAGGGTCCTCCCCGTGAGTCCTCAATGGAGAAAACCAGAAAGCGCCCCAAGGAATGCTTGCCAGAGGGCCCCAAGCACTTGACGGCCAGCTGCTAACAGAGATGGAGGAAGGCTCAGCGGACTCCCTACCCTGTGCTCAGGTCGGGCCAACCAGGGCAAGGGGAAGGAGCAAGGTGAAGGGGTGGCCGGCACATCTCAGGCATCCAATGGGCCGACAGGGGCAGAAGTGGGGAGCGCGAAGGCATGTGTCCAGGCAGAGCTGTGTCTTCAGGGGAACAGAGAGGCGGGGACGCCCTCTCCCGAAATCGCTGTGGCATCAGGATGACATTCTGAAGACAAAGCCCGGGCTCTGTGCCACCTCCCGGGGTTGGGTCTCACTTAAGTCCCAGAGCGATGCCGTGAAGCAGGAATCGGAAAACCCACTTTGCAGATGAGAAAACAGAGGCTCAGAGAGGCTGTGCTGTTGTTTCAGACAAAAACAGGCTTACAGCCTAGGAACAGAGCATTTGGGACCCACACGGACCTCCATCCCATGCCCATTCCTCTAAGACACCATAATTCCAAACTGACCCACCACCTCTGTGAAATTAACAACTTAATTTTGGAGAGGAATTCGCCAGAACGGGATGGAGCCCCGCATTCCCAGGCCACTGGGTGGGTGCCCAGTTCTGTGTGTCCCCTTCCCAGGCTGCCAAGCAAGCAGTGCGCGCCCAAGCAGACTGTGCGTCTCTGTGCTCACAGTCGTGACCTGCTCCCTCCCACTGTGCCCACAGCCCCTGGGGTCAGGAGCCCCCCTCCCCTGGAGAAAGTCTCCCCGCCTGCCCGGGCGCACCTGACTGGCCGTTTCTCTGCACTCACAAGGTCACTGCTGCCTGCAGCAGGGCCCAGGAGACAGCTCCAGCTCACCACCCAGCCGGACTCAGGACAATGAGCCCACCCTGCTGTGGCTTCCCTCCACCCCTCAGGCTTTTCCTTCCTGCTCCTAGGCCTTGTGAAGTAGGCAGAACTCTCCTCTCCTTGGGATGGCAGTCCCTGGGGTCCCTCTGTGCCCCTTGGGCTACAGAGCCTATATGGACTTTTCCACTGGAGTGAATAATCAGCACACTTTCACTCCCTTCCGCACTCCATCTGGGCTCCAATCCTGATTAAGAACCCTGACCACAGCTGTGTGACCTTGGGGGAGTTACTCAACCCCTCTGACCTCACTTTCCTTATCTGTGGAGAACTGACCCCAGCCTGGAGAAGCAAGGGCAAGTTGGAGGAGGGCCACTGTGGGGTCCCGGGACTACCCGGCGAGACCACCAGAGAGAGCAACACATGTCAGCCCAGGGCCAACACTGACCCTGCACGTCCCCTTCCTGTCCCGGTGACAGATTCCGGGACCCACTACGACCTGTGTCTGTGTTCTCCAGGCCCAGAGCCTGGGGGGCAAGAGCGAGGCACATCAGTAAGTGCAGGGAACTCAGCCCAACCCACCTTACCCTTTGGGAACTTCGTTGCAAGACAGATTCGTCACCGAACAGGATAGTGGAAGACAGATTTTTAAAGTCACGTTTCCCCATGGTCCCTAAATCCTGGGCTGACCGGGCCCAGACTGCCAGGCTGGCATCAGCTGCCCTCCACACCCCACAGCCCGGCCCTGGGTCCGAGCTCCTTGAGATCCTCAATGGTGCGGATCACAGCGGTGGCGGGGGCCTGTTGCTCAGCACAAGCGCTGCAGGGCACAGAACTCGCCACCGCTGACCCACGGGGATCGCGGGGCTCAACAGTGGGGTGACGGTCACCCTGGCCTCAGTGGGCCTTCCATCGAAACTCCGGGGTCTTCCATCTGCCCGGTGGGACCCCATGAAGGGGTGGGTAAAGACCGCATCTCCTGCACCTGTGACCTGGCCTCTGGCCACCCAGCAGCTTGCTCTTCTGAGAACAAACCCCCAGGGTCACACCAACCTGCGTCCACACCTCTGGCATCAGGCGGGTGTCTCGGTGCTGCTGGGTCGTGCAGAGGGCACACCCAGGTCCCAGCCTCTGAGGCCCAGAGAGCTGGGTCCCCAAGCAAGGGGATGGGCCCAGAGGGGAGACCGGGCACCTTGGTAGTGTCCCCGGGACACCAGCGGGCTGTGCAGGCTGAGGCGCCCAGGCCCCAGTTTCCACAAGTGCTTGGCTGAGGGGGGCATTATCGGGCGGGGAGCATTATCTCATCAAGTCACTCACGAAGAGATCTCTGTCTCCTCTTGGGCATGCATAACTGCACACCTATAAACTGCTCCTGAGACCAGGTTTCCTTCTATTTTACTCCAACGGGATTCTGCCTCGGTACAGGTTAAAGACTACCCCACATTTCTAACAAGTTATGTTCCTTCCCAAGTAAATCCAGAGCTAAAAGTGACAACCACACTTAGGTCTTTGAGAACATGACCTCTCATTCCCAAAATCGGACACGCAGCAACTCTGTGTTTTAGCAAACACAGAAGATGCTGGAACCATAAGGCCCTGATGGCATGGCGTATGCCCCCTGGACCAGGAAACCTGGCTCCTCCCCTGGGGCCCAGAAATACCTGCATCCTGGGACTGGGCTCCCGTGGTGTGCCTTCTCACCTTGACAGTGAGCGCTGCCCAGGGGGGCCCTCAACTCAGAGCCGCCCCTGCCCCCAAACCGCAAGGCAGGAACACCTCTCCAGCCAAGCCTGCGGAGAATTCGCTCCCTCCGGAGCCACGATGGGCTCTGGGCGAACGTTCTCTAGAAACAAGGCAGGCTGTAAATTCTTGGAGAAACACAGTGTAGGAGGAGGCAGAAAAATGCAGGAGTGGAACATTCCAACGGGAAGTGTGTGGGGAGCCGCCTCTCCCGGAAGGGACGCGCCCACCTTAGGGCCAGGCGCCTCAGAGCAGGGACTCCAGGACTCCAGGTGATCCCGCCTGTCCCAGGGTGAGGCGTGGCACACCACGGTGAAGGGCACTGGGGCACAGGGCCAGGCTGCGCCCAAACAGCCCACACAAACACCACAGCACGGCACCCCTCCCCCCAGCTTGCACCCACCTCGTCCGGGGCGTGTATCTGGGCAGGGTCTGACCCCTCCTTCGAGGCCACTCCTAACTGAGAAAACACATTCCAGACCCAGCCGGCCGTGGGAGCTGGCCATCCCGGTGGCCGAATCAGAGCTCCCTCGAGCCGGCCGGCCACAAACCCGTCCCACACCCTGAATCCTCTCTGAGAGTCACTTACGACTCCTCTCACCTGCAAACGGTCTTCCCAGGGCCTCCAAGGTGCTCCTTCCTGCCAAGCTGGAACAGACTCCTTTACATCCTGGGTGTCCTCCCCTCTTCTCAGGAGCACCATCTCCTGCCTCTGGTGGTTCTGTCTGGTCTATGAAGCCTCACAGAAGCCACACACAGGCACACAGGCACACGCACAGGCACACACTCCCTGCTTACCTTCCTTTGAAACAGCCCAGCGGTGGGCTCAGGCTATGACTAGGGGACCTGCTTTTCCATGCATAAGAGCAGCATCCTGCCGGGCGTGTGGGTGTGCCTCCCTTAGAGGGACTGGACACCCCCCCCCTCGGGCTCTGCAGAAGGTGGAAAACCTCCTAGGCTATACAGGGGACTCCCATTGCCAAAAAGGCCAGTGCAATGTAAACACGAGGGTGGGGTTTCATGCAATCAGGATCCACGAAATTTGAACCCTGGAGGCTGAGGAGGCGGAGGAAAGGTTCTCCAGGGCCACTAGGCCACACCTCAGCCTTAACTTCCAAGCCTCCAGCTGAACCAGTTGCCACTGACAATCCACAGTGTGGGCATCTACCTGCGTGCCTGGGACTGTCAGCCAGAGCACCTCCGCCGGACACCGCTCCTCTCTGGGGCCAGGTGTGTCCTCAGCATCGATTGCGCAGCCTGCACGCACCTCCCCTCCCTGCGTCCCCCATGTTTCAGCCCTTGGCACCTGGTATCCAGGGGTGCTTCAGACCCTAGAATACCCCCTTGTCGTGGCTGCGTAGTGGTGCGGCATGGCCACATCCTTTTACACAAAGAGACGCACGGCATGGATCGAAGACCATGGCAAAAGTCCACTGTCACTGGGAGAAAGGATCTCTTCTGTTAGGGACACAACCCACATTTCTTGCACAAGGTCTATGCAAGGTAAGGTCTATGGACGAGGCAAGGATATGGATAATCCACATCCCATCGAAGGAGAGGACCTCACCGTACCCGCTGTGCGGGTTAACACTGTCACCGGAATCATGGACGTGGCTCACTGAGCACATAGTATTTCCTCTGTGAAAAGTTCACACGGAAAGGAGAGAAATCAGTTGGAAGTTCTGCAGAGTGTTTGGGGCTTTGCCAGGTTAGAGTCAACACTGTGTCCGGGTGTGAGCAGGGGTCCCAGCCTTCTGCTGGATGAGATCCTGGACACCAGACCCCCGCGTCTCAGAGTTGTCGCCCGCGCCAGGGGCCACGGCGGAGGGGGGAGAAGATGCAAGCGCCTACACGCGGACCCGGGTCTCCTCTCTCCGCTCCTAACAGACTGCAGGTCTGGGCATCCACACTGCTGACCACTAAGCACGTTCAACACGCGGTCACTACCCAGTGCTCACCACCTGTGGATTGATTACCTGGAGCCCATTCAAGCCGTTAGCATGAACTTCTCCCAAAACAACATGGCCTTTGAGGCTTTGCTGATGTTTGCCCCGAAGGGAGCCATGTGGCTCGGGGTCTCGAAAGGCCTCGAAACTTTTAGCCCTCACAGAGCTATAATTCTGCACACACGGTTACCCATCTTATGCGGAAAAGATGTGGTGGGTTTCTTGAGGATCTCCGAAAGTAGGTGGCACCAGAGTCCTGAGGGATGCCCTGTGCACCCTCACGTGCAGGGTCCAAGCAGAAAACCGCTCCCCTCACACCCTGCTTGTGGGAACCTGCTCTGCATCCAAAGGCAAAGTCTCACTGCTGAAATCTTGCCAGAATTCCCAAGATCAGCACCAATGTATTGGTGGGCATTTATTTGATCTAAGGGGAGCATGAATGGATTCCAGGTAACAAATGTGTCCCATTCAATATGGATTTCAAACAACGGGGGCGCCTTGGGGACTCGGTTGAGTATCTGACTCTTGATTCTGGCTCAGGTCATGATCTCACGGTCTGTGAATTTGAGTGCAGACAGCACAGAGCCTGCTTGGGAATCTCTCTCTCTTACACCCTCCCTCTCTGCCCCTCTGTCATTCTCTCTCTCCAAAAGAAATAAACACATGGGCACCTGGGAAGCTCAGTTAGGTAAGCAGCCAACTTCGGCTCAGGTCAAGATCTCATAGTCTGTGAGTTCGAGCCCTACATTGGGCTCTGTGCTGACAGCTCAGAGCCTGGAGCCTGCTTTGGATTCTGTGTCTTCCTCTCTCTCTGTTTCCTCCCCAATCACACACTGTCTCTATCTCAAAAATAAATAAACATTAAAAATTGTAAAAATAAATAAATAAACATAAAAATATTTTTAAACATTAAAAAACACTACTGAGCTTTCATAGCATGACTGCCATCAGAACATTTCCACCAGGAATCCCGAATTACTTCCATTTCCCATAGTGACGTCCCCAGAACCAGGGCGGTACTGGGAACTCGGACAGTGAACAAGCCACTGCAAGGTAAATATAAAGCCACAGAAGTCTCTCCGTCTCGGTTTGGGGGAGGTAACCTCCTGGGGACAGCTGTACACCTGTCTGGGGTCCGGGCAGTGAGTGGTCACTGACTATGAAGACCAGCCCGACTTTTAGGACAGGCAGGCCATGGGTGGGGCAGGTTGAGATGCTTGTCCGCTGGGAACAGCTTCTCTCATTCCTGCACTTGCCCATCTCCACCAGGGACACCCACCCCCCAGGGGCCTGACCTCAGCCTCCTCTCTCGAATAGACATGCTCGTCACCCAGCCACCTACAGGCCAGGTCTCCATGAAGAAGGACCCCTATAGGCACAGTGCTGCCCTGGAGTGTGAAACCCACAGCTTTGCTAGGAGAGCATGTGCCCTCCGCTCAGGGGACGGGGCACTGTGGATGTCGCCTTCACTGCCCTTGGTGGAAGCCCCATACCCACACACATGCCAATAAGTCCGAGGGCACCTGGCACTCACACTGCTGATACAGCATCACATACTGCCACGAAAAGGACCCCAGTCCCAAGAAACGGCTGGATGCTTTGCGAGCCACGTGCTCTGCAGTGTGGGTTGGGCAGCTAGATATAAATCCGAGAACAGACACCCACTCTCACACTTTGGCCTCCCACCACCCGCCCTTCCCCGGAGGACAGCTTCCAGAACAAGGACAATAAAACACCACCATGCCCACTGTCCTTGGACCTGCAGTGAGAATAAAAGTCTACTCATGTGCAATTGTGTGTGTAAAAACCTCGTTTGCTGGAATGTGAAGGTGATTTCAACTACGTGCAGTCCCAAAAGACCACACGGGCAGTGACTTCTGGCTTTTAATGGCAGAACCCCGTCTTCAAACAGGACCTTCTGCAGAATCACAAGATGGATACAAGAGACTAAAGGAGGGACGGGGGGCAGAGAGGATCCCGGCAGGGGAATAAGTGGGGAGGAGGGATTCCTCCTGTGTTGCCTGCTGGTGATCCTAGACCTGCCGGACAAGCAGCCTGTGTCCAGGGACACCCTCAATGCCACCTGTTACCTAGCAACTCCTGGGACCAGAGGGCAGGAGGGGCATCAGAAAGTCATACGCAGGGGGCGGGACGTGCTGGGGCCGGGTGTGCAGGGGGCGGAGCGCGATGGGTGGAGCGTGCTGGGGACCTAGCGCTAGAGCACAGGTGCATACCAGCCCCCACCTGCTCGGGCTCTTGCTCTACTGACCAAATACTGAAAACCCACAATCCTGCCCACGTGAGCGGCATTCAACACCCGAAATGTTGCCGGACCTTTCCCGTAGCAAATGTGCCTGCCATTTTTTGAGAGGTCAATGTCCCTGCTGACTCGACCTCTAACAACTGTTTGCCGTAAGCCCACAAGTGATCAGAACTCAAGGTGCTTGTCCCCAAGGCAGAGTCCAAAGACTGTGCTCCAGGCAAGGATCAGGGACAGTCAGGAACTGCCAGGCTGCTTAAGCAGGTGCAGCCATCAAAGAGCGGGCATGACACGCCCCCCCAAAGGACAGGAGGGGAGTAAAAAAAGGGTACGTGTGTGCTCTCCTGATACCGAGGCAGTCCAGGATCTGTCCCTGCCTTTCAGACCTGTCTGTGCACAGGGGACTGTCCCTTGTGGCCCACACAAAGCTGTCTGCAGCAGAGGCCCAGGACCCCAGTCAGACCAAGCAGGCTGTTGGCACCTGTGCCCACTGTCTGTCCAGTGCTAAGCCGCTCAAGGAGCCCGGCCGTCCCTGGGGCACCCACATGAACACAAACCGGTCCAGCCGTGAAATCTATGCACGCGCTTTCTCACATGACACTTGAGCTAGCAAAGCCATGGACTCCGAGTGACAAGACAGCTCTGGCCTGGTTGTCACTCATTAAATCGCCTCCAGCAGCACACATATCCCTGTCCCAGGATCCAATCCGGTGTCAAGGTTAACACCCAAAGGATGTTTGTACATGGTTCTTAGCACAGAGGGTGAGACTCTTGTATTTCAGATAACGTGCACACGTCGTCCTCCTTCCCAACTGGTGCCTGCTCTCCGGGCGGATTAACTCTTTGGGTCCCGGGATCTCCCCTGACAGGGGATTGGAGGCTCTAAGTCAGGAGAGCGAAGGGCAGGTACTCTCTGAGGTCTGAGCAAGATGCCCGGTGCAGATGTGCGGCACTGAGCTGTGGAAGCCAGCGGCACTCGTGGGGGTGGAGGGGGTTTCCTGTGTGCCATGCGCATGGGGCACCACAGCCCTGCAGCTCCATGGGCAGCCTGCCCCTCTTGCCGAGAGGAGCCTCGCCCCTGGACGGAGCAGAGCCAGGCCCGAGGTCTCGTCCCCCGCACTCCAGTCGGCCCTCCTTCTGCTAAGCTATCCAAAGTCCGACGCTCGCTTCGCTTCCCCAAGTGTCACAGCCCAGCCACAGTTCCTGGGTGGGAAGGCATTCAGATCCACTCAGGAGATGACAGTGCCATGACGGGGCTTCCAGGGAAGCCTGTGAGTTAGAGATGCTTTGTTCCTATATGAGTTCTATTGCTGCGGCTGGCGGGGCAGGGGGGCTGGGGGGGGGGCGGGGGGCGGGGCTGAATCAACAACACAGACTGAATATGCTCTTTACATAGAACCATACGTATGATGGAATAAAGCACTGATGGGCTTAAAAAAAACGCCATGACGTGAAGCTCGCGGGAACTGATGCGCCCTGGAGACTTTACGGAGAACAACCAGAGATGACAGGGTGATGGTCCTCCAGAATGGGCAATGCCCTCCCACGGCTCCCAAGGCCAGGCACGCCACTTCCTGCCACCACCCACCTGCTTCGGGGGAGAAACCTGTCCCTGAGTCCCGGCCACCGCCTGCTTGTGCCAGAGCACCGAAGGACAGGCGAGGTCTGCTCCGGGAGATCGCACACCCAGCCCAGCAAGATCCTGGTTAAATAAGGAACCAGACAGACCCCGAGGTGGTGAAGCGCACCACGGAGGGGAGGAGACGCTGGGCCGGCTCTCTCTGCCTCATCCCTGTCACCTCACATGCATGGACTGGGTGGAAGCTGCCCAGCCCGTCCTAGGGAGCAGCGCCCAGGCCAGCCAGCCCCGCGCAGAGACACTGGGATCTGCCCAGCAGCTCACAGCCAGTGCCCCAAGGAAGCCACTCTGCTTCTCACAAGCTCCCTTGAACTCACAGCCCCACGGGCACTGGACCCCCAAAAAAGGCAGGGTCTGTGGCCTCCGAGGAGACTGCAGGGTCATTTGTGACCTAATCCTGCGCAGGCAGCCCTCTCTGCCCCTCCCCTGGACCCTCGAGGAGGCAGCTGCAGGACCTACCTTCTCCGCCAGCACTCAGGCTCTCGTACGAGTCCCAGCGGATCAAGGGGTCTGCCGTGTTGAAGTCCACAATCACTCCGTGGTCATTGCACAGGTGTTCACACCCTGCGTGGGGAGGAGGTGTCGGTCAGAGCCCAAGCACACCACCATGCGCCAGCCCAGAGGACCAGACGGAGGCGCGCCGGGCCTGAGTGCTGGGCGCTGGCATGGGTGATGGCTCTCCGTTCACCGTGAGCACTGTCCACTCTGGGCTCCCGGTGCTAAGTGTCACACCAGGACCACTCAGATCACTTCACAGACCCGGATGGAGAGGCAGCGACCAGTCACCCAGAAGTGGAGGGCGGAGGGGTGGGTCTGAGCCCAGGCTCCAGGCTCCCAGACCCGTGCACCAATATTTATTCCCACATTCTGGTGAAGCCAACAGGTGGTGACCTCACACACCTCATGCTTCACTGAGTCAGGGCACCAACCTCAGAAGGAAGGGAGCAGCAATTCCCCAGCAATTCAAGCCTGAATCAAAACGCTCTTGGCACGCCTGGGGGGCTCCATCAGTTAACTGTCCAATTTCAGCTCAGGTCATGATCTCACAGTTCATGGGCTCAAGCCCCATGTCAGGCTCTGTGCTGATAACGTGGAGCCTGTATTGGATTCTCTCTCCCTCTCTCCCTCCCTGCCCCTCCCTCACTCACATCCTTTAAAATAAATAAACTTTAAAAAAAAGAATTGTGATGACAACATCCCAATACACAGGAAGGTGGGAGACTGTGCCGGACCAGACCCATGGCCCCAGGCGGCGAGCACCCTGCCTCCACGTGCATTCTGCGCCCTGCCTACCTTGAATCTTCTCGGGAGTGGGAGAGAACACTAACTCAATCTTGCCATTATCAGGAAACCGGTCATCTGAAAAAGAAATCGTGTTTGGACAAGCTCAGAAATGAAGGAGCAAAAAAGCAGGAACGAGCCTCAGCCAGGAGGGCACCCACACCCACTAGGAGGGCAGGCTCCATGGCTGAGGTGGGACCCCGAGTCTCCAGAATGTCCTCTGGACCAGAGCTCCATCTTCAGTGAGGCTGGCAGTTATGGCGGGTGGGGTCCGTGTAGGGGCGCAGGAAGAACAGGGAGGGGAAAGAACAGGGACCCAGTGTCCACCTCGACCTGCGTCCCGGCAGCCCGCGGGCCTCACCTTGGCTGGCGGAGTCCAAATCCTCCTTCCGGAACACCAGCCCGCACCCCTGGACGGCCCCGGTGTGAAACTGCAGGCGGAAGATGACGTCACGGGTGGCCGCCCGGTACTTCTTGTGGTAGCACTTGATCTGGTGTGAAGATGGGACACAGGGGGTTTACGGGGTGGGCCACCCCTCCCGGAACCCTGCGGGCTGGCTGCAAATGTCACTGTTTCCCAGGGACCTAAGCTCTGAAAAGCCATGGCCTGTGGTTTTGGAGCGACTCGAACAGTCTGGTTCTCGAGACCATGCACAGGGTGAACTTGACCGGGTCTAGCATCTTGCTCTGGGAAAGACTTCGCTTTTATCTGGGCCCCACCCTCCGTGCTCTACGTGCTAAATGCCTACGTGCGCACTAGGGTTCAAGGAAGGGGGCACAGGTGACAGAGAGAAAGGGAGAGAGAGAAGGAGGGGAGGAAGGGCCAGGGGGAGAGAGCTTGGTACTTAAACAACCCCGAGCCAGGTTGTCCCGTATCCCGGATGTTCATTTGAGACAAGCCTCCAGAATCACCAAGGCAGAGATCTGAACTCAGGGCTGGGGTGCCGTGGGTCCCCGGTGCAGTTCAGGCCTTGGGGATGTGCTAACGCACAGGGTGTGGAAACGCCTGTTCTGGGCTCCTGGCACCACCAGGGGAGGGAGGGGCAGGCATTGCTGCAGGGGGTGTCATTTCCCACCCTTTCATACCCCCCTCCACCCAAGGGGGTGAGCAGGTGCCAGGACCTCCTCGTGGCCACAGCGGGGTGGTGTCTGCAGGCAAGGACCCCTCCACCCTCACAGGGGCCCAAGGCCAGAAGCAGGCTGAGGGCCCTCCCCGGTGATCCCACGGCAGGGAGGGGGGGCTGGGGCTCTCAGAGGTAGCCACCCTCATGAAAAAGACTTCTCTAGGGCAAGGATGGGCTTTAAATATCCAGTATGTCACAAAGGCCAATGAGCAGCAGCCGCGCGCA
>NC_043701.1:101284187-101334338 GCF_006229205.1 Suricata suricatta | reverse complement strand
CCAGCCCTTGTCCTACTTGGAGCCACCTCCCCAAGTGATCCCAACACCCACCTGCTCAGTACAAACAGCAGAAGAAACAGGACCCTCAACACTCCTCACCAGGAAGGAGAGTCCCCCAGTGCACTCACTTTGCTGGTGGCCCCGGCGGTGGGGCTCCAAGGACGGGCCGCAATCTCACCCTGAAAAGGCTGGAAACCTCCTCAGTCCTAACACCCACACCATCTAGCGCCAGCACAAACCAAGATTCTGAAAGACTGGAATTCGCATCCACACCCATGGAAAGGTCAGCAGGTGCTGGCTACGCACAAAAGCACGGCCGTGAAGCTAAGACTGTGGACAGGATGAAGCCCAGCCCAGGTCTGGGAGATGCCCGCACAGGAAGGGAGGAAGGTGTGCGCACAGGCACAGTGGAGGAGGTCCATGCGAACCACGTGGCGGAGGAGTAAAGTCCGCAGAGGAAGGCGGCCGAGGAGGCGCACAGAAGCGCCCACAGCAGGAAGGAGAGAAGGACGGTGCTGTGTGTCCACAATGGCTCCAGGGGGGCAGGCAGCCCCTGATTAGAGGGTGGGTCATGGGATTGAGGTTATGGAGCCCCGCAATCACTAGGACAAAATGTAAGGGACCACAGGATCTGCACCACGGAGGCAGCGGGACCTGGACGGGACAGTGGTTACAAGCCCTTCCAGGCCCTCAGCCCCGGGCCAGGCTCCCACACGAATTCCTTGCGGAAGTAACACGGAAGTAACACGACTGCAAGCCTGTGCTCATGGAGGCTCCGCCCTCCGCCCCCAGGACCTGAGACCCTGCCCTCTGGAAGGTGCGCAGGTCGTCGGACATAAGGTGCGTATGTCAACGGACTCTGCAGAGGTGCCCAATCAGCGAGACAGAGTAAGAATGTACCGGCACAGGCAAGGGCAAGACCAAAGGGTGCGCGCCTCAGGTGGGTCACCGGAGATCGGGGAGGCAGGAGCTGCTCAGGGCTCCTGGGGACACGCCAGGAGCAGGTGTGGTTCACACTGCCCTGGAGACACCTGCCAGCTCTGTCACACCTTCCTCCCGCAATGACCCTGGAAGTCAACTTCGGGTGGAATCAGAAGGTCTGGGGCTCCGAGCCACCCCACAACGTGTGCCCACAGATCACGATGGGAGTGTCGGGCTGCCCTGGGCATCCTCTGGGCCAGCTGTGACATCCCAGGCCGGTCTCTCCCTGCGGGACCCTCACAGGGCTCTCTGCGCACGAGTCACACACCTGCTCACTGTCCTCAAGGATGAGACTCTAACTCTGGGGGGCAGGACCTGCCTGTGATCCCCTTTCCCGCCTTCCAGGCCACACACACCGCTGTGAATGACGGAGGGCACACCGGTGACCCATCGACGCCCCTGCTTCTGGACGTTGCTGCCAATCTCACCAGGACAGGGCTGCTAACGAGCACGGGTGTTATGGGCCAGGTTGTGTCCGACCCCCCCAATTCACATGCTGAAACCGAAACCCCAAAATGGACTTGTGCCTGGAGACACAATTTTGAAAGAGGAGATTAAGGTACACAAGGTCACTAGGACGAGCCCTGGCCCACTCTGCCTGGTGTCTTGCACGAAGAGATCTGGGGCACATGGGGGGCTCAGTCAGTTGAGCAGATGACTCTCGGTTCAGGCTCAGGTCATGATCTCACGGTTTGGGAGTTTGAGACCCGAGGCGGGCTCTGTGCTGACAGCGTGGAGCCTCCTTAGGATTCTCTCTCCCGCTCTCTGCCTCTCCTCTGATGTGTGCTCTCTCTCTTCCTCCCTCTCAAAATAAACAAATTTTAAAAAGCAAAAGAGAAACTAGACCCTGTCTTACACTTGTCAGAGTTGTGTCGATTATTCTTTCATGTAGGTACTTGTTTATTAAATATGCTTGGGATTCTCTCTCCCTCTCTCTCTCTCTCTCTCTCTCTCTCTCTCTCTCTCTGTCCCTCCCCTGTTTGTGGTCTCTTTCTCTCTCTCTCTCAAAAATTAAAAAAAAAAGACCAGCTGGGTACTAATCCAAGAGGTTCAAAGTCCTTTTTGGTCTCTCGGAGACACATTCCTGATCTGAAAGTCTTGGGGACTCATTTCCGTGAGCGGCACTGGGGACAGTCACCCCATGCATGGAAAAATACCGCTTCCCAGCTGGAGCCCCCCACGCCCTCCGCCCACCTGATAAGGCCGCAGAGACTAAGTGCAGAGTGCACAAAATGAACCGTAAACACAGGAAACATCCGTCAACTAAGGCACTGACAGAGGGGCCTAAAAATACCCACGGAGGCAGGAACGCGCAGAGCTGGGGGAGGGGCCGCTGCGTGGGGACCAGCATCTCCTGTGACAGCACCTAGGACATCTTCGCAGGTTCCTCTCACAGATACACAAGCTGGCAGACGAGGCAGGGTGGTGGCAGCAGGGGACAAAACACCCCGGAGGCCGGCAGCCCCAGGTGCAGAACCACGATGCTGGAGACTTGGCTGGCCAGCGTGCTCCAGCCTCTGGCCTCAGGCGTGGGCCCAGCGGCCACCATCACCGGCTCTCGGAGAGGCTGAGCCACTGCCCTTGGCGAGCACAGAGATGAGCTGCGGACAGACGCCAGGCACCACAGAGCGCAGCACACAGAGGCATCTCTGGCCACAGAGCAGACACAGATCACAGCCTACAGGTGGCAGCACGGACCCCCACCTCTGACGGAGAAGACCCAGAAGAAGGGGTCCCTGCAAAACGCAGCCTCTCAGGGGCTGAATGATGAGGGGGCAGGAAGCCCCTTGGACCCCAGCCCCTCATGCAGGACAGTGCCGGGCCGTTGCAGGAATGCCCTGTGCAGACAGGGTCTCAGGGCGTGGAGCACAGCTCCAAGGACTCACACCCGTGCTGAGCTCAGGACCTGGATGGGCAGCTCAGGACTGGGTAAGACAGGAAGCACGGGGGACACGTGGGGAGGTTCTCAGAAACCAGCCGTTGGGCATTAGTGGCTGGTGGACACAGGGCGGGGGGGACCTGGGGTCCTGGCACGGCCCAGAAGGGAGTGAGGGCAGTGAGGACCTGCAAGGAGAAGCAGGGAAGACAAGGTGCCAAGCCACTGTCAAGACTGGCGGGATCTGATGGAAGGTCAGGGGCAGAGGGAACAATCTGTAGAGACAACCAGAAGGGGAGGGACTGGGCTGGGGGGCAGGGGACCTGGAGATATCCGGAAGGCTGGGCAGGCAGGAGACCCCAGCACAGCCCTGTCCCTCCCAGAGGCCCCCTCCTCACAAGGCCCCCAATCTCTTCCACTTGAGCACCAGGCCCCAAGGTGAGCCTGGCGGGAGGAAGGAGGGCCCGAACAGGCCCCCTCGCTCCTGGGTTGGCCACCCCCTCATCAGGCCCCCTCAAGTCCCAAGTGCAGGGTTCTTGCTACAACGCATCTTCTCAGGGTGGGGGCTCAGCCCCCACCCGTCTGTGCCCTCAACACCCCCCATCCATGATGCCATCTGGAGGCTCCCCTTCTCGGATTCCCCAGGGACCGTGAGCCCTGGCCCCAGAGCCCGCTCCTGATGGCCAGGTTGCCAGCCCAGCCCAGCCTCCTCTGCCTGGGGACCCAGGGGCCCAATGCCCCCACCTGGGCCTCTGGACGCCTCTGCTCAGCCCCAGGTGGCTCACAAGTTCGTGGGGAACGAAATTTCCAAGAAGTGCCATCTGACCACCTTTTGGGACTTCCCACCATAGCAAAGGAGGCCCGGGGACAGAGCCAGACGCCACAGTGAATCCCGCGCAGCCACATCAGATCCGCTCACGAGTATGCCAGAGACCACGTGGGCCATGTGCATGTGGTGACAGGCACCTGTCACACGGCCATGGGTTCCCAGAGACATGTTCGTCATGAAAACGCAGCACAGGTCACAACGTTCCCAGCACACAGGACAACTTCCAGCCACAGAGACGTCACATGGGCAAGCTTGCCGTGTGCCCCCTACCCCCCACCCGACCTGCCTCCCGTTCTCCAAGAGCCAAACCAGATCCCTCCGAGGCTCCCACACCACCTCTCAACTGCATCCCAGCGGACCCGCTCTGGAGGCTTCCTGGGGCCCCAGGGGTGGGACACACACAGGCCCTGGCCGGGGCCTGTGGGCTTCCGGAGCAGGGGCCGTGGCCTCCCCAGCTCCTCACCAGCCACACTCATTGGCGGAGCCAAGCATCCTAGCCCGCCCAACCCCTTTGCCATGTGGGGTTTCTCACTTGGCTGAAGGGGGCTTCGAGCTCATGGAGGTGGGCCTCCCAGGACACCCAGACCCTGCAGGTGGAAGAGCCCGTGGGCACCCAGATGCAGGGTCCAGCCTGTCCTGGGGACACGGCCACCACCCCCACATGGCTGTGCGGAACAGCCTCGCTTTCCCCCAAGGCCATGTCCCGGCCCCTCTGAGCCCCAGCTGCTCTTCCTTGCACTCCAACAAAGGTGACCCTCCAGGGTGAGGGGGTGTTCTTGGGACACTGAGAGGACCTTTGGGAACACCAGCTTCCCTGCAAGAACACCGCCTCCCTGAGCCTGCACAACCCAGCTATGGCTAACTGTCACAAGGACATCTGGGCACACCCAGCAAGCCTCTGGAGCCTTGAGGCCTGGGGACCTCGGTGCCCCCGCCACGTGCCTGCACCCGCCTCAGAATGACCGCCCGCCTGCCCCACTGGGGCCCGTCCTCAGATCCATCTTCCACAGAAGGTCCACGGTCCCCACCAGCCTCCTCCACGACAAAGATGTCACCCTGTCCCTCCCTTCCTTCCTGTGCTATGGCCCCACACAGAGACCCAGAAAGCTCAAGACAGTCAAAGCAGGACAGTTGTGTAAATAAGGGAGGAAGAGGGAGGGAGGGGATGGGAAGGATGTGTAGGAAGGAGGGGAGGAGGCAGGAAGGGGGGGTGATGAGGGACCCAGGCCAGGCACACCCACCGCGTCATGAAGACCCTGTGGCCACCAGCCGCAGTCAGGTCAGGTGGGGAGGGAGGCCCCCCTGGGTTTGAGGGCCGTCTTTCCAAAATCGCAGGGCGGCCTCCTTCAGGTCCTCGCAAGGGACTTGGCCACTGCCATGCCCAGGAGCACGGACCTGGGGACAAGGGTGCCATCCTAACGGTGGCCCCGCTAGCCTCTCTTGATCCCTCAGCCTCCTTTTCAAAGCTGGAACACTAGACCCCAGCACGGAGCTGGTGTGCAGAGGGAAGCCGCAGCCATGCACAGCCCGGGGGAGGGGGGGCAACACAGCAGGTGCCCAATCACTGCTCTGCCCGACGGCCAACAATCACGGAGGTCCTGGGAGATGCGCCCCGCGGCCGCACAGGCAGAAGGCAGACACACCCTCCAGGTTCTCCCTGGGTCTCCTCACCAAAGGAGGAGGCAGCGAGCTGCTCTCAGAACACTCCAGAGGAGAAGGCTTTCCTTCCCAGGGACAGTGCAACACAGCGGCCCACTGGATGCCTCAGCTCTCTCACTTGTGGCATGAGGACACCAGCCCCTCCACGTCGAGGTCCCCAAGGACGGGGGACATGTGTCTGTCACGTGCACCTGCAGACACCTCTTGCAGGGACATAGCAGTGTAATGTCTATGCCCCGGGAACCTACGTTTCTGACGCCCCTGACCTGATTTACCTGAGAATTCACAATGGGCCAACCTTTAATATCCAAAGGATTAGCAGCGAATGGGTGGCTCAGGCACTTGAGCATCTGACTCTTGATTTTGGCTCAGGACATATTCCAGGGTCATGGGATCGAGCCCCACATCAGTCTCTGTGCTGAGCGTGGAGCCTGCTTGAAATTCTCTCTCCTCTCTCTCTCTCTCTCTCCCCGCTGGCACACGCGTGCCCTCTCTCCCCCCCAAAATAAATAAATATTGAAAATATTTATTTTTAATAAATAAGAATCTTCAAAAGCTTTGGATGAGCCACTTACAACATGGTCACAGATGTCCCCAGGCCCCGGGGACACTACACAAATCGGTTCTGGACGTGTGGGAAGCCAGGGTGCCTCAGCGTTTCCCCTGTGGCGGATTTCTCTACAACTCATGAGATGGAAGATTCTCTGCATAGGCAACAATGAGCAGCTACTCTCATCCCAGAACCAGGTGGCAGCTCGGAGCCTGGAGCCTGGTACGGATTCTGTGTCTCTCTGCCCCTTTTCTGCACTTGCTCTGTCTCCGTCTCTCTCTCTCTCTCTCAAAAATAAATAAACATTAAAAAAGATAGAAAACAAAATAGCTCTACTCAGATAGCAAGCCAGCTGCCCTGAGGTAAAGGCCTCCCATCCCTCCTATAGGCGACAGCCAGGAGAGGGACACGCCGCCGGCACTCACCATGATGTCCCCTTTCAGCAGCTGGGCCGGCTCGATGGCGACATGGATCCTGCTTTGGTTTCCGGGGCCGATGTTGCTTGGGGAGAAACAAGGGAGAGCTTAATGCAGCTTCACGACGTAACGGAAATGCTATTTGAGAAAGGCAATCTCATAACGCCAACTCAGGACATGAAACATCCGGCCAGGCTCCGGAATCCACCTCCCGTGGTCTCTCTGACAAAAGTGGCAGCGAGTGCGGCGTGCGGGAGTGCGGCCCGTGCACTTCTGTGATGAGCTGAGCGGGCACTGCCAGGCCGTGTGCGGGTCCGCGGTCAGTCCAGACACGGGACAACAGCTCGCTCTGAGCGGGGACGGCTTGGTAAGCCACGTCATACCTGACTGGCTTTCTATTAACGCTCAAAATGCTCATAAACATGTAAACACACATGAAAGCAAACTAGAAAAGCCCAGAAACGTATACAAATTTCCAGGACGTGTGTCTGCCTTTTGTCTAAAATGCACAGGGGTGGGGCGCCTGAGGGTTCCATCCTCATTCTCTGCCCCCCCGCCCTTGCTCTGTCTCAGTCTCTCTCTTTCTCCCCCCAACTTGCACTGTCTCCCTCTCAAAAGTAAAAAAAAAAAAATTAAAAAAATAAAATTAAAATGCTTGGAAGCAAGAAAGGCACAGGACTCCAGTATGGCTACTTCCACACGGCCCTCCAGGCCCCGCATCCACAGCGCTCTCTGGGGCCACCCATGCCCCTGTCTCTGCCGCTGGCCAGGCACTCCCCACTGGACGCCCCCACCCCTTCCCGCATCCCCGTGAAGGTAGCACACTTACTAGATGCCTGACGTGTACACGGGCTGCATGGCCTGGTAGAGCTTCAGGAAGGGCCGGCACACTGGAAGAGAGGCAGGGGTGTCTGCAAAGGCGGGCCGCGGACACGGCAGTGTGGCCAACGGCAAGAAAGAAACTGGGTGGCCACGGGCTGTGCTCCAGCTTCGGGGAAGCAGTGCTGGAGCAAGGGTCACAGGGGCCCTGGGGAGAGGAGGGGGCATCCCTCCACACACAGACACACACAGACAGCTTTCTCCGGCTGGAGACAAGGACGCCTGGGGCTCGGTGGGGGGAAGGGGGCCCGTTAGGTGCAGGGTTGAGACAGCCCAGCAAACCTGGAGACCTGCTGTGAGTGGACACGCACCTCCGCCCGTGTCGAAGTTGGGAGTGCCATGCAGGATGACAAAATGCAGGAACAGCGGCGCGGTGTTCATCTTCACCGTCCCAGACAGGAGCCCACTGAGGAACTGCACGTACCTGCCAGGTGAGAGCGCCCTCACCACAGTGACCCCAAGCCGGGAGCTTCCTGGGCTCTGGGAAGGGTCCCAGGGAGGGGCTCCAGCCCCCACCGCTCACAGCGAGGTGAGCCTCAGCATCCACATGTGACCCCGGGGGACACAGCCCATGCACGCAACCCTAACAGGA
The DNA here is from genome assembly GCF_006229205.1 of Suricata suricatta. Taxonomy (NCBI): domain Eukaryota; kingdom Metazoa; phylum Chordata; class Mammalia; order Carnivora; family Herpestidae; genus Suricata; species Suricata suricatta. The sequence goes on along the minus strand of NC_043701.1, from coordinate 101,326,556 downwards.
TCCCTGGACACCCCCCACTGCGGGCAACCTGCCTGTCTGTCCCCAGCCCAGAGCTACATGGGGCCAGGCAACGGGCCTTTTATGGTCCCCCTCACCCCCCATGGGTGAGAAGACACTCTGGAAGCACCTCACACCTCTAAAGGGGCCACTGGGCCCTCACCTCCCACCCCTCATGCAGATCCTGGACAGGGCTCCCTGCTGCGCCTGGCCAGGGGCCCCTCCGACAAGCAGACGTGGTGCTGATATGGTACAGGTCATGGTGGGGCATAACATAAGCATGCCTGTGACCAGAAATGACTTTAAGGAAGAACTAATCCGATCCGCCCCTCCACACATCACCCCACTCCTAAGACAAGCACTCATGACCAATGTTGCTCATGTAACCTGTGGGGACAGAGTGGAGGCTGCACCCCTGCCCCTCCTCCAGCCGTGACAATAAGGAGCACCAGCTCAGCATGGGGCCCCAGCCCAAAAACCCGACCCCTGCAGGTCGGGATGGCACCCAGAGGCAGCTCCTCACTCTTTCCTGTCTGACTGCAGGTGGTCACCTGCAGCGGTGAGGGAAGAAGTCAGGAAGGAGCAGATGGGCCCCGGCCGCCCACCATCTCCCCCCCATATCCTCCTCCTTCTGAGGAAAGAAACTCCCGGGGAGGTCGTGTCATCTCACGACCTCGTAATGTGTCATCTCAATTAGCTGGAAGGTGGGGACACAATGGGTGTACGGGCGGGGGACACTCGTGTCACCCCTTGAGATCTGCCAATGTTCGCTGCACTGCCTAACCCACCGGCAAAGCAGAAACTTATGGCTGGAGTCCCCTTGCCTCTCCTTACACACGTGATCTGCACGTGCACAGGCTCAGATCTCCGTGAGAATGCGTGTAGATCAGAGCCGGTGTGAGCACATCACGGGGGAAAGCAGAAGGAGCCACTGCAGGGACACATCTGTCCTCCACGCGCTCTCAGGCTGTGCGGACAGTGGGGACACGACGCAGTCTCGTGCTGTCCGTGGGAGCCGAGCAGGCGGGTTACCCGTGCTCCTCAGCGCTCCAGTCCCTGGCGGCACGCCGCAGGAGGGCATCGGGGCACCGGGCTCTGAGCAGGGGAAGCCTGCTGGCTGCAGTGGGCATGCCCCCCACGGAGCGACGGTGGGCACCCGGTCCCCAGGCACCTGCCCCAGCTCCCATGTTAACGTTCTTTATGACACACAAGGCGTCGGGTCAAGACTACAGAATCCCCAAGGCTGAATGAGGCTATGCTGGGGAATGTCCGGCTCTGAGACACACCTAGGAATCTGAAGCGTCTGCAGGCCAGACACCGGGGCTCTTGTCCCTTTACCGGGCACGGTTGGACACAGGAATGTCCCCTCCTCAGGACCCCCCCTGCCTTGAGTCCCTGGGAAGGGCCGCCAGGCCCACTGGGCCTCCGCGATGGGGTCGGGCATGTGTGCCGCTGTCTCGACTCCCTCTCAGAAGAGGGCAGAGCAGAAGGGGAACCGAAACTGGAATCTTTACTCCGTCACGTCCACGATGCTCAGGATAAGCTGAGACTGCAGAGGCGTGTTTCAAACCCTTTATCGAAGCAAAACAAACGCCATGTTGCTCAGCACACCCGGGGCGTTGGCAAGGGTTTCTTCAGTGTCAGCCATAGGCAGACTACTCTGTGGCTTTTACGAGTAAGGAGCAGGGTACCGGGGGACTTGTGTGTTAAATGTCCAACTCTAGGCTTCGGCTCAGGTCATGATCTTGCAGTTTGTGGGTTCAAGCCCCCCCTCAGGCTCTGTGTTGATACCTCGGAGCCTGAAGCTGACTTCTGATTCTATCTCTCTCCCTCTCTGTCCCTCTCCCACTCAAGCTCTGTCTCTCAAAAATGAATAAACATTAAATAATTTTTTTTTAAAAATCTATAGTAAGTCCTTTGAGCAGAAAGAAGAAAATAAGGCAAAGGTTCTTCCTTAGTGGGCACTGAGCATTTTGGGCAGATAGAAATACAACCATATGATGGTGTCGATAGATGCAGAAAAAACCCTGCATCCGTTGATAATAAAGCGTCTCAGAAAAGTGGGTCCGGAAGGAGCACCCCTCCACAGAATGAAGGCCACGCATGACAAGCTGGCAGCTCACATCACACTCAACGGTGAGAGGAGGACAGCTTATCCTCCACAATCAGGAACAAGACAAGGACGCCAACTCTTGCTACTTTTATTCAATACAGTGTCAAAGTCCTAGTCACAGCAATCAGAAATGAAATGAAAGGCATCCGAATCAAAAAGATTGAAATCTGTCATAGTTTGCAAATGATGTGATATTATACACAGAAAACTCTAAACACTCCCTTCAAAAATTATTCAAACAAATCAATTTTGTAAAGCTGTAGCATACAAAATTAATATACATTGATAGGCTGCATTTCTATACAGTTAAGAAAGAACTACCAGAAAAAGAAATTAAGGAAGAGCCCAGGGTTGGCTAGGATGCTCAGTCAGTTAAGGGTCCGATTTTTGATTTCTGCTCAGGACATGATCTCGCGGTTTCCTGAATTCAAGCCCCCCATGAGGCTCTGCACTGGCAGCACGGAGTCAGCTGGGGATTCTCTGTCTCCCTCTCTCTCTGACCCTCCTCCACTCATGCGGTGTCTCTCTGAGGATAAGTAAATTTTTTAAAACTTTTTTACAAAGTTTATTTTTCAGACATAGACAGACAAAGCAAGAGTGGGGGAGGGGCAGAGAGAGAGGGAAACCCAGAATCTGAAACAGGCTCTATGCAAGGCTCAAACCCACAAATCACGAGATCATGATCTGAGCCAAAATCGAAGTTTGACTGAGCCACCCAGGTACCCCAGATAAATTTTTAAAAATAAGAAAGAAAGAAAAAGAAAAAAACCAGCCCATTCACTATTGCATCAAAAGGAACAAAACAGCTAGGAATAAATTTAACCAAGGGAAGGAAAACCAGTATGCTGAAAACTGTAAGACATTCATGGAGAAAAAGAACAGATATTATTAAAATGTTCATCCTACCGAAAGCGATTCACAGATTCAAGGCAATCCCTATCGAAATTCCAAGAGGATTTTTCACAGAAATAGCAACAAATAAACAAATAAAAAAACCTTAAAATTTGAATGGAAATGGAGCTAAATAGCCAAAACAATCTTAAGAAAAACTAAGAAAGCCAGACACATCACACTTCTGGTTTCAAACTGAGTTACAAAACTGTAGTCATCAAGACACTACAGTACTAGCATCAAAACAGATCCACGGAACAGAAGAGAGAGCCGAGAAACAAGGCCACGCGTGAACGGTCAACACATTTATGGCAAAGGAGCCAAGATTCTACAATGGACTAAGGAGACGGTCTTGGCAACGAACAGTGTTGAGAAAACAGGCCGCTGTCTTACACAGTACACAAATCTGAACTCAGAGTGGATTGAAGAATTAAACGTAAGACCTGAAACCATAAAAATCCTACAAAAAACCATTGGTGATGATTCTTTCCTTTGGGACACCAAAAGCAAAAATAAACACGTGGGACCATATCAAACAAACGCAGCTTCCCCACAGCACAAGAGACAATCGTCCAAAGGACAAGGCGGCCCATTGAACGGGAGAACACGCCTGCCACACGATGGTCGATGGAGTTGGTATCGAAAATACACGAAGAAGTGATACAACTCCAGAACAATAAACAAAAGCAAAGAAAAACAAAAAACAGAAAAACAAAGCCAAAAGACAATAATCCAATTGAAAATGGGCAGAAGACATGAACAGAATTTCTCCGAAGAAGACACCCTGACAGCCCACAGACACATAAACACATGTTCACCATCACTCATCATCAGGGAAACACAAATCAAAGCCACAAGGAGACACCACCTCACACCTGTCACCATGGCTACCATAACCGCACAAGAAACGACAGGTGTTGGCAAGGACGCAGTGAAATGGGAACCCCCTTGCACCGTTAGTGGGACTGCAAACTGGTGCAGCTGCTCTGGAAATGTGTCGAGGTTCCTTAAAAAGTTAAAAATCGAATTCTCATATAATCCAGTAACTCCACGTGTGGATATTTTACCAAGGAAAACGAAAACACCTACTTGAAAAGATAATCTGTAGATGCCTGGGTGGCTCCCTCAGTTAAGCGTCTGACATCAGCTCAAATCATGATCTTCACAGTTCGTGAGTTCGGAGCCTGCTGAGAGCTCAGAGCCTGGAGCCTGCTTCCAATTCTGTGTCTCACTCTCTCTCTGCCCCTCTCCTGCTCATGCTCTGTCTCTCTCTCTCTCTCCCGGTCTCTCAAAATAAGATAAACATTGAAAAAATTTCTTTTTGGTTTTAAGTAAAAGTGCAGAGACTACGTGCTTGGCTCCAGGTTGCCGTCGGCACAGAAGTACCTCTGGGAGGAGGAGGCCGGCCAGGACCCCATTTGCCAGCCCCTGACCCAACCCTGCCTTCTTCAGCTGGGTACAGAGGGCAGTGTGCACTCCCCTGGGGACACAGCAGTCCCTTCTCCCAGGCCCTCCACCGCCCCACACTGAGCGTCTCTGGGGGGCCTTGCAGAGCTACAGAGTCTGGGAGGTGGCCCACCACGGAGGCCAGCCACACAGAAAGACCCCCTCCCCCCGCCCCACGCTCAGGAGCTGACCATCTAGGCAGGGCTCGGGTCGACGACAAACCTACCCACAGAGCCATGTTCGCTCATTTCCAAGTGCCTGTGTGCTGTTCCATCAGGACAGCCGTGACACAGACCACGTGGCCTGCACAGCCCAGAACCTCCCCTCGCCAGCTAGTTACAGACACAGCTCAGTGACCCGACCCTGCAGTCAGAAACCAGCGCCGATGTCAGAGCACAAATCCACACGTGCACTGAGCGTGCGGGGAAGGACGCCTGGGTCCTCCTCCCAGAGCTCGGGCTCCCCTCGCACACACACACCGTGGCTTTGCTCCACCGCCGGGCATCCATCAGCCCTCCCTTCCCATTCTCAGCTGGTCAGTGGAGATGCCTCTTCCGTCCCCACCTTGTGAAAGGTGAATTCTCACCCAGCTCCTCCCTAGGGCTCGGGGACAAAGGACGAGTACCTACCGTTTCTGGGACGGCTGCATTAAATCGGAGACTTTATCGTCATAGAACTTCTTCATCGCGAATCTGTCCAGGGCCTGGTCGGCGCTGGAAAACGGGAGAGAGAGACAGAGAGACAGCGTCAACCCCGTGGAGGTCACAGGTGGCAGGGTGGCTCCCCCAGAGGAGCCCCACCTCTGCTGCACCTGTGCACACGCACCCTCAATTAGCGTCTCCTCCTGGACCCCAATCCCAGGAGTATGTTCGGGCCAAAGGGAAAGCCAGGCCATGGGTCTGGAGCGCCATCCCCAATAGCATGCAGCTCCAGTGGACTCTGCACCAGTCCTGGATCATGAGGCTTCCGGGCACAGTCAGCACCGCGGTCAGCAACTGCCAGCAAGTTCTGGGGAGCCCACAGGGCAGTGGAGACTACCCGCAGGCCTGAGAGAGTCAACAGGCTGCATAGTCATGGTTCTGAGGTGCCCGCCACACAGAACACTGCTGGCGCACAGTCCCTCCATGACCTCAGTTCTACAACGCCCCCCAGTGCATGCCGCAGGATCCAGGAGACTCCGTAATGGGGCGTCTGCAAGCCTGCCTGATCCTTCTAGGATGAATCGCGGAACATGGGTACGAGCGATCGTAGCAAACAGCTTCCCTGGAAAAGTGATCTACGCGTGGGCCTCCCCTTAGAGCGTGGATGTGCGCCCCCAGAAAACGTGTGATTCACCGCCTGCGTTTGTCTAAGGCTGGACTGCTGGGGCGGCCCCATGTGGAAGGTCCCCTGGGGCACCAAGTGTTTACCACGTTGAGGACTTCTGTTTTCGAGCTGACAAGTGGGGGTCATCCACCGGTTCACTCCTGGGTCCCACTACATGCAGACACTGATAACGCATTTGGGCCCATGCCTGTGTGGCATTAACATCACTGTGAGCGCTGGTGGCGTTCCTGCCGACTGACTCTGCCATCACTTGTCTTTAGGGAGCAGACACGAGAGCATTCTCCCTACTCTTTCATTTCCAGTATGACAAAGCTCTTAAAAATGTGTGTTCCAGCGGCACCTGGGAGGCCCAGTCAGTTAAGCATCTCACAAAGTTTTGAGCCCCACATTGAGCTCTGTGTTGACAGCTCAGAGCCTGGAGCCTGCTGTGGATTCTGTGCCTCCCTCTCTCTCTGACCCTGCCCTGCTCTCTCTCTCTCTCTCTCTCTCTCTCTCTCTCAAATAATCATTAAAAAATTTTTTTAAGAAAATAGGCAGGGTGTCGCTCCATTTTATCGAGAAATTCATAAACACTGTTCCTTGTATGAATGCCAACAGCCTGCACAGCAGAGATTACCTGAGTACTGGTTCTGCACGTTATGTGCCCTGAACAGTCACAAAACCCCATGGGGCTCAGCCACCATGCCCCCTATATAGGTGAGGACCCCAAGGCTTCGAGATTCACAAAAACGGCCCAACTCTGCAGTGGAGATGGGCACCGACCAAGCAGAGGAATCAGGATCTACGCCGGGTGTCATGGGGGCTCTAGTGCTCGAAGCTCCAGGCTCGGTGCCCTCTGACCTGCCAGGTGGAGCCTCCACCTGCAGCGCCCCTGCAGGCTACATGCGGTCTGCGTCACACGCTGCGGCTCCGCGGAGGGCCCCTGCCTGAGCGGGAACCTCGGTGTCCGGAGCACGCAGACACTGGTTGCCAGCGAGGCGAGAGCTGATTTGCTAGGGAGCCATGCTCCCCTGTCCGTGTCCAGAGAAAACACGTGGGGAGTCAGATTTCACCCTTGGCCCAGGCAAGGCCAGGATCCGTGGGCTGCTGTGAACAGGGCTATGTGAATCAGAGGGGCAGCTCCCGAAAACCCACAAGGAACAACGCTTCTGGACCGGGCTGTGGCGTGCGTGGTACGTGCCAGGAGGTTCCTGGCAGCCTCCTGTGCCCGGCATCCCAGCCAAGGGTCCCATGGTGGCTCTTCCCACCCCCGGGGACCAGACAGGACCAGAGACACCTCCCTGAGCCTCAGTTTCCCCATTGGTAAAGCGTGAGCAGTGACTGGGTTCACCCCCTGGGTTACTCAGGAAGACTGAGGGACACAAGGCAAAATTGCAAAGGACTGGCCGAGGACAAGCAAACCGCCGTGGCCGTGGCCATCGCCACTCGTCTTTACAGGGTACGAGGTCATCAGGGAAGCGGCGTTGCTCTCGCTTTTGATGCAGGTGACGTCTGTCCCTGCTGTTTTCATCAGGGAACAACAGAGCGCACACCAGCTGCCTCACGGTGACACCCGTGTGAATCACACGGGCGCATCCTTCTCAGCAGTGCGAACCCTCAGTGGGGGCCATTTTCCTCGACAGCTGAGTGTCCTGCCCCGTCCTGGAGCCTCCGATGCCCCTCGTACCTGGCGGACACATTGGTGAAGTGCATGTAGGACGATATCACCACACCGATGCGTCCCTTTCCGCCCTGCAGGAGACAAAAGACAGACTGGTTTCTCTCAACTCCCAGGGCAAAGAGGAACACTCACGGGACGGGGGGAGGGGGGCGGTGTCAGCTTCCTCCAGTCCCTGATGTGGGGACAGCAGCGCAGCAGGCAGCCTGCACACAGGGTACCCGCGGCAGGTGTCACCTACGACTGATCTGCACGGAGGTGGCCGGTCAGCTCGCCACTTCCCACTGGGGACCGGCAGCATGTGCGGGGGAACACATGAAAGACCTGGCTACAGGTGAGCTGCCCAACTCACCCAGCCCCACTCACCCAGCCCTGCCCAGTGACACATGGGGACAGCACCCAGAACAGGCAGGGGCTCAGATGTGCACAGCCCAGGCGAGGCACGAAATGCCGCCTTCTGAAACATACTGCCACAACCCAGCTCAGCAGTCAACAACTCACATGCCAGAAGCCATTTCTGCCCACCACCTGTGTCCCAGCAGTTAAGGGGTGTATGTTTTTGAACAGAAGAAGAAAAATCAGAACTATGACATTCTGTGACACGTGATAGTCACTCCAAGCTCCTGTCACTGTTTGACGGGACCCCGGCCACGGCCGTTTATTTAGGTGCACGAGGGGTCCTTTCCACCATCAACAGCAGGTGTGAGCAGTTACAGAGACTCTGCACCCACGAAAGCCCAAAGTATTCACTCTCTGGGTTTTCATAGAGTCACCAACCCCAGACGTAGGAGCAGGGGAAGCCAAACTGGCAGGGCCACCAGCACTGAGGCCCCTACGCCTGTCCTTGAGAAGAAACGGCTGAGTAGATCTGGGTCACAGCTCTGAGGACCCATGCCGCATGGGAATGTCACCCAGGAGCAGGCCCCTCTCTGTCCCTACAAGTCAGGGTGCAGACACATGCCTTGCACAAACCCAATGCAAGCAAACAGCACCTCAGCTTGGTCGGCCACTCGTGGGACATTCACAGCCACCACGCTCAGTCAGTCACTGTCTCTGCAGTGCACGCCCAAGACCTTTCTGAAAGGCTGAACTCTGACAGCTGTCTGTCCTCCACAGACCTCAGTCCGACTGCACAATGTACTGAGGGCGTGTCCTGCACAGAGACTCAAAACCAGATGGCGTGGGGAAGGAACCTTCTAGAAAAACCTTCTGCCCATGCAGCAGGCAGCAGGTGGGTGGTTCATCGGTGAGGGTGACTAGGGGCAAAGCCTCACAGCCCACACCCTTTGCGGCAGACAGGACAGTGGGGCCGTCGCAGGGCTGACCGCGAGGCGGGCTCTGTGCTGACAGCTCGGAGTCCGGAGCTGCTTCAGATTCTGCATCTCCCTCTCTCTCTGCCCCTCCCCTGCTCACACTGTGTCTCTGTCTCTGTCTCTCTCAAAAATAAACAAACAATAAAAAAATTTTTAAGGGCTTTCTTTCTTTCCAAGAAAAACCAAACATTCAGGAAGTTCACTACCTCCCTGCCCTTCATTAGTTTCCAAATGTTCAGCTACACATCCAATGACCCAAGTCCCGCTTTTTCTGGAGCCAAACGTTGGGAGGTGGGATGCTGACTCTCCATTTCTAAGGACAAGAGCTCGAACATGACCACAGACGCTGATGGACCAGGCCATGGGCATGAAGGGCAACCCAACCCCCAGACCCTCACCTCCCCCAACCTTCGCCCCACATGTGAGGTGGCACTCACCCTGCAGTGGATGACGACCACATGCTGGGGGTCGCTGTTGAGCCAGGACTCCTGCGCCTTGCAGACAGTGCACACCTGGTCCAGTGGTGGAGCGTGCAGCTCGGGCCAGCCCACGTCCAGAATCTGCCAACAAGAGAGGGGTCCCAGGGTCCTGTTGGCTAAGGGCTCTGGGGGCACCGGGCACCCCACAACAGCTTTTCATGAGAATAAGGAACGCTGGGCCATGTTCCTCTTCTAAAACCTGCCGGGAGAGCGCCCACGCAGCCCAACTGATTGACCATCTGCCTCTTGATTTCTGCTCGGGTCATGATCCCAGGATTGTGAGTTCGAGCCCCATGTCAGGTCTGTGCTGACAGCACAGCGGCTGCTTGGGATTCTCTCTCCCTCTCTATCCCTCTCTCTCTCGGCCCCTCCCCATATCGTGCACACGCAGGCACGCTCGCTCTAAAATAAAAAATAATAATAAAACTTATTTTAAAAAATAAAAATAAAGCCTACTGGAAATCATGGCCAGCCTCCTTCACCGGAAAGAAAAACGTGAAGGAGTATGTTGCCCCCATGACCCTACGGCTCCTGTCTCATCTGCTCTTTTTGCAGCTGGGATGGCGATTCTAGAAAGAACTTTCAGAGTCGCTAATGGGGCAGGGCTGGCGGGGAGAGCCGAGGCCTGCACGGATCTGCAACGGGAGATCTTGGCCAGAGCTGCTGCCAAACATTCCTCTGGGCAGACAAAAATTGCGGTTTGGGGGACTTCAGGGAGTGTTCCCCACGCAGCGCACAGATAAACGTCTCAGAGAGAGGCCCGTCGTGTGCACTAGGGACAACACGTCCTCACAGGATGGAACGAGCCCATGCAGGAGGAAGCGCCTTGAACCCCAGCTACAGTTTGGAGCCGAAACAGAGAAGGGGGTCATTGCATGACTCGGAGCACAGCATCTGAGCGACTGGACCCCACCACCAGCGTCCATGCTAAAGCCTGCCCAGCGACACAAAACATTTCCTATTTTTCTTTCCCTTTACGAAGAGGAAGGGAGGGCAGGGTTCTCTTCCTTAGAAGTAACAGAAATAACGTGAAACGATGGAAAATTTCAGGAAAATGTCAGGAAGCTGAAAACTCCCTCTTCGGCCACTTGAGTGGACAGTGGCAGGATTTTGGTGACACCTTAGATTTGTGTCCACATGATGTTAGCAGAGCGGAGACGTTACTTTCATATCCCAATGCCTGCAGGATGCTCCCACTGTTGGAACACGTGTGCTACCCACGCCGCCATTTACCCACATAAGTAATTATAAAAACGTCCCCTAAATACTGATGACTAAGAAGAGTAACAGCTGGAGAATGCAACAGGTGGCAGGAGGGAGATCCTGACAGTGGAAAGGCCACTCGCACACACACTTGCGAACGCACGTGTATAAACCCGGTAGAGGTGGAACACGGCCTGAGGATCACATCAACGTCAAGTTCCGGCACTGATGTTTTATCTCTATTACTAGTTCTGCATAGGGTAAGTGGGCTCTCTGTATATTCCTGAAACTTCCTGTACATGCGTGATTATTTCAGACCAAAGCAGCTGATTTAAAAATAACCCCAGATAAGGGCAGTTCCCGATTCCCGTAATGATGTCACCTCCCGCAAAGGCCTGCCGGGAACGGTTTCCGCACAAGCAGACACACATTGTGGACGTTTGACAAAGATAAGGATGTAGAAGGGGAAGGTCCTACCTTGGGGTTAAGCCTCGTAAGGTCATGTCGCTTTTCAGAAAGGTTTAACACCTGTGAAGAAGGACAAAGCCATCAGACAAGTCAGCATCCCCGGAGGTCAAAGAGGAAACCACTGGTTTTCACGCTTACCCGCCACCTGCCTCCGAAGGAAATGTATGTAGGAACAGATGACAGCTGAGCGCAGGGGCCTGTCCGGCTCCTGCAGGTGGCCACCAACCTTCCTCAAGCCCCAAAGCCTCCTGCCTAATAAGTCAGGCAATCCTGGGCGGCCTCGCTCAACGGTCTGCAGGTTCAGTTAGTTATACTGACCCCACGATCAACCGTCAGAGAATAGGGTGTAGACAAGGAAGAGATGAGCCATCCAGGGGTTCTTAACTCAGATCTGTACACGCATGTGGGGTTTTCTTCAGACATTTCTAAAGGGTGCAAAGGGTCCCTGTCCCAAAACAAGGCAGGGACCTCTATCCTAGTTGTTGGCAGGGTTCCAAGGGTAAGCTCTGGCCCTCTGTGACAGGTGAGGGGCCCCTGCCCTCTGGGGCTCGGGGCCCTCCCAAGTCTCGGAGGAAACCTGCAGGGGGCCAAGCTTCAGGACTGGGAGACAGTTCCTTCAGGGCAGGAAGAGGCCTCAAGGAGGAAGGAAGCCCCCGGGACAAGAGTGTGCCGTTCTCGGCTGGGACAGGCTTTCCCCTGCCTGCAGCCAGGTCTCCCTCCAAGGACTGGGGTCCCAAGATCCAGAACCTCTTGGCTCCAGACCGGCACAGCCTGTGGGAAATGACACAGGGTCACCTCTGCTCGCTCTGCCTCTGGGGCCATGCTCATGGGCAGCAGGTAGCTGATTAGTCATCTGAGACTGATAAGGGGGACAATACAACCTTGTTGTTTAGGGTGAGGATTTGCTGCTCTGATGGAGTTAAGGACCCGTCGGAGGCAGGTGCAGCGGAGGACTGAGGGTTGTAATTTAACCTGAGATCACACAGGCCGACTCGGGGAGGCGGGAGACAGTGCCCGCACTTTACCTCAAGCTGCCGAAGGTCACACGGGATCCCAGCTGTCGGCAGCAGGGAGCGGCTGAGCTGTGATGTGGGGATGTGACCCCACAGGGACTGAGAGCCACTCGTGACGCTGAGTGCCCGCCACACCAGGACGGCTGCCCCCCTCAGGGCGCTTGCAGGCAGTAGCCGAGGGCAGGGAACAGCTGCATTCCCCCGAGGACACTCATGACCTCATGCCACAGCAGGTGGCACGTTGAACAAAAGCCCCGGTGGGAGGGAGTCCTGGGGATGTCTCTGTGAGGCCGGGTGCCCAGAGGACCAGACGCACAGAGTGAGGTACCACATCCACCCCACAGGCTCCGTGGCTGCCCCAAGATTCGCGGTTTCTTCACATTTCAGGGAACTCAGTGTCTTCCAAGTCACAGCACTCAGTGTCCTCGCACTCAGTGTCCCATCCTCTACTCTCCTCGTGCTAGTGTGCCCCAACATTGTCCCTGTGCTCTGTCACGCACCCACCATCTCCGAGTTCCATGTCCCCCCCCACTATCCCCATGCTGGGTGTCCTCCCCACCATCCCCGCACTCGGTGAACCCCCATCCTGACACTGGGTGTCCCCTCCTCCCATCCCCACCCTCGGTGTCCCCGCCACCAACCCTGCACTCGGTGACCCCCACACCGCCATGCTGGGCATCCCCTCCCCCTCCCCCACATCCCCATGTTGGTGTCACCCACCCATCATCTCCATGCTCAGTATCCCCTCTCCCAGTCCCCACCATCCCCACACTGAGTGCCCTCCCCACCATCCCCACGCTTGGTGACATCCCCATCCACACACCCGGTGTCTAATCCCCCTTTCCTCACACTGGGTGTGCCCCCCACCAACCCTGAACTTGGTGACCCCCACATCTGCATGCTGGGCATCCCCTCTCCCTGTCCCCACACTCAGTGACCCCCAGATCCTCAAACTGGGGTCTGATCCCCCATCCTCACACTGGGTGTCCCCTCCACCAAGCCTGTGCTCAGTGACTCCCACATCCCCATGCTGAGTGGCTCCTCCCCCCATCACCACACTGGTTGGCCTCGCCCCCTGTCCTCACATTTAGTGTCCCCCTTATCCCCACCCTCAGTGTCCCCCCACAATCCCCACATTGGGTGTCCCCTCTCCCTGTCCCCGCCCTCGTTGACCCCCCCACCATCCCTGCATTCGGTCCCCCCGACTCACCAGGTAGTTGTCCCCGTGTTTGGACCTCAGCATGCGTGTCACCTCCTGCAGGTTGCGTAGGTAGGACTCCTCGGAGCAGCTGGCGGGGAAGGACACCGCGATGATGCGCTCGGTGATGTAGGTGAGGTCCAGCTCGAGGCCGTCCTCCATGGCGGGGCTCGGCGCTGCAAGCCTAGGAGAGAGGGCCAGTCAGGATGCGGACGGGCATGCACTGGCTGTACTCTCAGGAACACTGGCAGCAGGACTCCTGATGTCTGGGTGTCCCATGCCAAGTGTGCTGCCGTCACAGAAGCCCCAGCCTTGTGGCGGAGGGAGACCCCAGGGAGGGACCCCAGAGACAGGAGCCTGGTTCTCCCTCCCGGGGCTCAGGCCAGCACCACCAAGTGGACGGCAGAAGCAGAGGCCTCAGCTGGGGGCTCCTCAGGCCTTCCTGTCCCCCGAGGCAGGTGCGGGAGCCGTGGAGGGGACGTGCCGGGAAGGAGGCCGGGCCCAGGGGCTTCCCCGGGCTGCAGGTCGGCCGGGTCCACCAGCAGGACTGTGGGCAACCTCTCTGCTGTGAGGACGCTGGGGGGCGGGGCTGGAGAGCAGGGGTGCGGAGGCAGGCCCACCGACCACAGCGAGGCCTGCAGAGGGGAGGGCAGGCGAGGCCAGGATGGTGCCTCTGTACACAGCGTGCACGCTGCCCTGGGGATCACACTCCCCACTCGTCCTCACAGCAGGACAGCAGCCCCCAGGGATGACGGTGGCTGGAGGGAGGGGGATGTGTCGGGTCAACTCCAGCATGGAAAACCCACAAAAACCCACGGAGGGACACAGGGCAGCCATGAGAAGGTGGCTTGGGTCCCCAACCTCAGCTACCGGGAGCTGAGCGGCTTTCTGGCTGCTACCTGTTGACTGACTGCCCCTTTCATATGCGTTTCTCTCCTAATTTTGGAAAACTGAAAACCTTACAAAGTAGTTTCACAAACGGCTATGCACCCACCGTCTGACTTCCACATCAACCTTCTGCCCACACCCCCTCTCCACCACTGTGGCTGCCGTGAAGAAATCCCAGACACTGCTATCACCTCATTTATAAACATTTTACTATTTCTTTCTAGAAAATAGACGCTTTCTAGGAATACCTACAATGTTGTCCTCATACCCATTAGGAGGAACATCAACAGATCCGGTATCACAAACTTAGTCATTAAAGTTGATTTATTAAAATCAGGATGCATAGCATCACCAAGATGTCTTTTCTCTACCTCGTGGAGCACACATGGACACAAAAGACTTTTGACAACTTTTAAAAATTAAATCATGGGGCGCCTGGGTGGCTCAGTTGGTTAAGCATGTGACTTCGGCTAAGATCCTGATCTCACGGTTTGTGGGTTCGAACTCTGGGCCGGGCTCTGTGCTGACAGCTCAGAGCCTGGAGCCTGCTTCAGATTCTGTGGCTTGGTCTCTCTGCCCCTCCCCTGCTCATACCTATTTCTCTCTGTCTCAAAAATAAATAAATATCATAAAAAATGTAAAAGAAAAAGAGTTTTCAAAAATTAATGACGTTTTTGGGCACCTGGGGGGCTCAGTCACTTGATCATCTGACTCTTGATTTCAGATCAGGTCATGATCCCAAGGTTGTTGGGTTCAAACCCCAAGTAGGGCTCAAGGCTAGGAGTGGAGTCTGCTTAGGATTCTCTCTCTCTCCTGCTGCCCCTCTCCCCGCCCCCCAGAATAAAATAAACAAACAAACAAAAAAATATAAAATAAAGTCAGTCAGGTTCTTTAAATGCTGATGTAGAAGGTAATGGCGTGCTGTATCTGTCCACCGAGGCTCCTGAGGGACTGCCCTGAGAGGAGCGCTGGCCATGGCAGTCTCAGCAAGCACCTGCTGGTACTCAGGCCGAAAGCTCAGCGCACCTGCTGGGGTCAACTCTGGAACGCCCCCAAAGTTCACCTGCCTGGTGAAGCCACGGCTGTGCATTGAAACCATCACATGCCCACAGCCTGGACTGTAGTGCTGGGAAGGTGCATCCAGAGAAAAAAAAGAGGAAGAAGAGAAAAAGAGCTTGACACACGTCCGCTGGGTGCACAACTAGACTCGAGGAAGACCATGCGCATGCCTCCTCTGTCACATCGGATCCAAAGCAGGCACACCGGGCTGCTGGATGCTTACCTGGGCGGCCCGGCACGGCAGAGAGCAGCGGACGGTGCAAAGCCCCCTGGAGCCTGTGAAGGACAAAGCACAGGTCACTGTCACGCAGCCCACTGCCACCAGCCCGGGGAGAAGGAAGGACGGCTACCGCTCTGTGATTTAGTCAAGTGGGAAGTCAAGCGGCACGTCAGGGCCCTGTGACTGCAGACCCCCAGCCCACGGTCCACGAACTCCCAGCAGGGCGGACCTGCCCAGGGCACCTATAAAGGCCTGTCCCCTGTATACAGGAGGCGCTCCACCAATGCTCACTAGAGCACTACCTTTATGGTTAGAGTGACTTGAACAAAACAATTAATGACTGGTAATCCTCAGTCCCATCTACCATCTATTTTTTTTAAGGTTTGTTCGTTCATTTTGAAAGACACAGAGAAAGAGAATCCCAAGCCGGCTCCATATCGTCAGCACAGAGCCTGACATGGGGCTCGATTTCAGGACCCTTGAGAAGATGACGTGAACTGAGTCAGACACTTAACCCCCTGAGCCACCCCGGTGCCCTAGCCTCCACTGTATTTTTAAGAAGCCCATCCTACAAGGAAAGAGTAGGTGTGATGACTTTGCCATTTCCAAGACCCTCCCCTGTGCACCTGTGTTCATGTGAGGCTGCGTAGACAGGATCTCAGGAGACACACCCAGCAACTCTGCGAGTAGGAATTACCTCCCACGTTTCAGAGGTGGAGAAACCGAGGCTCGAAGAGGTGTGCCAGGTATTGCAGAAATGGCAAGAGCAGGAGAGCCCCTAAGTCCCCAGGACAGTGCTCCCGGTGCCCTTGCCGGAGTCCCTTCCCCGAGCCCCTCCCGGAGCCCGCCGCGAGTCCTGGCCCCGCTCTGCGCATCAGGGGGTGCGTGCTGATGTTGGGAATGTGGGCAGCAGGTAGCACCAAGCCCCCAGGGAGCCTGCCTGCTGGCCATCCCTGGCTTCTCATCCGGTCCCCTCCTACAACAAGTCCAGGTGCTGACTGAGCTCCCTCCCTCGGTGCATGGGACCCTGAGCAGCATGGACAGTGGCTCCCAGGGGACCAGAGGGGCTGGGACAACTCTCCCCAAAACAGCCCTGAAGCCAGCACTTCCCAAAAGGGTCCCAGCCAGACCCCAGCCCACATCCCCTGGCGAAGACAGATGGTAGACAGATTCGCAGCGGCCAGACAGGCACAGATATACAATGTGTGGATACGTTCCATGACCGAGGAACACACGCGCACATGTGCGCACATGCAACTCGATCAGCGGGCTGGGCCGCTGGCCCCCTACCCTCAGCCCCACTAGAAGCCGCCCGGCTGTGGCCGACGCCAACTTTGACCAAAGTGATGTGCATGGACTGAAAACCAGACACAATCCACGCGTGTAAGTTTGTGGATAAAGCACACATTGCTTGAGGGCACAGCCCTTCACATGTTCCCGCCCCCCATCGCTTACCTGATGATGGGCCAGAACCACTTTTAACAGACAATGCCCCCCCAGGCTGGCGGCGAAGCCTCCCTGTACCTCTCAGGTGCCCAGGGCTATGGGCAAAGCCCCAGCTCAATGTGGAAGGGCAGGGGACCCTGCAGGGAGGGGGTCACCTCTAGAGAATGTGTCCCAGTGTCTGCACCCTAAAGTGGCATTATTCTGCATCTTGGGGACAGTGAGGGGACGGGTGTGGTGAGGACAAGTGCACAGAGGGAAGAGAGGCAGGAGGGGTCCCTAGGACAAACACAAGGCCAGCCTTGGACCCTGTTTCTTGCCCCCTGCCTGAGGAGACAGGGTCCGGGTCCTCTGACCACGCAGTCCCCAGTTTTCCCAATCCACCAGCACCGTCTTGTGACAGGCCACAGTAGACTGTGGTAAGGACACCCACCACACCTGGAGGGACACCTGGCTCCCAGCAAGACCCCAGCAGGCAGCCTAGGAAACAACATCCAGGACAACAGGGCTGAATCATACAGCAAAGATTTGGCAGCAACTTCTGACCCCAAAGTCAAGGCAGCCTATGCTGCCGAGCCTGACCCCGGGGCCAGGCCAGAGTCTAGAAGGTCGGGAGAGCTTTTCATGACAGTGAGCCCAGCCCCCACCACAGAGGACAGAGCGGCCAAGACCCAGCCATCTCTCTAAGCCAGTCTCTCAGATTCAGTATGGACTGGAATCCCTTGGAGTGGGAAACCCTCATTCAGAGGCTATATTTGGAGCCAAGCAGAAGATGTGTGGGGGATGGGACCCCGGGTTCACGGAGACAGTAGCCCCTTGGATGTCCACTCAGCTGTGCAGCGGATAGGAGACCACAAGGGGCAAGATTTTCCAAAACATGTCGCTGGTGAGAAGGGGACCCGCAGGCTCGCACTCTGGGCCTCTGTACTCGAAAGCAAAGAATCCACCTGCTCTCGGGGTTCAAGCCGAGCCCCCCTCCATACACCACAGCTCATTTCCCGGCTTCGGAATGACCCAGAAACCAGCTTCCCAGAAGTCTACCGGAGAAGACAGTCCTGTGCTCACTGGAACCCCGCATCCGAACCTTGTACAGGAAGGTGGAGAAAACCTCTCTGCGGGAAGAAGACCCCAGACCCCCAGATCTGCACGCTGCTCACAGTGCTCTGCAGGAAGAGAGGAGGCCTTCTGAGGAGGCCACTTTTTACGAGATAACACAGGAGATTCCCGCGCTCCCTCCCTCCGGTCCCCACCTGCCTCTGCCCCGCCCCACCCTGCCCCGCCTCCTTCACCCCTGTAGATTTGGCACTGGCTTATCACAGCCAGAGACTTCTAAAGGTGCTAAGAAACCCGACAGGAGACTGAGGGGGAAGGGCACTGATGGAATCTGTGGCAAAGGTTACACCTGCCACAGGTCAAGTGCAAAACCCACGTTCCCATCTGGGACCCTGTCTGGGACCCCGACGAAGTCACTGGCCTCACGGGCCATTGGTCGCTTTGGGGCCAGCACTTGGAAAACAGAAAGAACACAGGCGGAAAGCCCAGGACTCACCAGCAAGGCCTCCAGCTCCCTGTGCCCAGAAGGGCTTCTCTGGCTCAACACACTTTTGCAATAATTGATCCTCGTTTGTTTTGCTAATGGTGTTACTTTTGTATTTGAAACAGGCGCACAAGCAGCAACTCTGTAGCAGGGGGATATGAACCCCAGGCTCACCTTGCAGAAGGGGACATGACCTTCCCACCCCATGATATTTGCATGCAGACATCACCTTCCTTTATTAAGGGAGGCAGAGAGAGCCCCTGCTGGCTCAGAGAGGGTTACCCCAGGGCAGAAGGTGAGGCTGCATGGCTTTTCTTGGGAGAAGGGGGTCCAGGCTTTGTCAGGGTCCCCCGTAAAAAAGCCTTTGTGCAAACATGGTCTCTGTCACTTTGTACCCTGTGGACCTGGAAAGGTGCTTCACCTGCTCCGGCCTCGGCCACCCTCCTAAGTCTTTCCAGAGTAGGAATTCCAGTCCCCACCTTATCTGGGAGTTGGGGCCCACACAGGACCTGCAGGAAACACCTGCTGTCCACACAGGGGTCGTGCACCACCCACCCTATAGGACCCCGCCCACCAGCACCCCTCCACATAAGACCCCACCCCCGACACCCCTTCCTATAAAACCCGGTACCCTGAGGCCCCCTCTTACAGGACCCTGCCCACCAGTGCCTCATCCCACTGGACCCCTCCCCACTGCGTCCTGTCTTTTAGGGCACCATTCCCGTCACCAGTCGGTAGTTCTAAAAACCTGGCCCAAATTTGAGCGAAAATGGGCCAAATATCTCTGTGAGATAAAGGCTTAGCCACTAGCAACTTGCCCCTTTCTAAGCAGACAGGCCATCCACTGTGGGGACTGATCTGTTCAGCAGGGACCCTCCCCCCTCCATGGGCACCACAGGGTGGGCAGCTCTGGGACACCCCAAAGTCAGGGTGGGCACATCAGAACCAGACCAGGCCAACCCAAGCCTGCACCCGCAGCAGCCCAAATCTGCACCTTCGGCGCAGAGCCCAGTACAACCGGCACACATTCGGTCTCCCAGGTTTTCAAAGGAAAAGTGCAGTCCACGCGTGGCACAAGACAGACACCCCGAAGGCCTCACTGTTAGATGCCATAGTCCTGTAGAACCCACAGGGCCCTGCTCCCACACCTCAGGTGACCGGCGTCCAGGCCAGAAGACACGACTCTCTCACTGGGTGTCAACCCACAGGTTGGATTTCCAAGTGTCATGTCCCAGCAGCGAGGACTCGCTCACAGCCTCGGTGATCAGGGACGCTGAACAAACCTGCTGCAGGGGTGAGTCTGCACCAAGGACTCCTGGCCAGAGAGCACAGAGGACTGCCCCCCCCACCAAAGGCTTCCAGAAGGACTCGGCTCAGGGGTGGGGAGTGGGGAGGACAGTGAGGACACCTAACTCCCAGCCGGAAAGCAGAGAGAGGACACAGACAGGGTGCCCCGTCACATGTCACATGTCATACATCACAAGTCAGGTAAGGAGTATGTCAGGGCTGGACGATGTCCCGGCTTCCGGGTGGCTGCGACCCCAGGGCCCTGTGGGGATGACCGGCAGGCAGGTTAGCCACCCAGGCTGTCCCAGAGCCGCAGAACCCCCTGCAGATAAAGCTCTCATCTGTAAAATGGGCTCCTACATCCGGCAACCTCTCTGCAGGGGTGCACAGGGTCAGAGCAGGCCGTGGGAGCAACTTTAGCATCTACGATTTCCATGTGTTCTCTGGGAAACCAGGAAGATGGAGAAGACCTGCCTAATGAGATTCATGGCGTAGACAGTGTCCCCACTTCACCAGGCAGGGCCTGTCCTCAACATGGTGGCTGGTGCGGGCACTCATAGAACTCACAGCCCATATGCAGGGCTAATGCTGGTGCCTTGTCCCCACATCCCACTGCTATGGACCAAGCGCAGGTACCTCCCTCTCTCCATTTCTGCCTGAAGGCCCTTCTCTTCCAGTTCTCCCACCACACCACACTTTTCTGCCCCAGGACCTTTGCATATGTCCTACGGGTCTGGAACATTTCCCACCCACTTAGGCAAGCCTCACCTGATTAGCTCCTATGAATCCTAGACCTCTCAGCTCAGATGTCACCTCCCCAGCAAAGTGGCCCCGATCCCTGGCCCTGTGTGTACATCCCGCGATGGCACAACCCTCAACTGCACAGAAATAACTCATCTCAGCCATGCGCTGCACCCCCCCTCCACCGCACCCCACCCCTGTGAAGACCCGCAGAGGCGCTGGCTCCCACCTGCCGCCAGGGGGCCACATCCAGAGCTCACAGCTGCAGGGTGCAGGAGGGAATAAGCCCACCGCTGAGCTCCGCATGTCCAAGGGATGATCTGGCCGTGTTAGAGGCCTGGGGATGCTGCTCTGGCGTTTCCATCCTGAGTACCTGATACCTCCATTTGTAGGATAATAAAGTCAACGTGCTGCGTGGCCTGGACACACTCTGCAGCTAAAAGAACAGCAGAATGAAAAGTAGGAAGTATGCTCCCCTTAGCAAGGTCATGGCCGAGGGAATCGGTGACTCTGGGGGCTATTTGGAAAGAAACCGATGCTTGCACAGTCACATGGCAACTCGAGGTGGGAACCAGGAACAGGGTGTTCTGGTGCAGGCAGACCCTGAGCCCACCAGTGATCTCACCCCTGCCCCTGCTCACAGGGAGATGGGCGCACTCCTGCTGCCCACCTCCCCTCGCCCTCTCTGGCTTCTGGGTGAAAAGCAGAGAGCCTCTGCAGATGCCAGGGGTGGAAGGCAGGAGCCATAGACCTGGGGTGCTGCTCCCAGCCCCCCAGGCAGCCCTGAAACCCCCAGCACTAACCATTCGGTGAAGAGGAACAAAAGGGTCAGTTGCGTAACCAAAGCCAGAGTTACAAGGAAGCAGGGCTCCGGGCCGGCAGCCGGGGGCAGGGAGCAGGAGGGTGGCGCTCAGGAAGGAGGCACCACCGTCCACAGCTTGGCAGAAGCATGCCGCCCAGGCAAACGGGGAAAGCTCAATAATACCCTTGTGCAAAGGCAATAACCAGCCACGTCCAGTGGACAAACCTTAAGGCTCTGATTCGCACACTTGCTGCCCGGCAGGCAGGTGCAGTGGTCAAGGGCTTCCTGGCCACTTCCTGGGCTGTCTGACCTTGGGAATTGACTCAACCTTCCATGACTCAGTTTCCACCTGGAAAGTGGAGGTGTCGGCAGGATTAGATAAGGAAACACGTGGACAGGAGGGCTAACAAGGGCAGCTGGCTGGTCCGCAGTGCTAAATAAATACCAGCTGCACACCCAGTGGCCGTACTGGGTGCCGGGGGTGGGGGGGCTGGCCCCGAAAGGCAACCTCCCCCTGAAAGTCCATACGGACCCCAGTGCCTGGAGAGGCCCTCACACCAACGACAGCCGGAGAATCAAGACCTTCCCAAAGCCAGCCAGCTGGCCACTTCTCCTTCCAGAAGAACACCAGAAGCGAAGTCATTATCAGGAGCGCCCAGCCTGAACGTCTTTCTTACCATGCTTACCCAGGAGCAGCAGCAAAGGTCCAAGAAAAACATAGCAGGCTCAAGTTCGGAAATGAAAAGAACGTCACTCTCCCCCCTGCCCCCCAGCTCCTCCAGAAGAAACGGTTTCCCTCCCAGAGAGACTGCCTGCGCCAAGTCTGCACCGCGCACTCAGTGCTCGGCGGTGCGTAGGCTGCACCATATGGAAGGAAGGTGCCCGTGAAAGCACGGGGCAGGGAGGAAGGGGGTCCCCAGAAGGGGCAGCCCAGGAAGCCGCCGGTGGGAGGAGCGTCACACTCAGCGCTCCATGGAACTTTTACTGCCCCTTCGCAGCAGAGCAAGGACGTGAGCAAACAGGAGGGACGGCCACTGCCAAGTGAACGGGCCCCACAGATCCCTCCGGGGGCAGAACTCACCACGCTGCCGAGGGCCCCCCAGGCCAGGGCTTGGCCTGCAGAAGCAGCACCCTCTCACTGCCTGGCTCCTTCCCTGCTTGGAGTCCCGCACCCTCTCCCTGCCCCTGGCCGCACGGGGAGCAGGTGGGATAGAGCCCGCCCCGCTGTGGCTGGGGAAGTCTCAGGGCCGCGGGCAGGCCCAGCCCACAAAAGCAGTGCGCATGCTTGCACACAGGGCACTGGCAGCGTGTGCCCGGCCCAGGCCCCGCAGGACCCAGGGGGAGCAGGACAGGCTCCTGGGCAGGAACTATAGCCCTGAGGGCAACCTGGCCCCCAGGGGGGTATGGAAATGGGGGCGCAGGGAGGCTTATCCAAAGCCCCACCCCTACCCCCAGACCAGCCTACTGCGTGTTCCTGGGTGGGCAGCTCTCAGGCCTGCATCCCACAGCGCCCCAGGTGCCGCCCCCTCCTTTCTGTCTTTTACATGCCCACAAAACCAGAGACAGGACACAAACACAGGGTCTCAGTGGGTAGGCGGACCAGAGAGAAGCAGCTGGGTCTCTCCTAACACGTGCCCTCACGCTCCGAGGCTCATGGAGGCCAAAACAGAGAGTGGGGCACTGGACATACGTCCCATGTCCGACAGGGGGGCTACAGCAGCTTTTCAGGTACCCAGCCTGTCTGCGCCTGGATCAAACTCGGAGCTGGCAGAGGAGGGCCCAGAGAGCAGAGCGCAGACCCCACAGCCGGGTCTACACTGGCAACCATCGGACGGATCTCGTCATCAGGCAGTCTCCTCCCTTACGTTCAGAGGGAGATCCAAGTGGGCTCATTTATTATCACGTCTCACACGCATGCTCTTTTATTTTAATCCATTATTTCATAACGAGAACGTCTCTCCCTATAAAGAGGACCATGGGAGTGCGTGCTGGGTCCCTCGAAGCCCCTCCCAAACCCAACCCTGTCACAAGGGCTGGAGAGGAGGGTGACGACTCCATGCATGTCTCTGCCTCAGGCAGGCTGGCGGGTCTTCCTGAGAGCGAGCGTGGGGACAGACAGCCACCCCTTCACCTGTCAGGTCAGCACACCTGGGGACGAACAGGACCTCTCACTCTTGGAAGCACTTGGCTCCTACCAAGGTGACAAGGGCGGCGTTCCAGCCTGGCCGGGAGGGCGGGAGAGGCCGGAGGGGCCCACTGTCCCCAGGTCTGCCTGTGGTGGCAGCAGGCCACACAGGGCCACGTATTATCCCTTCCTGCGTGCTGACAGAGGACACAGCAAGCCTGGGGCCCGGCTCTCTCAAAAACGCCCCCAAATTCCCAACAGGACCGTGTTCCAGTCCGGCAGCCCCAGGGAAGGGAGCCAGAACAAGAGTGACCCTCCATGGCCCAGGAGCCACGCCGGCTGCACGCTTCCAAAGGCGGGAGGGTGCCATCACTCCTCCTGTGGTTGGAGCTTTAGCAGGAGGGGCCTGAGTCAGCTCCAGATGCACCCAGCGGGGCCGTGGCCCCATTCTACCCTGAGGTCCACCTGGGGCAGCCCCAGTGTCGCCACAGAAACCCTCAGTTGCTGGGAGGTAGGCCCTCCACCCTGCGCCTCCACCGTGCCCGAGTGCTGGGCTCATGGTCCTGGGGCGCCCACCGCGCCTGCTGGCCAGAGAAAGCCAACAGCTGAGTCCATGGCCCATGCTCCCTGCGCTGAGAGGGCACAGCTGGCCTGGGCGTTAGTCACTCATGAAGCTACAGGTTCCCGGCATGGCCAGCCGGGTGCCCGTGACCCCTGGCCCCATCTGTCCTCACACACGCCAGAGGCATTCCGGTGAGTGTCCTCCCTGCCAGCAACAGACGCATGCTCCATGACAGACGCCATCCACTGGGGCTGGGCCTCCCGGCTGCACCACTCCGGATCCTGGCACAGTGCCCAACACGACGAACAGGACAGTTCCCGAGGGGCTGGATGAGGGTCCTGGAAGTACCAGCCAGCAGCGATGACGGGGGCCACTGACGGCCACTGGACAGGAGACCACCCCCTGCACACATGGGGGGCCTTCAGGAGGCCACCCTGGAGACGGGCCGGGAGGGGCCACAGTGTGTGAGGACGAGGGGAGACAGGCCTGCGGACGGGGCTCCTGCAGCCCGGACCCGGTCAGAACATTTCCTGGGCCAGGAGGAGCCCTGCAGAGGCTTCTGAAAAGGGTTGACAAGCAGGGTCCCAGATGTGTTCTGAAGGGGGTTTCCCGGCGGCGGCCACAAGGTTAAGGGGAGGGGGTGCACCTAACGGCAGATGGTGTGGGTGGGAACCTGGAGCCACCGGCTGCAGGGCCTGGAATGGGCTGTGGGGAGTAGCAGCCGCTCCAGCGGGTGCCGAGCGTGTGTCCCCCTCGTGCCAGGACAGTGACGGTGCCAGGTGGCTGCTGGGGGCCTCAGTTTCCCCACCTGCACACTGGGGCCAGTCACTGAACACTACACCGTGGGGAAGTGTCAAATGAGACCTGCTCAGAGAGAGCAAGAGACACCGTGCCTGGAAGGCGTAAGCTCTCAGCAAGGCCAGCTTTAGTGGTGTTCCAGTCTCCCCAGGGAGGCCAGGGGGCGGGGGATGCAGCACAGGTGGCTGCTGGGGCCGGGCGGGGGTCTAGGCGACGGAGCGGAACTGAGAGAAGGGTGGGAACCCACAGGCCCTGGTCCCGGCGCTGAGGAGGGGGAGGGTGTGGGGACCGAAGGGGGTCCAAGAGCCAGAGCCGCGATGCACGGGGGCAAGCCACACTCCAGAGGACCCACAGGCCACAACCACAAGCCACAACCACAGGCCTCACCCACAGGTCACGACAGTATTCTTCCACTTTCATTTAGATACTAAATTTTTAAGAAAAAATTCTCCAAGAAAGAAAAGGGAGGAAAAAAAAGAAAACTGGATTTGATCACTCACTAGATCCCTGGTCTGTTATAAAAGGATGTAACTCAGGAACAGAGGGAAGGGAGAGCTGCCCAGGGAACGTTCTGGAGAGGGTTCGCTGAGCTCCCACCCCTCCCAGGGCCCGCTGTCCCCCCATCTTCACGTGCTCACCAACCCGGAAGCTCTTGGGACCCTGTCTGTTGGGGGGTTATGGGGGTTTCATTGCAAGGACATGATTGATGAAATCACTGGCCATTGGTAATTGATTCAACCTGCAGACCTGCAGGCCCAGGGTGGGAGGGCGGGGCTTACAGTTCCAACCCGGTGACCATGTGGGTGGTCTCCCCGAAGCCCCTCCTCTGGAGGTCAGGGGGTGGGGCTTACATCTTCGGGGGTGGGGACAGCCACATGGGCGGTCTCCCTGGCAACCAACCCTCATCCTCAGGTGCTTTCCAAGGGTCACCCCCTTAGCATAAGACTCGGCCTATCTGCTCCTCCACTTAGGAAACCTCATGGGTTTGGGGACTGCTGTGCTGGAAATCGGTATTTCTTACAAATCACAGTATCCCACCTCCCTAAATTAACAACCACTGCCCAAAACCAAGCTTGAACCTCACTCCGCATCATGCTTTCCTACCCATGAGAAACCAGATTTCCTAATTTCGAGGGAACTTCCCAATTTCCTAATTTCCAAAAAACTTCAAAGGACCACCTGAAATTACCATTTACCAAGTGACCATTTCAAAAACCGTCCCCAAGGTTTTGGGGTCTTCACTGCCACCCAAAAGGGCATCTCGGCTGCCGTCCAGTTACTTTCCCAGTGATCCTGGGGAAAGCCAGGCTCAAACCCCAGCTGTGTCTCTACAGATAGGACGCTCTGGGCTCAGCCAGGGAGCCGGTCCACCGGGGTCCTCGTGTGTGTGAAAAGGGAAGGACATTCACCCAGGTGCTCCTGGCAGCCCTTAAACAGAGAAGCTCACCCTGAAACCTCCTGCTGACTTTTCTAACACCGCCTGTGTTCGCGCTAAGGAGACCCCATTTCCGAGCATTCCTCTGACAGCTAGGAGTCAGATGAGTGAGAAGGTGGCACCGTGCCAATAACCCAGAGGACCCAAGTCCCATTGGGAGATAAGTCTCCTTGGGCCAACCCCTATCGACAAAACCTAGCCGCAAATTGGGGACTCACTCATCCCCAGATCATGTCAACCTACCCACTGCGTACAGAATGTGACCTGCTGGGCAAGCTTCGCGTGCAATCGAAATTCCTCACTGAACTGCTGTTCCCTCTGGTACCTGTGAGGAAGTCAAGTCCACGGCACCGATCTGACCGGACCCGACCTGACCAAAGGCACATGGCTCATCCGCAGAAGCTCCAGCTGCCCAAGGTCAGTGCCCAGGCTCGGGCTACCCACACGGGCAGACGGATGGGGATGCTCACCTGCACCTCTGCAGAGCACCTCACCAGCACTGGGAGTTGCTTATAAAGTGGTAAAATGGACAGAGGCGCCTGGGTGGCTCTGTCAGTTGTGTCCAACTCTTGATTTCGGCTCAGGCCGCGACCTCATAGTTCATGAGTTCAAGCTGTGCATCAGGCTCTGCACTAAGATTCTCTCTCTCTGCCTCCTCTGCTCTCTCTCTTAAAATAAGTAAACTTTTAAAAAATAATAAAACGGTGACTGTTATATTTTCAGATGTGTCCTCTGAACACAGCGCTTTGATCTGGGAATGCCTCATGGGCCAGTGAGCGGATTTAGACCAGCAGTGACTCCCACACACACACCAGTGGTTTTTCTCTCTTGTCTATACTCAGGAAGGTCACGTGTCCAGCACAGCCTGGATCTGAAAGTTTATAATATAACATAATATAATGTAATATAATACGATACAACATGATACATAATACAATATGATATAAGATATACGATGATACGGTTGAATGATAGAATATAGTGTAATATATATGATGTATAATACTGTATATAACATGTTATATACTACAATATATGTATGATACGTAATGTAGACATGACATAAAAGGACATAAGGTAACATGTATGATATGCAGTGCATGATATGATATCATAGGATACAAGGTAACATGTATGACATGATATATGATATGATGTCATGGGATATAATACCATATGACATGATGTACAATATGCTATGATATGATCCTCAAATTTTCTCCTACACAGTAATTTTCAACAGCTGTGTGGCATCCAAGGTCGAGTGGGAGCACCATTTCCTCTTTGCCTGAATGTCATCTGGGCCCCAATGTCTGTCACGCACACGTGGCGCTATGATCAGCACCCTACGGTTCACAACTTCCCAGCATCCTCAGCAGCTGCCTCAGGGTAATTGCCTCCGAGTGCCGCCTGCTTTTCGAGTCTTGTAGGGAGAACTTCCCATAGCCCGTCCCTGGGAGCGGGTCCTGGGACCTCCAGGACTCCGGTGCGCACATCCGCCCCTCCGCTCCCCAGGTCGGTGCTGGGATGGAATAAGATCTCCAGGACGCTAATCTAAACCAGAGAGATCGCAGGGCCCTCCCATGCGCAGAGCAGAGCCGGGCTCCAAGACCTCAATGAATGCAAGCATGAGGACAGAGAGGCCAGCCTGCCGCCCCCACGGGCGCCCTGCTCTAAGGCGGTGGTAAGAGTAAGACTGGGTATCGGACAGCATCCCGACGGATGCCTCCCTGGCAATGTTAACTCATGAACAGGTCACTTCAAGCGTTATTTTTTCCAGCGTTTACCAGGAGCGTGCACAGTGGGACTGAAAACACACGAAGGGGCAGATTTACAATGGAGGGTGGTGGGGACCAGACAATGAGCGTGGACTACATGCTGGGTGGCAAAGACCACGTTCAGAAAGAGACGGATCAGTGCTGCATGAAAATGGCGGGTGAGGGTGTCGGGGTGGCCTCGCTGGGCATCTGACTTGGGCTCAGGTCATGATCTCATGATGTTCATGAGTTCAAGACCCATTTTGGGTAAAACAGGATCCCCGCTTCAGGTAAGCCCCACCTCTCTCTCTCTCTCTCTCTCTCTCTCTCTCTCTCTCTCTCTCTCTTTCTCTCTGCCCCTCCTGGGATTATCTCTCTCTCTCTGCACCTTGCTCACCTGCTTGCTCACACGCTCTCTCTCTCTCAAAAAAAAAAAAAGAAGAAGAAGAAAAAGAAGAAGGCAGGAGAGTCTTGGCTGGAGCCGCAGTGACAGCCCCACGGGAACTGCAGATTGGACTTGAACCCTGTCTTGCCCTGCAAGAACCAAAGGAACGGAGTCACTTTCATTGAGTAAATACCCAGTAGTGGAATTACTGGATCACAGGGTAGTTCCATTTTTAGTTTTCGGAGAACCTCCATACGGCTTTCCAGAGCGGCTGCACCGTCTGCATTCCCAGCAACAGCACAAGAGCGCTCCCCTTTCTCCGCTTCCTCGCCTACATCTGTCCTTTCCTGAGTCCTTCATTTCAGCCACTCTGACAGTGTGAGGTGCTGTCTCACTGCGGTTTGGATTTGCATTTCCCTGATGATCAGTGATGCTGAGCATCTTTTCATGTGTCTGGTGGCCATGTGGATGTCTTCTACAGGGAAGTAGCTGTTCAGAACCCACGCCCATTTTTTCATCAAATTATTTGGCTTTTCGGTGATGAGTTGCCTCAGTTCTTTATATATTTTGGATAGGAAACTCTTATTGGATACGGCAACACACTGGTTGGAAAAGTCAAGTGCACCCCTATATTTATTTGGCTTATTTACACCAGTCAAGATACAGACACAGCCCAAGTGTCCACTGATGGACGAATGGATATAGAAGATGCAGTGTACACGCACAATGGACTATTTCTCTGCCATAAAAAAGGATGAGTTCTTTGCAACAGTGTGGATCGAGCTAGGGAGCACGGTGGTAAGGGAAAGAAGTCGGACAGAGGAAGACAAATACTGCAGGACTTCACTCACTATCTGGCACCTTTCAAAAAACAAAGCAAATGAACCACCAACAGAAAGTAGGAACAGACCCATAAATACAGAGAACAAACCAAGGGGCTCCAGACGGAAGAGACAGAGGAGACACAGGGTTCCGGTTACGGAGTGGACAAGTCACAGGGACAGCGTAGGGGATACGGTCGGTGGTACGGGAGTGACATGGTACCACGACAGATGGCACCCGCACTTACCACAGGGTAACATCCAAAACTGTGCCCTCACTACACTACGCACCTGAAATCAATATACCCTTACAGTCAACTCTGTTTCTTTTGTTTTTTTTCTTTTCAATGTTTATTATTTTTGAGAGAGAGAGAGAGAGACACACACACACACACACAGACACACACAGACACACACACACACACACACACACACACACACACACACACAGAGTGTCAGTGGGGGAGGGGCAGAGAGAGGGGGAAACACAGAATCCGAAGAAGGTTCTAGGCTCTGAGCTATCGGCACAGAGCCTGAAGTGGGGTTCAAACCCAAGAACTGTGAGAGCAGGACCTGAGTGAAGTAGGGCGCTTAGCTGACTGAGCCACCCAGGCGCCCTGGTCAACTGTATTTCAAGGATAAAAACATATTTAAGGAATTTAAATAAAGACCGCCCTACTGGCCTTCAGCATCCTTCCTTGCGTTCTGGAAGACAGACACGGGCAGCGCAGCGCCTCTGGCTGGGCGCCTGGAGCCAGCCTCTTCAGTCCGATACGGCACCCCGCATCACCCTGCAGGGGGACGGAGAGCCCACCATGTGGGCCCCTGCGCCTGCCCAGGCCATATGTACCAGACGCCGTCGCTGCACAAACCAACCACATGTGAGCCTCTGAAGCCACAGATCTGCTGCCGGAAGGCGGGGACTGTGGCCGAGATGGCTGCGTGGCGGGATGGCTGCGCGGCAGGACAGAACCCGAGCTCAGCTGTGGGCAGGCTGTCCCCTAAGTGTGGCCAAGCTGTCACAACGTACACTCTGCAGAGGCCCTACGGGGAATTTCGGGCCAGGGGAGCCCCAGGCTGCCAGACGGGGACAGGCGGCTGTCTGTCTCAGGCGCATAAATGCGCTCAGTTTTAGGATTCCACAATCCAACAGACATTCACATCCATAACCACCCACAAATCCTGATTGGTTACATGACAGATCTGCGGGCGCGTGCGGCAAACGACAGCATGTGACACGCGAGCACCCGTTGCCAACCCGCAGGCACGCTCAACCCAGCCCAGAGAACGGTGCCAACCTGCCAAGCTCACCCAGCTGGGGACCCTCGAAACCCCACTGCCCCGAGGGGAAGCAGAGGCAGGGCCGGGCGGGGGTGGGGGGCACAGCGCGGTGCACGGCGGGACCAGGGCCCGGGGGCCCAGTGAACCCTTCCTGCAGCACAGTGGGCGGTCTACTTCTCTCACCCCTGGCAGCCCCACCAAGCCAAAAGAACTGCCCACTCCAAGCTGAAGGGAGGCAGCAAACACAGGCTGGGGTCTGCACTCCCTGATAGGCAAGTCCGGTGTACAAGAAGTTGGCAGGTGACAACTGGACAACAGAGCTCTCTGAGGACCCCGGTCACGACCTCATCAGTGCATTTGATTCTTGCTATTCCGGATCACGCTGCCTACAAAGTCCGCGTGAATTGGGGGCTTGCGGGGCTAGAGCCCGCAGCACTGCGGGAGGGCCATTTTCAACCGGGGAGCACTAACAGGGGAGCACGGCCATGCGCAAGCACGAGGCACTGAGCACCACCTGCCAGGGGCAGGGGTTCAGGATGGGTCAGAGATGTGGTCTGTGGCTGGCCGCCAATGCCAGGTGACCGCTCATTCAGGATTACAGACAAATCTAGCAAGGTCACAGATCTGCACACAAGGAGGCTCGACTGCAACTGAATCTATGAGAACCTGCAGATGGTGAGACTCGGACTCATGTTAGAAATAGCGGGATAATGTCCCTATCTTTTATTTATTTATCTGGGGGGAGGGGCAGAAACAGAGAGCTGCAAGCAAGCTCAGCACTGTCAGCACACAGCCAGACTCAGGGATGAATTCATGAACTGGGAGATCATGAGCTGAGCCGAAACCAAGAGCCAGACACTAAACAAACGGAACCACCCAGGCTCCCCCAAATCCCCATTCTAACGTCCCCACAGAGGAAATCTGTCATGATAACATACAGAACAAATCACGACCACAGTTAGTCCAGTCATATTTCTAAGCAGGGGACCCTGCCTCTTTCCACTGAGGATGCCTTACACTCACAGTCTGTGAGATCGAGCCCCATGTCGGGTTCCGTGCTGACAGCGTGGAGCCTGCTTGGGATTATCCCTCCCCTCTCTCTGCCTCTACCTTCTTCCTTTCCACTCTCTCCTTCTCTCCCTCTCTACCACTCTCAAAATAAATAAATAAAATGTTAAAAAAGAGAGATCTGGATGCCACCCCAGAATTTCTCATTCAGCTGGCCTGCAGTGCAGCAGAGAATACGTGTCCCAAAGGTCCCAGCTTGACAATGAGGCTGATCTGGGACCACATTTCGTAGCCCATGGACCTGGATACTCTGCACTACTTGGTCTGCAGGAAAAATCATAGTACCGAACACAATACAACGCTGGCTTCACTAAAGTATCCTTTGCAGTCATTGTTACAGCCTGCAATCACCTAAGGAAGGACCACTGCAGCCTCTGCTTGAATACCCCCAAGGACGGGGAGCTCACTACCTCATCACGTCCAAACCCATTGTTAACTCTGAATTTTCCAGTTATCTGTCACACGGAGTCCAAGTCTTCTCCCACTCAAGAGACACGCCTTGGCCTAATTTCTTCCATGAGCAAATCTTATTAAAGATAACATCTGGGGAAGGAAGTAGGTGGTCTTCCAGGGGGAAGAGAATGAGAACGCCCTTGGCTAGTCCAGGAATAATCTACTAGCTTTAAAGAAGGCATGAATGAAGCAAACATTGCCACTTCAGGAAACATTGTATCAACCCAGTGTCACGTGCCGCTGATCTCAGCAGGTTTGCAGTGAAACACTTCATCTAGCAGACTGGTCTTTCCAGATGTCACCCATCCGTCTGTCCCTCTGTCCGGAATGTCACACACTGATGACTCAGGGGCGAGCCAAAGCCATTAGGTCACACAGGACAGCAGGAATACGGTGGGTGGGGGGGCCACTTCCTACCAGCAAGGGGGAGAGCTCCCAGGCAGCCCTGAGCTCTGTGCTCACCCCGCACCTACATCCCAGCTGGGCTCCTGAGCTCCAGGACCCACCTGTCCCCCCAAGTGCTTCCCCACGCCCAGCTGTGCCCCTCCCCACACCATCATGACGCCAGCCCCACACACACATCGCATGGCTTCCTCTGTAAATATTTCAGTAGGCATCCTCAGAAGATGGTTTTCGCTTTTTGTTTTTATTTTAAAGAGAGCACAACTTGGGGAGAGGGGCGGGGAGAGAGAGATGACCCCAAGCAGCTCGCACCGTCCTCACAGAGCCCGAAGTCGGGCTTGAAACCACGAACCGGGAGATCACGACCTGAGCAGAGATCACGAGTCAGCCGCTCCACCGCTGGAGCCTCCCAGGCACCCTGTGTTTTGTAAATACAGCCACAAAATGCCATTTTCATTAACCATGATTCCTTAATGCCACCAAATAGCTCTTCAACATTCCCATCTCCCTGCCTTACAAGTTTTCTTTTTTACAGTCAGATAGTTGGACTCCAGCTCCAAATAAAGCCTGACCGTGTTTATCTAACGTCTCTTCACTTCCTTAACAATAGAGAGCCTTCCTCCTCTTGTGATTCTTTCGGAGGTGACCACGTGCTTTCTGCCCAGCAGAACTTCCCCAGCCTGGCCCTTCGCCTCCTGTCTGCCGAGGACGGGTCTGGGCTCCGTGTGGCAATGGGGTGGTCTCTGCCAAGGGCTCAGCCAAGGGACAGACCGTGCTTCCCTGAGGTCCACGGTCCTGGCCAACTTCCCCTGAGGAGGCACATGACCCCACCAGCTTCCTTTTGTGACCCAGGAGGTCACAGAGGGTCATGGCCACCCTGTTACTGCAACAGGGCACATTTTAACTCTCTCTTTCTGGACATCTACTGGCCAGCATTTCTCCTCATATAAAACTTACCCTCGGGGCACCTGGGTGGCTCAGTCAGTTAAGACTCCGACTTTGGCTCAGGTCATGATCTCGCGGTTCATGGGTTTGAACCCCGGGTCGGACTCTGTGCTGACAGCTAGCTCAGAGCCTGGAGCCTGCTTCAGATTCTGTGTCTCCCTCTCTCTCTGACCTTCCCCTGCTCACACTGTCTCTCTCTCTCTTCTCAAAAGTAAATAAAACATTTAAAGAAAAAATTTTAATACATAAAACTTTCCCTCTTTGGGAAAAAAAAACAAAAACAAAGCTTTCCCTCTGTCTATTTTTAACCTTGAGGTACAGTTTGTGCAAGAAAAGAAGATTAAAAGCTTGTGTCTAAGGCTGCCCAGGTGGCTCAGTCAGTTAAATAACGGACTTATGATTTCTGGAATGACTGGGATTCTCTCTCTCTGTCTCTGTCTCTGTCTCTGTCTCTCTCTGAAAAATTTAAAGAGCTTGTTTCTCTTTATTTCCTAATTTTCAGAAAGAGTTGGGCTCCTAGCACCTCTCAAAGGCCAATAACAAAGTTTCAGGTTTGGATGGGGGTTTTTTCCCTTTAATAAGTGCTTTCTGTAAAGTCGGCTACAGAGATCAGAAAGTGATGTCGCAGCCCAAAGTCGCAAAGCTGACTGACCGCTCTTACACGGGATCCAGCCCACGTCTGCATCGGTCCCCAGGAGCCCGACATCCAGACTCCATTCAACCCGAGGACAGGCCACCGCACTCACCACGCAGCCAGACACGCAGGCAAACGGACCGTGGCCGGTCACCACTGCCGGCAAGCACCGTGTGAGCCAGGTGGAGAAGCTTCTCAGAACAGGGAGGGGCCCAGGCAGCCTCAATATGCAACAGGACAAAACCTCCTCCATTCTCCTGATGGAACCGTCTCCTAATAACTGGAAGGAGAAGCCACGGGAACTGCACCGGGAGGGACCCAGACAAGCGAGCCTAGCGTGAGGCCAGACCTCCCGCTGCCTGGCGGCCTTCCACTCCCACATTGCATGGACCACGGACACACAGGAGACCTTCCCAGACCTCAGTGACGCCTGCGGTGACCCCAGGAACACCCCCCGCTCTCCCAGCAGAGACGTTCCCGGCATGGCCGGGACACCACAGACCCCACACCAGTTAGCCCGACACCCACTTCCACGGCTAAGACCCTGGTCACGTGGAACTCGGGGAGGAATTGGATCCGGAATGCTGTGTGTCCTTCCCCGCTGCCCACCCCAGCACTGGTGGCCAGGGTCCCTCTCCAGCAGAGACTTTCACTGTTTTGGTGGGGGAAGTGGTGTTGTGTGCATTTTTCATAATCACCCCTCTTGCAGGTAAAATCACGCTCTGGTCACTGAAGTGCCGTCGATACGAGGCCTCTCCCCACGCTCTCAATGTCCCACTTGGGGCACTAAACCAGTAAGTGCCCAGCCCGCCTGCAAGAGTGCACCGCTGTTTCCACCCCAATCCCACTCAGCCTCTGCCTTCCAAGGCCCCCCTGCATTCGGAGCCTGTGGGGGGCTACAAAGGAAGGACATTCAAACAGAACCTTCTTCTCTGTGGCGGATTCCAGCCTGGGGACTTGGGGACATCCATTCACTGAAACCACGGCCCCCATCGACTCCGAAGGCAAGGGCTTGCTGGAGGCCAGAAGCAGTGGAGCCCAGGATGCAGTCAGTGGCCCGGGCGGTGGGAACTCAGAGCCCCGTGCCCGGGTGCCCACACCACCAACTGTGAATGTGACACAGAACGCTGGTTTCACACACTGGACAGAAAGAGACACAGGGCAAGCCTTGCTAGTGGGATAGGCCTGCAGCCGGCAAGGAGGTTAATCATTAGCCAGGCTCTGCCCCAACCCCCAGCCCCCCTGGAGGTAAGGGAACACCAGGTCAACACGTTCCCTGCTGCGTGTCCATTGCTGCCTGCCATCTGGCCACCAGCAAACCTAGCTCTGCCCTGCTTTCAGCCTGGGCTTGCTACGGGAGGCCCAGTGTGGCTGGGGTTTCCTGAATTCATGGCAGCCTGTCCCGCCTTCTCTAAGGGTCTATGAATGGAGGCTCCAGGTCGCCCGCCGGCAGTTCCCACGAAGGAGACGCACACCATCCTGGAAATGCAGGCGATTTCTCCCTGTCTGCTGGAAAACGCCAAGGATGTTACAGTAGCTGCGGGAGGGCATGGTGACATCAAAGCCAGAGGTGGACCAAAGTCTGGCCTGTGGCTGGAAAGTGGCGGGGCCCCGGTTTCCAGTGAAATCTGTGCCAAGTATGGTGATGGCCCCCAGGCAGCACTGGGAGAAGGAAGGCTCCACCAACAGCTGCAGATGGAGGCTGGGGGCAAAGGTCAATGGAAGAGGGTCTCCCCTCCTCCCCACCCCAACCCATGCCATACTCAGGCCGACTCAACGCCCATCCAGGCCCCAACAACCACGAGGACTTCGCCTGCCTCTCCAGGAAAGCTCTGGAAGGCCAGGTCCCCTGCTCCTCCTTCAAACACCTTACACAAACATCCTTCTCTGCTCCTCTGCATGTCCACAATGTGCCTGGGCTCCGAGGCAGGGCCCAGACGGCCTTGGCCAGCCCAGACCAGAGCCATGGGGCACACCTAGGCCCCGAGATGGCCCCACCGCAGAACCGGGGCCAAGCTCAGGGAGAGCCCAGGACGCTGAGCAAACATGAGAGGGGTGGAAGAGAGTGCGTGCCCTGGGCTGCTGGCAGCCGCATGGAGACAAGGCCATAGGGCCCTCGGGAGGCTGTGGGAACATCCTGCCAGGCTCCTGCGGCGCCAGGGCCACCACCTCCCAACTATCAGTCTTTCCCCCTGTGACCACATCCTCCACTCTGCTCTTGGGGACAGGAGTCAAGCCAGACTTCTCCATGTCCGCAAACTCAGCCCATCCCGGGTTTCAGGTAGACAGGAATCTGGGGGGCACATGGCAGGTGCACTGTCCGGATCAGGGGCGAGGCCTCCTCTGTGCTCCTTCTCACTGCGAAACACTTCCTCATCTCAGAGGCCAGATGCAGGCCTGGGCTGGGAGGCCCCTCTTCATCTAGGCTCACCTGTTCCCTGCAAGAGCAGG
This sequence comes from Suricata suricatta, assembly GCF_006229205.1. Taxonomy (NCBI): domain Eukaryota; kingdom Metazoa; phylum Chordata; class Mammalia; order Carnivora; family Herpestidae; genus Suricata; species Suricata suricatta. The sequence continues at coordinate 101,290,358 of NC_043701.1, read as the reverse complement.
GGGCTCAGTCCGGTAGGCGTCCAACTCTTGATCTAGACTCAGGTCACGATCTCACAGTTCATGGGTTCCAGCCCCGTAAGCCCCAGAGCCTGCTTGGGATTCTCTCCCTCTCTCTCTGTCTCTCCCCTGTTTGAACACACTCTCTCAAAATAAATAACAAAAAAGACTTGGCCTATTATCCACCAGGACTCCTGAGACCGTGCCCTGTGTCCTGAAGAGCAGAGCACTGAAGATGAGGCCGTCTGCAGCCCTCTGCTGCCCAAGGGGAGCTACCCCCCTTGGGGCCGTGGTGACACACGCTCTCATGAGATGCACAGTCTGGCGGGGCGGCCGTGGGTCCAGACACGCTGTGCGCACCCACCCCAGGATTCACGACTTGTGGAGAACGGAGGCTATCGCTCAGTGAAGACCCCAATGTGCTGAGCAGATCCGAGTCTGTCCTTCAGAAGCGGCCGCTACGTGCACAGGAGCAGCCAGTGGGCGGGGATGGCCCGCACAGACCAGATGCCTGCACACGGAGGGCAAGTCGAAGTGAGCCCGCCCCGCACCGGGCCGGCAAGAGAGGCCGAGTCCCCCAGGTCCTCCGGCGAGCTTGCTACACGGAGCCCTCTCCCAGTGTCTGACAGGCGGAAAGCTTGAAATGCAGTGCTGCTACCCAATCCCGCAATAAAATAAAGGCAGTAATATCATTCACGTCCATCTCCTCTCAACCAGCTCCAACTTCCGACTGTCCTTTCTGGTGGGCGTGTTTTCTGAAATCATCCAATGCCTCTCGGAGAGTCCGTCATGGCCATGGGGAGGAAGTGTGACACGGGCAACACTTGCTCACAGACACAGCGTCCTCGGGCTAATCTCCAGGCTCCCCCTCATCCCGTGATCTCTCGCTACCTGCCTTCGTGACTTGACGCATACCACAGCGAACAGCCTCCCAAAGTGTACACGTGCACGTGCAGCCGCGGTCTGGGTAACCTGACACCGAAGGTCACCTGCTACAGAAACCAGCTTCCGCCTTCTCTTCAGTTATACTGAGAGAAGGCCGGCCACGTGAGCGAGCTCGGTCACGGGCGCACTCCAAGCTCACTCGCCCTCCTGCAGTGGGAGAGACCACGAGAGCCCAGCAGAGACGATCGGTGTGTGAGTGCGGGCCGCCAGGGGAGGGCTTTCCCCTGCGTCCTAAGACGCAGCTGGCACTGTCCCCAGAGGCACTCAGCCACCGCAAGGTGGGGAACAGGGAGTCTCAGATGCACAGCAGCCCCGCCGGCTGTCAAGGCCCCTCCCTGGACCGAGGCCGCCGTGTGCTGCCAGGAACCCTGGCCCTGCGTGGAGCACACACCTGTTGGGACTCAATGGCATCCTGGTGGAGACACTCCAGGTCCGTTTCTGCACTGGGGTGAATCCACTCCCAGGAGGCATGATGGAAGGCAACGAAGAAGATGGAAAAACCCAACCGCACTTGGCCTGGGGCGCCCAACAGTGGGCTCCCTTGACACCTCCCAGCGGGACTCGTGTCCATCTGTGCCCCTTCACCCCTCACATAGCATGTGGAACATTCTAGAACTAATTAAACCGGTTCTCCCCAGCCAGTCGGCAAAGGAACAACAGTCAAAAACAAACCAAAAGACCTTTACTGCCCTCTCCCACTCGCTGAACAGCAAATACGGCTCTTCCCCTCACAGGGTCTTCTCCACGCGCCGCGGCCTGGGCTGAGACTTCCCAGGCACCATCCCTGCCACTCCTCACCAGACCCAAGAGGGAGGGGACAGCGTCCCAGTGCACAGAGACACGGGTCCTCTGCGAGGGCGTGTGCAGCTCCCCAGGTGGCCCAGAGCTGCAGTCATCAACATGTCCAGTGTGTCTGTGTGCCCGTGGGCACGCGTGGTTGGGGCGCACGTGCTCCTCGGCACAAAGCCTCACACAGAGGCCTGACCACCCCCTCCCATCATGGGAACTCAGCTCCCGGAAACACAGCAGTGCCTCCATGCTGGGGCCCAGCCGAGCGGAAGTAGACAGACCAGACAGCCCGGCTCATTCTGTCCTACCCTGGAGGGAGCGTCTGCCGGGCAGCCGTGGCTCAGTCCGAGCTCCCAGCCACCAGCCGCACCTCGCGTGATTTTCCAGGACGCGCTCAGCCCCCACGGATCCCTGCCACCCTCCTTACTGACGAGGTGCACACCTTCTATCCTGGTTTCCTTTCCACACGGATGCCCTGTGCAACAGGCACATCATGGCCCACATTCTGTTACTAAGAAAATGGACTGAGGTATCTCCTGGCATAGACAAGAAAACCCAGGCTGAGCAAAGGAGCCCCCCACGTCTGGGAATCTGAACGGCCGATGTTACAAGAGTGAGCCTGGGTCTCTTTGCTAAGGAAAGCGTGCAAATGGCCTGAGGCCAGGGGTCCGTGCAGAGGCACTGTGAGTAGAGCAGGTCCTCTCTGAGGTCCACGGGGACACTGATGGCCCCAAAGCAAACCCTACATGAAGAACCGGTCCCGCATGACAAGCCCACGCCCCCAAGACCCACCGAGGACCCACCTGTTCCACGGGCACCTGCGTACAGCAGCGAGTCAGCACCTGAAATGAGAAAGAACAGGGTTAGCAGACGGGCTCCTGGGAAAACAACGCGTAACAGCAGCCCCGGCATGGCCCCCTGACACCAAACCCACCGGCCTTGCTTGCGGCCACAAAGGTGCAGCATCAAAGACAGACAAGATCTGTAGTTCAGGAAGTCTCAGTTTTTTTAACTGTTATAAAATGCAGCTCCTTTTACAGAACGTGATAAAAACCAAGGAGACTCCCTGCCAGAGCGGCGGCCCCTGCTCCTCACGGAGTATCATCTTAAGAGCTCAGGAGCTGGAAGGGTGCCCCTTTCCCGAAATGAGACACGGGGCTGGGGACCCTGCCGGTGGTCTCCAGGCAGCCCCCAAGCCAACAGCCACACCTAGTGCTCACGCTCCCTACCAAAAAACCGCCTTTTCTAGAACACTTGCCTTGAGTCACTCTGGGCGCTGACCTCATCTGAGCAGGGGAGGTGGGAAGAACTGGGGTGTGCAGAGCAGGCTTGCACAGGCGGGAGCACGGACCTCCCCGGGCCGACAGGTGAGGGGATCCCACCTGTTGTGTGCAGTCCCACAAGGCCAGGGTCCCGGCACCCGCAGGCAGGATTCAGCCCCGCATGAGCCACCTCCCGGCTCCCCTCTCCCCAGGGCCCCTGAGACCCCTCCATCCTCAAAGTGGACACGTGCACGGACCCCAGGGAACTGACTCATTGTCCCTGTGGCCTGGAGTGGGTGGCGGCACGACCTTGGCTCTGGCCGTTAGGACTATTTATAACCCCCTTCCTTATCTTCAGTTCCTCAAGGACCATGACACACAGTCATGTTCCACTGTCTAGAACTGACATCGCTCCGATGCTGACTCATATGCTCGTCTGGAGCAGGGTCCTGTCTCCTGGCATCCACGCCCCCCACCCCTATCCCTCCCCACACATGGCCCCTCGATGCCCAGATCCTCCCGCCTAATGGCCAGGGTCCCTGTGCAGACTGAAACCACCCAGAAACAGGACCACTTCTCCATGACACGTGTGTCCTCAGCTCCACACACACACATGCCAACGTTTCATGAGTGCGGGAGGGAATCCATGAACAAATAAATATAAAGCAAAAAGGAAAGGAAGAAAATCTGCCTGTGGAGTTACAGACAGGTGCCTAAGGGGTGGTGACAGCCAGTCAAGCCAACCCACCGAGCACGGAGGTGAAGTCTGCACGTGGAGGGGTCCACACAGCGCCTGCGGAGCTCAGTCCTCCACTCTGGGGCACCTGGCAGGGGCTTGCAAGGAATCGGGGCTCTTGTCGCCACTCTGGCCTGGCTCAGTCAGTTAAACATCTGACTTCGGCTCAGATCATGGGTTCAAGCCCGGCGTCAGGCTCTGTGCTGACAGCTCAGAGCCTGGAGCCTGCTTCAGATTCTGTGTCTCCCTCTCTAAAGTCTCCTCCACCATGTGTGTGCTGTCTCTCTCTCTCTCTCTCTCTCTCTCTTTCAAAAATAAATATTAAAAAAAACAATCACTACCTGTATTCCATGCCAGGGAGCATCATTCAACAATAAAAACAAATGAAAAGACACAGAGGAATCCCAAAGGCATATCACCCACGGTACCATTCCAACCTTCTGACATTCTGGTGAAGGCAGACCAGTGGGGACAGACAGGAGATGGGCGCTTGCCCTGGGTGCAGGGTGGGGGTGAGTAGAACACAGAAAATGTTTAGTGAAAATGGTCTGCAGGATGCTATAAAGGTGAATGTGTGTGATCCCTTAGTCCAAACCCTCAAAACGCACGCCACCAAGATGGAAGCCTGTTGTAAAAGTAAACCATGGACTTCCGTTAATAAAACGTATTCCTATCCGCTCATCAAGGGTAACAAATGTGCCACATTACTTGGGAAATCAGGAGGGCAGAGTACTATCCAACTTTGTCCGAAATCTAAAACTGTCCTATAAAACAGAGTCTGTTCACTACTTTTTCATTGTCATTCGCTGTCTGGATGCGTTTGTTGGGGGAGCGAAAGGAAAAGTCTTATTCCGTCTCAAAAAGGGGAGTCTTGGAGCACCTGGGGGGCTCAGTCGGTTAAGTGTCTGACTTCGGCTCAGGTCATGATGTCACAGTTTGTGAGTTCAAGTACGGAGTCGGGCTCTGTGCTGACAGCTCGGAGCCTGAAGCCTGCTTTAGAGTCTGTGTCTCCCTCTCTCTCTGACCCTCCCTGGCTAGTGCTCTGTCTCTCTCAAAAATAAACATTAAAAAAAAAGTGAGTCTTAAACATTAGCCACCAAGTATACTGTCCAGAAGCCAGTGTGTCCTGTGCTCCCCACAAGCCCCCCCTCCCCCCGCCAGACACGAAGACTCCACCCACCTGGCTCCAGCTTGTCCCCCAGGAAATGTACACTGGCCAGGCATCCGGGCTGGCCCGACACTCACAGGAGCCCCATCACAGCTGACGGCTCCAGAGAGCTCTGCCGTTCTTCAGCGGGGCAGAGACCTCTCCTACCACAAACTGCAAAAACCATGGTCCTCACTGGAGAGCCAGCAGAGGCGGAGAAGGGCGAGAGCAGGCTCCCAGCTCAGAACAAAACACAAGCAACGATGTTCAACCTTTGCACGTCTACACTCATGCCTGAAAGAGCCTCTGGGCCAGAGAAGCAGTTACAACCCCCCTGTTTCCGCCGCGCCTTTACAATACGTTACAAAAGGCAAACACAAAACATCTGAGAGCTAAGATGGGTTTGCAAATGAAATTGCACAAGAAAAGCCAGGTCCCAGAAGAGGGTGTGTCCCGGGGAAAGACACCTGCCTGGAAAGAGAAAACGAATAATAATATTCAAGTCAAGATCCTCGAGCACCTGACTTAGCAAAGACCGTGGTTGAGTGGATGCAGCGGCCGAGTGCACGCAGTGGCCGTGTGTTCCTCCACCACCCCAGAATGGGAGGGAGCACCTGAGAACACACTGGATGTTCAGGCTGTACCCCTCCCTTGGGACGAGACGGAGGAGGGCAAGGGACTGTGGACCATGGCAGGAGAGCTCGGGGCACACTCCCCCATGGGACGCTCCCCAGTGGGCCACCCGGCCTGGCACTCACTCGCAATGTAAGCTGCCACGAAAGAGGTCCCCCTTTTGTGTCCTGGACATAAGCATGCTCCCTCTGGCTCTTCAGCCTAACCAGAGAGGCACAGGGCATGGCCCCAGGGCTCCCAGCCAGCCATGCACCTGCAGCTCTGACCTGTCACTTGCCAATGCCCCACGGGGACAGAGACATCAGGCCAGGGGTCAGGTCGGGTCAGTCACGGCGTAGCATGCTCACCTGCTTTCCATCCCCATCCGACTGCGACCTCGGATCATACGCACCGCAACGCTGTCTGCTATTTTCATCTCGCAAAAGAAACTTCAGTGTTGCTGGACCGCCGCTGCCAGGTGGGCCTGGTGCTCCGTGTCACCAAGGAGCAGATGTTTTTGGTCCTCGGAGCCAGTCTTGCCTCGAGGTCAGAGCTCAAAGCGTGGCGGCACCTGCCACGTGCTCTGGGACCAACGTGGCTGTGCTCCTAGGAGTGGGGCTCCAGCAAGACACCTGCAGATCCCAGAGCGCGCAACCAGGACATTAGACCAAGGTCATGGCAGC
>NC_043701.1:101280427-101284087 GCF_006229205.1 Suricata suricatta | reverse complement strand
AAAAAAAAAAAGTATTCAGTGTGCCCACATGCCCAAAATAAATAAACCCACCTGCCACCACAGACACGCACAGCGAGACAAGAGGGAGAGAAAACCAGGTGGGCCACCGACTCACCTGGCAGGTGGCTTAGGAGGCACTTTGCCCAGTGAAGCCGTCAAGCACAACTTAAGTAAAATCACTTCAGGGCAGTAATGGAGTTCCTACAGGCGGTGTGCAGAACGAGGCACCAAGTTTACCTTTGATCCTTTAAAGGCAATTCTTTGTAAAGGAAATGCGTAACGAGCTCAGATCACAGCCCCATCCTCCCCAAATACTAACCACACAGACCACCTGCTCTTTCTCATGCCCTGAGCCAGGCTGGACACATGGATGCTCCCAGCAAAGTGCCCACCCACTGGCCCCATGACAGCACAGAACTGAAGTCCCCTCCACCCCCCGTCTCTGCGCAGAACAGCAGCCCAGAAGGAGGGGGGCAGGGCTTTCTTCCAAGGGCAGAATCTTCAGTATTCTCTTTCTCTTTTATTACTTTACCGCCTTGACTTCGTAGTCCGTGTGTTACTGATCCATAGAACACCAGATGTTTTCGTCCCGTCAAATGACATACCACGGAGAAAAGATACAAGTTCAGTTGTATTTACTCACATCATTACCCTTTATTATAAATATGGGGGCAGAGCCATGACAAGAGGGAGGCCACTCTCGTGGGGTCAGTCGGCTGGGTGGCCAGAGGAAAGTCCCACGGACACGGCACCTGAATCAGACATCTGTTCCCTCTGGTCCTGGAGGCTGCAACTCCATGATCCGGCATGGCAGGGCCTGACCACCCAGGCCCCTCCCTCTGGCATGTTCACAGCCTTCTGCTCTCCATGTCCACACAGTGGTCCCTCCATGGGGGGGAGGGGAGTCCTGATCCCCTTTTCTTATAAGGCCACCAGCCGTATGGGGTCACTCCAGCCATGTCGCTGAACCTCGATCACCTGGTTCAAGGCCTCGTCTCCAGATAGAGTCACATTCCGTGGGTCCGGGTCGGAGCTTCAACATGTGGATTGGGGGGCAGGGACACACAGTCCACACAGGACCTGCCCACAAGCCCAGAGGGAACAGGATCCTCCAGTCAAGGCCTAGACAGCTGCCACGTGGGCCGGTGACTCGGCTCCTCTTCCGGATTTGCCTGGAAATACTCCTCTGAATGGGGGAGGCGGGAGGAAGATTTCCACATACTCCTCTGATCAAGGACAGCATCAACGCAAAGGGATAGACTCACAGAGCACAGACAGAATTAAAACAATAAAATACTGCGTGGCAATCATCTGATTACCAACATGTGTCAGAGACCAGAAATCTCATGGCAGTCTATTTCGGTCCTGTGTCCGGTCATGCTTCTTGAAGGGGCGGGGAAGAGCCCCCTGTGCCTACCATGGGATGCTTGCTCAGCAACCAGCTCGCACCTCCGTCCTGAGTCTGCATGACCAGATTAGGTCAAGGGGGAAGGCCTGGCACCTTCCTGATGGTCTCACTTTCCAGGAGAGGCAGCTGGAGGCCTCAGAGGTGAAATGCCATGTGCAGGACCCCAGGCACCTGGACAAGACCAGAATCGAGCCCTACAGACTCCCCACCCTCCCCCCCCAGCATCCATACCAGATTCCCGGGTCCTTTCTGCAAAGAGAGAAAACAAGACGGCATCCAATAGCTTACTAAGAAGCCAGTGGCTTGCTAAACAACCAGAAGAAAATCTCATCAATACAACTTCATTGCATAAAGGTAATTATATAATTCAAGAAGCTTTTAAAAAAAAACTGCTTTCACCATCTGGTCACTTGAAAGGGCAGGAGCAAGAGGTAACTCCGCCCAATTCCTGGACCCATTTCTGAGAGAAAACTGCAGGTGTCAAATTCAAGCCATTCCTGATCAGCTTCATTCTGACCAGCCTGCAAGTGCATCACAAGTGACCGAGAATTGATAATAATTACAGTACCGATGTCGGCAGACAATCTACATTTTAATCAATTAGAAGAAACCAACGGCCACCCCTACAGTAACAGCCCTGTGCTAGTTGCAAAGCTTTCCTGTGGGGAAAGAACCAGGTTGGATCTTCACGGTGGGAGCCTCACCACACTCTGGACGGGGACTCCGCTGCACCATCGGGAAGGAACGGGACAGTGGGCAGACAGGTGCCCAGGAGACGTCCACGAGCGCCACCCTTTGCTGTGTCCCCCAGTGCGCCTCTCCCCGACAGTTGAGTGCAACTCTCAACTGTCACCTTTCAAAGTGAAAGGCGGTGAGGACCCCACAGCCGATGTTGGACGAAGAAAGACGAGCAGCCCGGATGTCCACCTGCTTCGGAGCAAAGGCCACGGACCTCACAGGGCACAGGCAGGGGTGGGGGGATCCCCAATGGCACAGTAGGTGCCTCGGGAACGGAGCACTGTCCCCACCGCTTCTGGGGCCACACCCACCCGTCCACGATTCACGCTGCACATTTACGACACAACGCTTTTCTAATCCTGTGTTTCAATTTTAAACGACAGCTTACTTGTTAAATATACATGTATTTCAAAGGCACAGTCAGCTGGATAGGACAGAAAAGTCCCTGGACTTTTGCCCAAAAGCTGCATCCCCTGCCTTCCCACACCCCCCTGTCCTCCCCCCTGCTCTCTCCCACTGGCCTGATCAGCTCAGGTGGCCCCTCCTCTCTGGACTCAGTCTTCCTCAACCACACAGTGGATGACAGATAGTCCCCTCCTTCTACTCCCAGCAAGCCCCTCCTCTCTTTCTCCCTCCACCAAGCCCCTCTCCTCCTCCTCCTCAAGCACCTCTAACCCCCACCCCCACCAATTGCCTTTCTCTCCCTTCACCAAGCCCTCCCTTCCTCCATCAAGCCCCTCCCCTCCTCCACCAAGCCCCCTCCACTAAGCACCACACCTTCCGCAAGCCCCTCCCCCATCAGGCCCCTCCTCTCTCTCTCCACGAAGCCCCTCCCCTCATGGCATCACTGGGCGCAGGAGCTTGGGGCCAGGAGAAAGTGCCCAGGGCGCCAGAACTCCTCAGTACAAAGGGCGCGCTTAGGCTCTTCTGTAAAAGACCAGCCCGGGAGGGCCTGGGCCCCAGCCCGGGGCACTTGCAGCACCTTCCTCTTGCTGCGGACAAGAAGGAAGAGAAGGCACAAACACACTGCCATCTTCTGAGGAAGGAACCAGCACGCCCCACAGGGGGTGCTCAAGGGGACTTCCCCAAAACCTCTCCATCCTCAGGGCCCTGGGACAGCACAGTGAATCCTTTGGTTTGCACCCAACTGCCCCGTGATCCTGGGAGGGACGGCAACAGAAGGAAAAAATGACAAATGCTAACAGCTTGCAACTTGTCCTCAAATCTGAAAAGAAAACATTTAAATCGGGGATCTGGGGGCTGCGATCTTAGGATCCACACAGACCTTCCAGGGTTCTCTGGTCAAAGCTAAACTGGAGGGGGTGCCTGGGTGGCTCAGTCCACTAAGCTTCCGACTTCGGCTAAGGTCATGATCTCACGTTCGTGGGTTCGAGCCCTGCATCAGGCTCTGTGCTGATAGCTCAGAGCCTGGAGCCTGCTTCAGATTCTGTGTCTCCCTCTCTCTCTGCCCCTCCCCCGCTCATGCTCTGTCTCTCTCTGTCTCAAAAATAAAT